>NC_135714.1:88404019-88711747 GCF_964656455.1 Halichoerus grypus
ACTTCTCTTAAGACATGATTGATTTAAATTCTTTTACTTCTTTCATTGTGAGGACTGTTTCCCAAACATTTAATCATTTTGGTTGTTCTCTCCCAGTGCTCCAGAACATGCTTCACCTGACGCCTTTAGTCCCATCCCACTTCAGCCTCACTGGATGCATCAAGAGGAGGGGTTTTGTATGGTTTAGGGATAAATAGGAGAATAAAAACAGACTCTGCCCAAATCCCCCAAACCAGAGCTCATTTAACCAGGAGAGTAAGGCAACCGTGATTCCCTGATTCCTTTCTATGACCAATGGAAGAGAAGTCATTTTGTTTTCTATGAAGAGGGGTCCATACTGTCACAATTATAATCCTAGTTAAAAATCTTCCTTGGTCACCCAGAAAACTCTGCTGGTGCGAGACATGAATACATGTACCTTAAGCAAATAAACAGATAAAGGAGAAACCACGCCATGCTTCCAACCAGTTGTCACACTATTTTGAAATCTCTCCCACCTTTAGTAAATGTTGTAAGATAATTGAGGGTTATATATTTTTTTCTTGTTTCTTGTGGTATTGTGGTCTTCCTCCTTAAAGGATAGTCATCCTTTCAAGTGAGATCCAACAGCCTTCCTCAAAGGTTGGAAGTAAAACTGAGCCCAAACTACTTTGAAATGATATTTAATATCAGGTAGGCAGGGTTTAAGAATATGAGGGTATTTGTATTTGCAGGTTAATTGCTTGGTTACATTATTTGATTGTGTGAAAATTCCATGTCCCTCCAGAAGGGATTTTAAATAACCAGCACACAGACTACACACAATAGTTGCCCCCAAAATGTTAGTTTCTCACTGTACTGTAGTATGTTAATAAGTTATCTTTTAGCATGGTTTAAAAATGCCATCTGGTATCCTCAATTTCACACTTCATGTTTGGTCTAGGTTGTCATATGTGATGTAAACATGAACAAACGACAGCTTTCACATCAGTTCAAAGTGACTATATCTGAAGACCAGCATTTCTTAAGGTGGGATATGTGTCACTTTGCTGGTCCATGGGTCAGTATATCAGGTAGTATACAGAAACTTTTAAAAACATTGTACTAGCTATATGTTTACTTAACATGTATTAGAAGAAGTGTTTCTGGGGCGCCTGGGTGGCTCAGTCGTTAAGCGTCTGCCTTCGGCTCAGGTCATGATCCCAGGGTCCTGGGATCAAGCCCCGCATTGGGCTCCCTGCTCAGCGGGAAGCCTGCTTCTCCCTCTTCCACTCCCCCTGCTTGTGTTCCCTCTCTCGCTGTGTCTCTCTCTGTCAAATAAATAAATAAAATCTTAAAAAAAAAAAAAAAAAAGAAGAAGTGTTTCTAACATACAAACCTATTATTTTGTAGGTATTATTCCTTAAGATGAGGCCAAATACAAAAGGAGTAGACCCAAAGGAAAAATTTAGAGCAAATATACCTCTATTGGACAAGAATATAGAGGGAGGGTCATGACTGTATAAAGTTTGGGACCCACTCATATAGGACATCTTGAGACCCAGGGACTCTGTTTTCCTTGATCTACTGATGGTTGCAGATAAGTGCTAGGAATTTTCTGGCTCCTCGTCCGATGTCTCCTAGATTTGTCTTTAGTCTCAAATTTTTCTGTCCATTCTTGACTCTAGATCTTGCTCTTCCCTACCTTTGGACTGACTTTTCCAATCCTTTGCTCTTCCTCTTCAAGGCCCATTTCAGGTAATATGCTTCTATGAAGCCATTCTCACCCATGCAGTCACATAGCATTTGCTATTTTTGTTACACACTCTCTCTCCTCCCCGGCCCCCAGTACAGTGGTGCTCTTAGCTTGCTAACCTATGTGATATGCTGGGTGTTGTGTAGCCCTGGTTTCTACTGGATGATCAGTCCGGGGCAAGGCAAAGGGAATAACAATTCAAGCAAATCACAGATCAAAGTATGCTCAGAATTTGTTATTAGCTCTGCTCATAAATATTCTTCTAAGTTGACCTGATATCCATCAGGCCAGTCCAGGAAAGCTCACATTCTCTCATATTATAAATTACATCATCAATCATGTAGGAACAATAGTGTTCATTTTAGGTGGCTTACTTCTTCATTAGTCAAAATTCTGATCTTATTGATTTATTATTATTCTGGATTCTGGATTTCAACCAAATTGCAAAGTCAAAGGTTATATGTATTTTAAATTTTGATGTTTTGCCAAATTGTCCTCGAGAAAATTTTTATAATTTGTCTCTTACCACACACTTGCTGACATGCTTGCTTTAATTTTAAATGTGTAGGTCAAAAAAGAATACTTCATTGTTATATTAAGTTGCATTATTAAAATTATGAGTGATGTTTATATTTTAAAATTATGAGCAATGTATATACAATTTTGAGATTTTCATGTTTGCCCTTTGCTTATTTTTCTTTCTTGCCTTTCTTCTTCCTTTTCTTCTTTCTTCTTTCTCCTTCCTCCTCCTCCTCTTTCTTTCTTTCTTCTGATTTATAAGAGATCTTTTTGTACAAGCAGTATGTGTTATAAAAGTTTTATTCAAGTTTGTCTTTTTACTTTCTTTATGGTATTTTTTCCTACAGAAGTTTTAAATTTTGAGACAAATTCAATAGATCAATTTTTCCTCTTATAGTTTCTGGGTATTATGGTTTCCATAAAAATAACTTCCCCACAGAATTTTTTAAAAATCTACCCATTTTAGGGGTGCCTGGGTGGCTCAGTCAGTTAAGCGTCTGCCTTCGGTTCAGGTCATGATTCCAGGGTCCTGGGATCGAGCCCCACATCAGGCTCTCTGCTCTGCGGAAGCCTGCTTCTCCCTCTGCCCCTCCCCCTGCTTGTGTTCCCTCTCTCTCTCTATCTCTCTCAAGTAAATAAATTTTAAAAAATCTTAAAAAAAATCCACCCATTTTAAAATTCAGATTTCTACTTTAAGGGATTCTCTATTTGTTCCATCTATGATATGTTAAATGGACAAGCCACATACACACCTTCCCAGAGCCAGGAAAGATCCCGTCTCTGGCCTCCCTCGGTGGCCTCATGCTTCCCTCGCTCCTGTCATTCTGTGCACCGCTTGGCTTTGGCTTCAGCTCCTGATCCCTGAGTCAGGTCTTACTGGTTTGGATGGCCTCTTGGAACCCACTTCCTGGGGCTATAGACCTCAGTCTGGTGCAATACTGTTTGTTGAGTGAATGCATCAAAGGGCCTATATTAAATAGAACAGCACCTGGGACGGAGGAAGGGTTACATAATTGTTAACTATTATTATTTCCAAGTGTTGACTTGAAATTGCCTTTTTCAAAGTTCAAAATGGTTAAATAGTTGAGGCTGATGACAGTGAGGACAAAATCAATTTCTAAAATTCCAGCAGGATACTGTAAACAAACTAGGAAATACATACTTAGCCATACGCTATTTTGCAATATTTGAAAAGGTTGATTTAGAAGCAATTCCTTTCAAAGTAACTGCGATGGTCTATTTGGGACGTGGGATGCTTGAAGTTTGAACTGAGACCTTTTGGTTTGCTAGAGGTACCTTCAATGTGTTTTCACACTGTAAGGAATAGCTCTCCCATTGAGTTTCTGTGTCAGCCTATGCTCTCTTCCTCTCTTGTCAAATGCCTGCCATGTACGTTCATAAACAGTTATATTTGTTTTTGTAGGATTTTTCTGCATTTATCACAAAACAAATCAAGTCATTGATAAAGTGTTGTAGATATATGCTTTATTTCCCACTAGATTTGTTTTTTTTTCTTGCCAAAAAGTATACCAGTTTTTGTCAGGTGGAGAGGGGTCTTAGGCTTTTCAAACAAATCTGGAGGTATCATAATAAGCCACCAACTAGCACTGCCTCTGTTTTCTTTCATGATTCTTAAGATCCAATCATAAGAAATGAGAGCTATTTTATGAAGACTTCACTAGGAAATTCCATATCATGTTGGAAAAATACACTGTAGAGAAATGGATGTACTTAATTTGTATATTTTATTTTTATTTATTTTTTAAAAAGATTTTATTTGTTTATTTGAGAGAGAGAGAGAATGAGAGGAGAGAGGTCAGAGGGAGAAGCAGACTCCCAGCGGAGCAGGGAGCCTGATGGGGGACTCAATCCTGGGACTCCAGGATCATGACCTGAGCCGAAGGCAGCTGCTTAACCAACTGAGCCACCCAGGTGCCCCATGGCATATTTTAAATTCATGGTCTCTCACCATATCCTCAAATGAAATGGGAAAAAAAAACCCTGGACTACATCATCTGAGATCATTTTTCACAGGCTTGGAATATTTATTCAGTCTTGTCAGGTGCTGTGCTGTGGCTGGATGGTACCAACTTAGGAGTGAGGAATATGTGCATCTCTTCCCAACTCTGTTTTTAGTCACCTCATGTTGATAGCTTGAAGTTGGCCTTTACGGGAATATTTATACCATGGAGATTGGCAAGTACTATAATCAGGGCTTTATTTTCCAAGAGCCATTTTACTAGTACACCTCCGGTTTCCATCTTACATCTTACAAAGGGAGGTGATTAACAGGCTATTACTTGAATAATTTACTTTCCAAGCTGATGTAACTGTGTATCTAAGGAATTCTGTAACTAAAAGTCAACAGTTTGGCTTTAAATTATAGAATGAGTACCCAGTTCTTAGCAAGCGTTGACTTAGCAATAAACAAAATTTTAACTGGAAAAGGCTGTAAAAGTTTTGTAGGCCTGGCTCCTATACTTGTTACAGGATAGCTGTCGTTTTTGTCTCTCCTGAAACTCCTCCCTCTTTTCTGATAAGAGCATCCTGATTTTCCTTTGGCAACTCTGGGTCCACATGGTTCAGGAGGCAGGGATTGTTGACTCCATGCCCACCCTCCTCTACTCTAAGGGTGTGCACATGACCCAGACCTGGTCACAGAGAG
The DNA here is from genome assembly GCF_964656455.1 of Halichoerus grypus. Lineage (NCBI taxonomy): Eukaryota > Metazoa > Chordata > Mammalia > Carnivora > Phocidae > Halichoerus > Halichoerus grypus. The sequence continues at coordinate 88,408,918 of NC_135714.1, forward strand.
TGCTATGTGCCATGACCACCAAGAATTGTGCAAGGGTGAGCACATGACAGTTCTGGCTCATGGGATTACTGCTTTCCCAATGCCATAACAATAGATTCAGAGGAGGCACTTGACGGGAGCTGAAGTGAATTCCAGCAATTGCTGGTGTTATAAAGAAAGAAGAAACTCCTTCCATTCCTGTTACTTAGTTGATGTAGTGTAAGCCTGAAACCGTAGGTTGCCATCTTTGACACCATCTGAGGAATAACCTGCCTGAGTACGAAGCCAACACAAAGGCAGGAAGAACTGAGTGATAAGAGATTCCTGATGATATCATTTGAGCTTCTGGATCCATCTATGCTGAATCTAGAATTATATTGAACCAATTAATTTCCTTTTTGCTTAAGCCATCCAAATTAAATTAGTTTTTTGTGGCTTGCAATTAAGAGTTCTCACTAATCTAAATCCTTTCTATAATAACTCTGATGAGTCCTCAACAGCTGACTCGAGTACATCTAGAGTAAGGGCCTCACTATTTTGTGAAGCAGTTCATTTCCTTTTTGAGGATTCTGGATATTAGAAAATTCTACATTGATCCCAAATTTATCTCCTTTTATTGGTCCTAAATGTGTTATCAAAGGCAACACTTCTAAGTGTACATCTTTATCTGCCTTCCTGCCCTTCAAAAACTTTGAGTTAATTATCACACTTCTGCTAAATCTTCTCTAGCTAAACAGACTTAGTCTCCTCAAAGATCCTGCATAATTCTTACTGCCCCAGTCACAGTCTTGTCGATGTACAACTGTTGGTCAACATCTTTTTGAAAAATGTGGCATATGTATAGACCTGGTATTTGTCACATAGTTGAACAGAGTACAGAGGGATTATTGTCTTGTTCTACCTGGAGGACTGACTGTGAAATGCCCAAAGGGGGAAGTGTATGGTTAAAATTTGTCTTCAGTTTCTGTTTTTTACTTATACTTCTCTTTCTATTATTTCACTCCTTTGGGGTTTATTTTCTCTTTCTACCCAAGGGTCTCTCACCCTTTACCTCTTCTCTATTTCACCACTGCTGCCCCCGCCCCCCAACTGCTCCTTGTTAAACAAAAAGTAAGGGAAGAGTTCGACTCATATATTGAGTTCAAGTGCAAAATAAATGCTAAGTTTCACGCGCCACCTTTCTTCAGGAGTGTATGTTTTTATTTCCATAGACAAAGCCTTGTTTAATTGAGTCAAAGAACAAATGTTCCAACTCTGGAGGTTTAGCTGTTGTTGAGCCATATTGAGAAGGTGCTTTATTGAAATTATATCACATTTCAGGCCCCCTTTGCTCACAGACTCTTTGCCAGCCTCCGATCTCCAGGGTCCTGCTTTGGCTACCTGCTCCCACTACCAGCTCTCATATTTACAGCCTACTCTTCTGAGCTTGGTGATATCCAGCTGTGTTTTTGCCTTCTTATTCTTCAGGAAGCAAAACACTTCTTGTTCTCAATGGAAGACAGATTAGACAAAAACAAAACAAACATTTCTTCTGTGAAAAGCCCAGAGTTCCTCCTGTCACTGGGACAGAGATGACCTCAATGTCCTGGATGGTATCCAAGATAAGAACAAGAGTTACATATTTTACACATTGCAGTCATTTCAAGATCACATCCTTTGGCCATTTTTAACTGCAGTCCAACTCTATAGGTTTGACTGGGCAACCCGTCTATCTGATAATATCATTTAAATGACTAAAAATAGCAGACCAATGTCTTTATTTTCATTTCAGACACATACATTCTATCTGGTTTTAGCATTCTTTTGATATTGCTAATGAGGGATCTGTGTGGGTGTGTGGTTGTTGTTGTGTCCCAGAGACTAGCCCAATTCCTGGCTCTCAAGACATTTTTTTTGCAGTTGCTTATAAAAAATTAGCATGTAGATATAAGTATTCAAAGCAATATCACAAAGCTACTTAAAACTCATTCTTAAAATTTCAGTTCTTCAGCAAGTTTAATAGAGTTTTTCCATAAAACTTATTTATGGAGGAAAATTTATGATAATGTGGGCCCATCTCGTACTAAATCCTGGGATATTCGATTCTCAAAAGTAGCAGAAAGACCTCGTTATAATATCGCTTTTCCTGACATCAGTGTGCTTTGGAAGTAGACCACCAGGCCAGCATTATAGTGACATCCCTGTGTACACACATATTGAATTCCTCAAGCAATGGACAATTTTCACCAAGCTGGCTTCTCCTCAAAAATCGAAAATTAATTTTTCTTTTGGTCAGTTTTCGTGTTAAGAATCTTTTCCAAATCACTTCCCAGTCTCTCTCCATGAAACCACCACTGGTTAATGGAAACCTGGGGTACTTGATGGGGTGGGATACAATGATAAGTCCTTTAGTCTATTTTCTTCTTTCAATAAACAGGTCTTTTCCAAGGGAACTGCTGGTGGTTTGATGCTTGGCAGGTACTCTTCTCAAAAACGTGTCTTACGAGAGCGAGTGGTTCTTCAGAGTAGAATGGGCACCTTTCAGAGCCCTTTCTGTTTGTTTAGTTTCTTGATTATATGAAGTACATTAAAACCAGTCCAAGGCCCATTAACATAATTTTCATGCATGTTAGTTCTGGCAAAACACAGTAGGCAGGAACTGTATGATAAATGAGATAAATAATTTTGATGGAGCAGCGAAATAAAATAAACTTTGGCCATATAAGAAAACAAACCATGACTAGTGGTGTGTATGGGGATCAGTTTGTGTTAGGGTGGCATTCTGAGGGTGGCCTCTCACCCTTAGAATATTCTGGGGAGAAAGAACTCCTGTCTAATTCCAATAAGGTCTAGTTGCAGCTTTAAAATAGACTATTATGTTCTTTATTTAGGGTTTCATTATCCAGGCTATGGATTATGTGAGGGCCCCTGTTACTTCTTCTTCTTGGTTGCCTTTTAGCACTTTGCCTAAAGAATGGTCAGGGGGTGGACAGAGAAATAAAATTTGTATAAGTTCGTCTTGAGACTTACTAACACCTTAGGGAGAAATTGTTGGAGGTTGAGTGGATTCTTTCTAACAAGTTTGGTTTTGCTTAGTTAGCAGTTTACTGACTGTCACATGAGCAGACCCTGTTAAAAGTGTCTATCTAAGAGTAGTAGAATCAGCTTCGTGGGGCCTGGGCCAAAAATATAGCCTTCTTGTCAGATAGGCCTGGAAAACACTCTTGAAGATGATATTACAGTCTCTATGTGCCCGCTAATTATGAAAGGTAGAAAGAACCTCAGAGGAGACCTTGAGAGGTTTTTGGGTTTTTTTATTTTTATTTTTATTTTTTTTTTAAGATTTTATTTATTTATCTGACAGAGAGAGAGAGAGAACAAGTAGGCAGAGAGACAGGCAGAGAGAGAGGGAGAAGCAGGCTGCCCGCTGAGCAGGGAGCCCGATGCGGGGCTCGATCCCAGGACCCTGGGATCATGACCTGAGCCGAAGGCAGCCACTTAACCGGCTGAGCCACCCAGGCGCCCCTGTTTTTTTTTTAAAGAAATTTTTAAAACTGGCCCCTGGAAATAAGGTAGATTATTTCCCAGTATGTCAGCTGTTCTGATGTCACCTGAGTTTTGTATCATTGAGACCATCTCCAGTGCAAAGCTGTGTTTCCTGGGTGCCAGGAGGAAAATTCGACACAGGCATCCTGCCCAGGCAGAAGGTGATGAAATCACACCCATGTGTGTTTTGGGTTTTCTTTTTACCCCTCAGAAAATGATCCACTAGGAAAAACTCAATGAAGTAAAATGAATGAGATTATTGGGATGATTGATAAATTTGAAATGTTGTTGCCAATGCTGCCTTCATAGATAGCACTGTCAGGAGTTGTGAACTGGTCATACACCACATGTGACGGGGAGCCCTTGGGTTTCTGCTTTCAAAACACATGGAGGGGCGCCTGGCTGGCTGGTTAAGCGTCTGCCTTTGGCTCAGGTCATGATCCCAGGGTCCTGGGATCCAGCCCCACATCGGGCTCCCTGCTCCGCGGGGAGTCTGCTTCTCCCTCTCCCACTCCCCCTGCTTGTGTTCCCTCTCTCACTGTGTCTCTCTCTGTCAAATAAATAAATAAAATCTTTTAAAAAACAAAATAAAATAAAACACATGGAAAAACACAGCACCATATCTTTACCACCCGTAGCACATTCTCTAGCCTATATTTAAACAAGACATTGGATCTTCTACCATAATAAAGTCCTCATTATCTCAGTAGTCTATAATGTTGGTGATTGCCTTAAAGTTTGGAAGGCTAGGAAAATGGTGGCAGCATGATTTTGGGTGTTCCTAAATTTCCCACAAAAAACACAGGGTGAATTGTATGCCTGTATATATATATATATGTATGGAAGCACTCAAGATCATAAGCTATAAGGAAAACAACAGAGCAACTAGATCATAAAACCAAAAATCCATAGACAACTATGAAAAAGCCAGGGAATGAGGTAAACCAGTGACTCCTGGAATATGAGCCATAAGATGTGTACCTTTCTGGCATCTGTGTAAAAGAAAACAGAGGGAAGTAATGGGGCTGGATTTGATAAATATGAGAATAATGGATGCACCCCAAAATAGCTGAAACTGGGAACTAAAGCTGGTCAGTTTGATAACAGCTGAAATTGTCAGGTCTTTGCCACAACAATTGCTGGTGGTACAAAGGTCCCATGTTAAGGTTTCAAGTGACTGGGGCAATAAGGCCTCTGTGAGATCTTGGTACTGACCCACCAGGGTCCTCCAGCACAGGGCCTCACACTGAAGAGGCACAGAAAAGAGAGGGTTCAGATAAAAGTGGATGGGTGGGAAAAACAGCCAGGAAATCTTAGAAAGCAAGCTGCCCTGTGTGTGTGTTTGTGTGTAAAATAGACTTTATTTTTCAGAAATAAAATTTTATTTATTTATTTTTTAAAGATTTTATTTATTTATTTGGCACAGAGATAGAGAGAGAGCACAAGCAGGGGGAGCGGCAGGCAGAGGGAGAGGGAGAAGCCGGCAGGGAGCCCGATGCGGGGCTCGATCTCAGGACCCGGGGACCATGACCAGAGCTGAAGGCCCACGCTTAACTGACTGAGCCACCCAGGCATCCCAGAAACAAAGTTTTGGATATAGAAAAATTGAGAAGATAGTACAGAGAGTTCCCATATACTTCCCACCCAGTTTCACCTATTATTAACATCTTTAACATCAGATAGTAGTATGGTACTATTGTTATAATTAATGAAGCAATATTAATATATTACTATTGACTAAAGTCCATAGTTTATTCAGATTTCCTTAGTTTTTACATAATGTCCTTTTTTGGCTTCATCCCATCCAGGACACCACATTACATTTAGTTATCATGCCTCCTTAGACTCCTCTGGGCTGTAACAGTGTCTCAGACTTTCCTTGTTTGTCATGACCTTGAGGAGTACTAGTCAGGTATTTGTAGCTGCCATATGTGTATATATTTTAAATGATCTACAAAAACAACAGAAGGGAGATCTCTGTGAAGTTAGAAAATTTGTATGAACCAAAACCCTTCTGAAAAGTTCAGGAAAACGACTGAGCCATCCAGGCACCCCCAGAATAATATTGCTACAGGCAATAAATTGTACCAGAAAGACATAAGTAAAAAAGGATAAGAACTATAATGTGCTATTTCAAAGCAAGCTAAATATTTCAAGAAAAGTACTAAAAACATGAAATAACAATTGTTCTTTGAAAAACTCAGAAGTCAGGGTATAGGTGTCAAAAAATTTACAATGAAAGAAAAAGTGAAGACTAAATTAAAAGAAATACAAGTGAAGAAGCAGACGGTAAAAAGGAGAAAAATTTTAAAGTTTAAAAATAAATGATGAAAGAAATAAAAAAGATTCAAAATAATAAGGCAGATATTTAAAGACAGGCAAAGAAAATAAAATCTGAAGCTAACAGGAATTCCTAAAGAAGAAAACCAATGCACAGGAATAGAACAAATACTAAAATTCCAGAAAATATTTCTGAAACAGGAAAAAAAAAAAGGAAACATTTTACAAAGCACACCGTGAACCTTAGACTAACAACCTAGAATGACCAACACCAAGAAAAATTCTTGTAAAATTACTGAACTTTAAAGGAAAAGTAAAATTATTGAGCTTAAAAAATAAATCCCAATCCTTTGTGTGTATGGACAAAGAAAGCAAATGACATATAAGGAAAATCCAATTAGGTTGTCATCAGACTTTTCAACAGCAATGCTTTTTGCCAGAAGAAAATGGTATAAAACAAAGACATTCAAGGAAAGAAAATGTGTACCAAGATTTTATATCTAGCAAAACTGACTTTCATGTAAAAAGGGGCACAAAATTTATAATCAACATGGAAGAACTCAAGAAATACTGTCCCATGAGCCCTCTGAAAATCTTGTTGTCCTAGATTTGCACTGTAGTGTGAATCTATGAGGTATTGTATTTTTAAAAACATGTGCATATCTGGTGTGTGTATTTCTTAGCTCTGTTCACTGAAAAGGTCTAGAAACAATAACCAACTCAGAAACAATGAGTATTTCTAGGGCCCAGATGTGGTCTTGAAATACCGTTCTCCTCTAAAAGAAATCAGGATTTCTTGGGAAATGGCTGATCCCAAGTCTGGGGCAGGAGACATATAAGATGAGCCTGGAAGATCTTGTAATACCAGATAGCCAAGAAGCTATCAAAGACTAGTAGGGTCATGTCTAATGGACTTGAGAACCACCTTGAAGACAAAGCTTTCAATGATCATTAGAGTTTCAAAATGGATAAGAATTGCAAAGGCTTGAGATCCATTAAATACGTTTAAATCTGTGAGTTCATAAATATATATATTTATATATAGCACTAGTTGGTCACCTTCTGAAGATAACAGGGACCAATTTGTTGCTTTAAAAACTGGGTAGGTAAAAGAATCAAGCATTTATCTGCCTTTCCTTTGTGAACCATACCACTAGTTATCTCCTTATAAAATTAGTAGAGCTAACAAATAAAAACAAAATAATACAATTAGAACACAATTTTGTAACATCTAATGAATTAATAGATCCAGGCATTGAGTCAATGGCTTGCTTACATCAAAAAGGAGGCAGCATCAGACATTATATGCCACTTGCTTGAAGAACACCTCACCTAGAGCTTTGCCAAACTGAATCCGGTCAGTCTCTGGGCCCAGCTGCCAATTTGCAGGAAATACCAAGGACAGGGAAACAAAATGAACCGCACCAAGGGTATGCAATCAGCAAAATCCAGTCTGTGGGAAACTTTAGTGTGAGATTTTTTTTTTTTTTCAGAAGATAAATTATAAGGGGGAAAAAAGATAACTAGTAGATCAAAAGAGATTGAAAATATATGCCAGATTTTAAAGAATGGGCAAGATAAAATGACCATAGTCTCAGGATGTACACTTGGGCAAGAAAATCTAGAATTACAAAGAAATGATTGCTCTTAATCTCAGGTAGTGGTTATTTTTGAAGGGAGGGAGGGGGCTATGATGGGCTGAGGCACACAGAGGGGCATACTGAGGGGCTGCTGGGTGGCCGGCAAAGTTCTATGTCTGAGTAGCGGTCAAGGGCTGTTCACATGATAACTCAGTTGTTAGAGTATCACCTCGACAATCTGTCAGATCTGCCACCACCTCCACAATCATTTCCTTGACATTTTCTTCTTTAAGTAAAGTGAAATTTAAAAAAAGAATGTGTGAATTTAAAGTCCCCTGCCCCACTTTTTTTTTTTTTTTTTACTTAAGTTTATTTGAAAAGGGAAATGCCTGTGAAGTGTGTTTGTCGTGCTAATTACATTTTCATCACTAGTGCGTTTCTCACGGTGAGACCCATCAGAACGCTTGCTTCAGAATCGCCTGGGTGGTGCTGACTCAGAAGCTCTTGGGAAGGGTGTGGGGTTCAGCAGTTTAACGAGCTTCACAGGTGATTGTCACTCAGAGTAAAGTTTGAGAACTACTGTGTTAGAATTCTTCCTTATACCATCTGAAGAGTGGTGAGCGCTTTACAGTTGGGTTAACGCTAGATTTGGAGCTTAAAGCACATGAGCTTTAAAGAGAGAAGGTTTGTGTTTGATTCCTGATTCTGATGTTTTTCAACCATGTGAAGGTAGCCAGATGACCTACACCAAGTCCCTATTTCCTCACCTGTAAAATGGATATAAGAAAACTTACCTCACAGGATGCTTGTAAGAATGGTGTGAGGGGCGCCTGGGTGGCTCAGTTGGTTAAGCCACTGCCTTCGGCTCAGGTCATGGTCCTGGAGTCCCGGGATCGAGTCCCGCATCGGGCTCCCTGCTCAGCAAGGAGTCTGCTTCTCCCTCTCCCGCTCCCCCGTCTTGTGCTCTCTCACTCTCTCTCTCAAATAAATAAATAAAATCTTTAAAAAAAAAAAAAAAAATGGTGTGAGATCCTGTTTGATAAGGTATAGACCCAGAGAACACACTCTATGCTCTCTCCCTAGGCCCTTCTATTTTCTGAGTTTTAATCTAGGCTCAGCAGGGAATTATTACATAACTTGAAGTAAATTGCACAACTTATTTGAAAAGTGGTATTTTTGATTTATTACATAGTGATAATTTTTTTAAAAGATTTCATTTATTTATTTGACAGAGAGACACAGCCAAAGAGGGAACACAAGCAGGGGGAGTGGGAGAGGGAGAAGCAGGCTTCCCGCTGAGCAGGGAGCCCGATGCAGGGCTTGATCCCAGGACCCTGGGATCATGACCCGAGCCGAAGGCAGACGCTTAACAACTGAGACACCCAGGCGCCCCTACATAGTGATAATTTTTTATTTTATTTCCTAAAAATCCTTTAGGAAATTAAGGGCAAACAAGCCCTTAGTAATTTCATAAACTGATGACCAGCGAGAACTAGACACCTTTGCCGGGATCAGTGTGAACTTGGAATGAGCCTTGTCTCCATGTAGCATCATTAATGCTCAGGCAGCAACTTCTTCACTCCCATCTGATTGTAAATGTGTGTTTATACTGGGAAAAAAAAAAAGCTGTATTGAAAAGAGCCATTTTCCCCTACCTCACCATTTACCCTTTTGTCACTTAAACACACAAAGTTGTGTTAAAATAGCCTAAATGAATTGGCCAATTATCTGGACACTTCAGATCCAGAAACACCAAATACTAAATAAGTAGCTCGTTGAGGTGACTAAAATTTTTCTTGAGAATAAATCTCTGTTTGCATATCAATGATATTGAGAGCATAAAGAACAAAGGGTTAAGATGTGAGAGTGGCTACATGTCCCTCAAAGTTCATGTGTTTACTTCCTGTCATGCAAATGCCAAGCTTACCTCATTCTGAGTATAGTTAATTCTGAGTAGTTTATAGGGACAAAAATCAGTCATTTTAGGGGAAAAGAATTGACGGCTGCCTATTAGGAGCCTGGATATATACCTATGGCTGTCTGCTTTGTGTAAGGATGGAAATCATTTAGTTCTTGGGCCAAGCATAACATTCTATTACTCCTTTGAAGCGAAACTTAATTCTTTGTGTATTTTTAAAAAAATACAACAAGACCTCAAAGAGGAAATCTCACATTAAATGAAACATGAAACAGTTAAATATTGATCATAATATGTAGGTGTCCAGATGATGGCTTATGAATCTGGGCTGAGTGTATAGGTTAATGGGGAAACCCTGCCTGAAATCTGTTACCTCATTGCTGATTTCAGTGGAAGACTCAACTTATGTTGACAAGAAATAGAGAATCTGAAAAGCACAAAAACACTTTTACTATAAAAGTGGTTTAAAAGGTATACTAGTTGATTTGCTTGTTGTCTTTGGAGCTTAAATTAAAATGAGCATTAATATTCACTTATAAACATTGATTATAATGGCTCTCTTTCTGGATAACCTTCGTATTCTACTATTCACATAAATGTTCCCTTTCTACCAGGGAAAGACAAAAGAACCAGCAATAACGTGGTAAGAACACAGTGAGTTTAGAGTTTGGTGAATAGGCTTTCTCAACCAGAACTGATGGAAAATTTAAACCTACTCATTTCTCAGTGTAGAAATTAAGAAATGAAAGCACAATTTTGGTGCGCATGCTGAAACAACCCAAGATAGGACCAGTTAGTTACAAGATGAGTTCAGGCGTGGACCACCTGGATACCTAACTGGAACACTGTATGTTCCTAGGAAATCTAGGTGAAACTTTAGGGGTTTCATCATCTGTCTAGCTGACATACCACTTCTTTCTTGCAGTGAACCTTCTAATCCCACAGTTTGAGAGAACCTGCTTATGGAAACATCTTGTAGCTGGGCAGAGAGAACCTGGGTTGGAGATCCACCAAGCCACAATTTAAATCACCAGGGAAGCATTTCAGTATATCAGGGGACCCACTGATACACTGTTTCTTCCTCTAACACTTCTACATGGAGAAATAACCTAGGCTGGGCTGGGATTCGTCAAGATAGTAAGACTCCTCAGGCTCACTCAAACCCCAGACTAAATGTTGGAGATAGTTATGGAATACTCTGCAGGCTGGAGTGCTCTCATAGTCTGAAATTCAATGATTTTCAGCTATAAGCACTAGTTTACATGCAAAAAAATCACCCAGGAGCTTGTTCAAAATGTAGATTCTAAGACCCAACTTCCATGGATTCTGATTTACTAGATCTGGAGATTCATGAGCTTGCATTTGAAAAAGCAGATATTTCAGATCCAGTTGACCTCTGGCCCACTTTTCAGGCAGCACTACTCTAAGGAATCATGTATAGTACTTGTCATCAGACTGTTCTCTGCAGACATTGCTACATGACATAGGCTGAGCAAAAAAAATTAAGAGATTTAAGAGCACATTTCGTTAAAATACCTAAGTACTTTCTGGAAAGGGATAGGCTGGGGAACCAGCAAGAATGGCCAATTGCTGCTGGGTCCCCAGTGAAAATAACCTAGCATCGTGAGAAATTGTTTCCTATATCCTTTGAAACCTAGTCTTTGGATATCTGCCCTTTCCCATCAGAAACTATGCCACTACTCCTAGAATGTTCTATCTGTAGAGGAAAAGTAAACCACAAGCTGGTTTGGAAGTCATTCGGCATTTCAAAGAAAGGCAATTCACCTTGAGTTAGATCCCCACAGTTCTATCCTTCAACTTTTGGTAATAGAATCTTCTCCCTTCCCATCACCTTTTAAAGATCAGTTTGCTGTGAGTTGTAGGGTGGAGTTGATCTTTGCTGAGAATGCATATAGCTGCTTACTCTTCCAGTTGGGTTCACAATCTCCTCAGGATTGCAATGGAACTAAATTCTTTCAGTTAAATTAATTATAATAATAAACACCTGTTAATCTTAGTGCACCTGGTCCTCCTTTGAAGTTTTTCTAGACTCTCGATGGTAGAAAGTGTGTGAAATAAAGAAGCTGATTCTAGGGAGATTCCTCACTAGACAAGGTAAGACATGGAAGGGAATATCTGATGCTTTGCCAAGAGTCATCTTTTAACTCTTTTTTCCCCGGTTGTAGTGCTTGGGTGAAGTACAGCATCCTATGATTCCGAAGATGGAAGGCTTTGCTGATGGCTCTGCAAGAGATTTGTAATTGCTGTATTTTTGTTAAATTAGCACTTTTAATTTCCTGGAGAGGGAGCTTAAGAGTATGATATCATTTTACAGCTAAAATTTCCTTTTAAAAAGTTATCTATGAAGCAGTGTTCCCCAAACTTTAATGTATATATAGACCTCTTGGACATCTTGTTAAAATGCAGATTTAGTAAATCTGAGGTAGGGCCAGAGATTCTGCATTTCTAACAAGCTCCCAAGTGATGTCCATGCTGCTACCAGGGCACCATACTTGGAACAATAAGGTACCAAAGGACATGTGATAAGGAAGTAGATAGGGGTTTATGAATTTCGGATTTATAGCACTCCTTTCAGTTCTGAAGTATCATCCCTCTGGTTAAACAAAATAAAGTCTCTGTTTTGGTTAGACTACAAGCATTTCACAGTTGTGTGTATTTCTTCCACAACTTTTGAGGGGCATGGCTGATGGCCATTGTGATACTTGTAAATAACATCAAGATATACCTTCAGTTTGCACCATGGTGTAATCTGCTGTCCTGAAACAAAATGCCAGACCGTCTAAGTTTTAAATGCTCAAATCTATATTTTTAAACAGATTTCCTTGGCATTTGAAATGTGCATAAGAATTACGGAAATAAATGTGCCAAACCTACATTTCACCGAATTTCTGGTAAAGAATAGTATAGTTGTTGCTCTTCAAAGCATTGCCTTTAACTGAATTCTCTTTGATCTCTGGGGTCTCAGAAAGAGCTTGACTTATCCAACTTTCTCACGACTAAAATAATGCTCTAAAAAGCAACTGATTTAAGTATCCTGATCACAGCATTCTGCTTACCCCTTTCGATATTGTGCATTTCAGTATAAGTTCTTGGCGCAAGACTTAAGATGAGCACAGAGCCTGTTTCATAGTAAAGCAGCTGGTTCCCAGGTAAACAGCATGTTCTTCAGGGTGAGCTCATGTGGTCTGCAGATCCTCCATACACTTAATAGAGGGATTAGTGCTATTATAATTTTAGAGGTTTAGTTGTCATCTTTGATTTGTGTTCAAATCTCTTCTCTTAGGAATTTAAAAGTGTCTGGTTATGTTTTTAATGGAATTGCCCAAACTAAAGACAAAAAACCACAAGAGTTACAAGTGGGAATGCTTCTGGGTGAGGTTTGGCAGAATCTTTATTGAGACCTACCTACTTTTCTTTTTTAAGAGAAAAGTGGGAGTGGGGAGAAGAGCCAGAGAAAAGTAACCAAGTAACCAAGGATATGGAAAATGAGTTTTTCAAGAAAAAGCTGATGGGGATGCAGTTGTTTTACCTGTAAAAGTAAGGATTAGGGAGTCAGTTAGTTCTCATTTTTAGAAATATGGAGGGTTATTACAAGGCAAAGGGATTCAGTTATTTTGTCCTCACAAGGAAAATCTTTACAAGTGTAGATTTAACAGATAACCTCTCTTAAGTGCTTTCAAGAGCTATCATTTCGTTCCTTTTCAAAGTTAAATAGTGTAGATTTTAGATATGATAACTGAGTCTTTTTATGGCAAAACTCATTGTGTGAAATCTGTGTCCATTTATAGAATTGCTGGGTTATCTATACGAGCTAATGGCGATATTTGCGAATCTTTGCAGTTTAAATTTAGTTTCACCATGGTTGAAAATGTAAACTGCTTACACTAATCAACATTTCATAATTTGTTCTCTCTTCTTTTGAAGTTCTTTATTAGCTGTGCCCTCTACCATAAGATCACCACTGAACCCCATGCTAATGGGTATAAATTATAGTGGTGCCAGCTTGTCTTACCTTTGTTAAATATGTGCCAACTCTTTCACAATGAACCTTTACTTTCCATTTTATGGCTGGCTGTAAAAACTGCTTCGAGCCAATGAGTGGACATGGCATATTATGTCCACAATCTTGAAAGTTCCAGCAAAAGCCAGGTTTATTTATTTATTTATTTACTCTCTAGGGATAGTTCATGGCATTTTCACATTATCTTGATTTTCATCCTTTAGTCTCTTTTTCCCCCTTGTCTTCACTCATTGTTTTCCAAAGGAAGATGGGAAGAAAAACAATATAAAAAAAGCCAGTCAATTTTACTTTTCAGTGTTATTTCCGCCTTCTGGTGAGGGAAGGAAATTGATATTATTATAAAAACAGTCATCTATGATTTAATTCAACACACAGTTCTCTTCCTATCCATTATTATTAGGGTTCGTTGAGAGTTAGCCATCTGTGAATCAGATGTGACAGTGGTCTAAAATTAGAATCAATCAGGTTTTTACAATTAATTGTCTTATGGGAAACATTGATTTGATTCCCAGTTTGCAACTTTATAAAAGTTGTAAAGCATCATTTTGTGGTAGGATTTAAAATTAGAACATATTTTTCATGAGTATAAAGAAAAATAAAACAAGAGCTTGAAGACAGTATGTTTGAGGCGCCTCGAGAAATTTACGTAGAAAACAGAAATACATAGAATGGAAGGCCAAGAAAAGGAGATCCAAGTAATATCTGCAAATAGTCTAGTGATAAGCAAGCACTGTGAGCTTGGCTGGATTTGAATAAAGAAGCAAAATATTAGAAGAGAAAAAAAACATTTTTAGGGGAAGAGAACAATGATTTCTAATGTCTTCAGCAAATCAGGATAAATATAATCTCCATTTATTCTCAATAGAGCTAATGGAGAAATCTCCTGGGAATGTTTCCATACTGGCTCTTCTTGAAGGAAATTGGTTAGAAAAAAAATCTTTGGAGTTCCAGGGTCTTTGTCATCTCCTAAAGCATGGAATGGGTTTTTTGCATCACACATTCCAAATTATAGTTCCAGCAGACCATAGGAGCCAGGTTGATCTGGTTCAAACTTCCCTTGAGCTATGAACCTAATGGATCCTAAATAGGGATTCAGGATGTTTTTGTAAGAGAGGCATGTAAGCAAATAAAGAGTAATCTAGAAATGCCATACACACCTTTTTAATTGTAGAACAAATGGAGACCCAGCCCAACCACTAAATTCCTGACTATAATGCCCACTTTGTCACTGTATTCTCTTGTACGAAGCTTGCAGTGGGAGTCATCTTTATGTTTATTCCAAGAGGTCGGTTGACAAGGAGGTGGAAGGTGGAGGGCCATTTGTTCACATCTGTGTAACACCAACCAAGTAGCAAAGGGGAAAGTGTGTGCTTTCTGATTCAGGAAAACAAATCCTGCTGCTTCACACTACTTCACAAGCAAGCCAGGTGTCTTGAAGCCAATGGAAGAAAGCAACAGGGCTGGGCACTTGAGCCTTAGCCCAGGCACAGAGAAAATTGTCCTGTGCTAATATATTTGATGTTGGAAACCACTGTTTGCTGTCTCTGAACTTGACCAGGCCAATGGCTCTTGGAGAAGGAAAGTGCAAGGGGGAGGCAAGGCAAAAGGTACCATATTATAATCCAAGAAATACTGAGAAATATCCTCTCATATCCCAAAGGAAAAGGAAGGCTACACTCTCCAAGGGTTGCAAATAAAACTCTTATGTTGGTTCTCCTTTCTTTTTTGTGCACAGCACTATTTCCTGCCCAGCCAGAAAATTGTCTCATAATCTTTCTCAAAATAATGCTCCAGGGAAGACTTGCCAACTGGCTGGTATTGAACTCAGACCTATTTGATACCCTTGGTCTTTGCTACAGGAAAGTAGCATTTCTTCACTGGAGAAACTGTTGTGCTGGATCCAGGGAGAATAGGGACAGTAATGGCTTGTTTCCTTCTAGAGACTCTGCCCAGTGACATAAAAATATGGGTATAATACAAATGGGACTGTGATTTTCTGTAGATAGATCATATGCTAGATCAATAGATATGTCATATCCTCCTCCTGCCTGTCTTATTCGCTAGAATTCCAGGCAGTCAGCACATTTTTGACAACGTAGTCAACGCTCAGGAAATGTTTGCTGAATGAACACACAGTTGAAAAAAAATGGCAAAAATTAAATCATAGTGGTTAAGTCTCATTTTGTACTTATAGAGTGAGTTTAAAAGTTAGAATTTTTTTCAATTTTGAATTTTCTCCTCTATATTTTTATTTAAATATTGATACCTGCTACTACGTAATCTATTAAAGCTACTGAACTAGTAGCAAATGAATGCTAAACGAAAACTTTGGAAATGTGATCTAAAAGAAAACAATTCCATATGTATATTTTGAGATGAAAAAATGGCATACAAATAATATGGGCATAGTAAATGCCCATAGTAAAATGCCCATAGTAAAATGCATGGAATTCTATGTCACCAATTCATGGTGTCCCACAAAGAGCATGATTTTTAGGTGTTCTATGATCTGAATGTTTTAAAACCACCCTCAGCTGCCAAACTCTACATTTTAGAACAATAGTTCTTAAACCATAGCATGCATCAGAATTACCTAGAGGGCTTATTAAAAACCCAGATTGCTGGGTCCCTCCCTCTGAGTTTCTGATTCAGTAGGTTTGCATTTCTTACACATTTCCAGGTGACATTACTGGTCCACAAATCACATTTTGAGACCCATTGATTTAGGGCATGATTTTTTGAGATAACGACACCTTTTATTGTTTTGATTGCTCCTTCCCAGATACCCTCTGAAAGATGCTGGACATAATAAGAGCCACTGATAGGAATATTAACTCACTTAAGCCTTATAAAACCTTGTGAGGTATATACTATTATCACCCCTACTTTGAGATAGAGAGAATTTGAATAGTAAGTGGGAAGAGCCACCACTTGAACCCAGGTAGTCTGGTTTTAGATGCTTAATGATAGCATTATACTGACTTTTAAAAAAAGGGCTAACTTAGATTCTCCTAGTCATATAGTTTTGATCCAGGGCAAGAAAAATAACTGAGCAGATTCCAAAGGCCTGTCCAATTGTTCAAAAGAGAAGCAAGCAAATGGGCTCTCTAGGTTGGGGTCGCTCTGGACCCATTCCCTGCATGTCTCATTGTCACTACTCAAGGCAGAATGACATCTTCCTTTCTCAGAGGGCAGAGCAAATGACTGGAAACAACCTGGATGTTCTGTCAAAGGGGACTGATAAATAAATAAAGGCATATTCATAAGGAAACCTCTTTATGCACCAATATGTAAACAGCACAGTGATATATAGTTAACATTTTTTAAAAAAGGAAAAAAATTAACACTTATGTTTGCTTACATGTGCATAAAATATCCTAGAAGGACACATAATAAAGTAATAATAGTCACCATATGGGAGCAAGAGGACTGGGCCATCAGGGACAGAAATGGGAGGGACACTTTTCCTCTTCCATATTTTTTTGGTGTTTGAAAATTAAATAATTAACATTGAAAAGTCAGTGATGGATTTTCTGTGGCTTTCCTTACTTGATTACCTGGGGAAAGCTTTTCACTCTGGGTTTATGTCTCATTTATTCCTAGCATCTCCTAGGTCCCTTCTACCCAGCTGGAAATCCACCGGTGCCTGACGGGCCAGTGTGTAGGGCTTGTTCAGTATAGCTTGAGACACAGGGTGTTGTATGTTTCAATGACTTTGGAATTGTATATAATTTTTGTATTGGAATTGTATACATTTTTTGCATTGTATGTAAATGACTGTCAACAATCTGGAGGAAATAAAAAGCTTATTTCTCTTAGGAAACAGAGGCTACTTTAGTAATAATGGTGTCACTTTTATATAGCACTTTATAGTTTATAAAATCCTTTCACATGCATTTGGCCATTTATACCTTACAAACAGCTTTGAGAGGTGGCTATTATAGTCTCCATTTAATAGATGAGGAAACTGAGGCTCAAAGAGTTCCAGTAACTTGTCCAAAGTCAGAAAGCTATTAAATAGTCGAGTTGGTACTGATACCCAAGTGTTCTGACTCAAGGCCTGTGAATTTTTTTCCCCTGCCTTTTTATAATTATAAAAAGAAAAATTAATATGCTTTTGAAAAAAAGAAAAAGACTGAAACATCCATAATCCCATGACTCCAACAAAAAAACATTATTAAATTTACATATTATCTTCCAGGGTTTGTCCATGTGCCTACAACTATTATCTAGTTACAATCATAATATATGAGCAATTATGTATTCTGTTTCTTCCCCCACTTTGCACTGCTATCCTGAAGCATTTTCCGAGTTGCGACATAATTTTCATAATTAGCAAATTAATAGGTTCATATTTCATCAAGAGCCATACTAACGCAATCTGGTACTTTTTAGCATGGATTCATTAGATCAATTTATTTACGCATTCATTCACTCACTCATTCATTCATTCAATAATTACTAAACCCCTGCTATGTGCTTGGTCCTGTGCCAAAGGCGAGGGACACGTCAGTGACAGGCACATGCTCGGGAGAAACACTGAGGTGCCTGAAGGTAAGGAAGCAGCAGGTCAGGGAGTAAGGCACAGCTCCCCTTGACATTTTTATTAAAAAATATAACACTGTTGTAAACACATTTGTGCTTATAATTTTTGTTTTTAAAGGTTTTTTTTCTCAAGTAAATTCCATTTTCATGGCTTAAGTATTTATGCGTCTCCACCTTGATACCAGAAATGTATAAGTGTGTGGTTTCATTATGACCTCACCAACACTGAGTATTTTTTTTTAAAGATTTTATTTATTTGAGAGAGAGAGAGAGTGAGAGAGAGAGAATGCACGGGAGGGGGTAGGGTCAGAGGAAGAAGCAGACTCCCCAATGAGCAGAGAGCCCGATGCGGGACTCGATCCTGGGACTCCAGGATCATGACCTGAGCCTAAGGCAGTTGCTTAACCAACTGAGCCACCCAGGGGCCCCATCACACTGAGTATTTTTATTGAAAAACAATATTTGTTGATTTTATAGTTGGAAAATGGTGCTCCACTGTTGCTTTAATTTGCATTTCTTTGATTAATAGCAATATTAATATTTTTCCATTGACTTGTTTATTAATTGCATTTCTTTTTGTATGAATTGTCTGCTTTGTCTTTTGCCTAATTCTTTGTTAAGGTCTTATTATTTTCTTGTCTATGTGTGGCAGTTCTTTATATAATTTATTTTAGCTTTATTTCAACATCATCCAAAAATTGATTTGAACAGGCTTTTTATATTGTGAAGATGATATAAAAATGACCATTTGTTGTTTTTACTGAAATTGTTTTCCTTAGTCTATTTGCCTTTTTATTTTAATGTTTATAGCTTAAAGTTGTTATTTTTTTTTAAGTTTTTTTTAAAAACCAAGCTCTATGCCCAATGTGGGGCTTGAACTCACAACGCTGAGATTGAGTCACATGTTCTACCCTGAGCCAGCCAGATACCCCTATAGGTTAAAGTCTTTTAAGGAAAGCTGTCTTCGTATAGGGAAATTTTGTCTATTTTCTTCAATAACTTATGAAGTTATTACTCCTCTTGATATTTGATTATGATTAGATCTTCCTTTGTGCTAGTTTTTATTTTTGATTAATTCTTTTTTAAAAAAGATTTTTATTTATTTCAGAGAGAGAGAGAGCATGAGCAGGGAGAGCAGGAGAGGGAGAAGCAGACTCCCCACTGAGCAGGGAGCCCTATGCAGGTCTGGATCCCATGACCCTGGGATCATGACCTGAGCCGAAGGCAGATGCTTAACCAACTGAGCCACCCAGGCGCCCTATTTTTGATTAATTCTTAACAGCACTTGGAACTTATTTGGGTTTTGAGTGAGGTATAGAATTAAGTTTATTTTCTCTCCCCAATTTCTAACAAGACAGTACAATATCATTTACAAAAATATCTTAAATTTCTATATCATGTATTACTTTCTTACATGTAAAAAACTTCCTTTTTAAAAAAAACTTATTTTATTTAAGTTCATTAACATATAGTATATTATTAGTTGCAGAGGTAGAATGTAGTGATTCATCAGTTGCATATAACACCTGGTGCTCATTTCATCAAGTGCCCTCCTTAATGCCCATCACCCACTTATAACCCCGCCCCCAGCAACCCTCAGTTTGTTTCCTATAGTTAAGAGTCTCTTATGGTTTGTCTCCCTCTCTGATTTCATCTTATGTAACAAACTTCCTATATAGGTCCATTAGTAGGTCTGTCTAGTTTTATAGAACTAACACAGTTTTATTTTGGTTTATACTATATTTTACTATCTGATAATAATTGTCTTTTATCCCTACTCATCTCTGAAAATATTACTTATAGTTTCACCTATTTGTTTCTCCGGATGAATTTTATTTTAATTTTTCAGAATACTGGTAAAAATCTTGTTGGGCATTTGATTGGGATTGCATTAAAGACACACATATACATATAGAATCAGGTACCTGTTACATATCTAATTTTTCCATTTAGAAGCAGAAATATTTCTCCTTCTACCAAACCAATTAAGTATCTCTCAAAATATAAGTAATATACATCCCTTGCTAAATCTGTAAGTATTTTATATATTTGGTAGCTATTTGAGAAGAAATTAATTGAACATTATAATTATAATTAGACATTATTATTTTGGCTATTATTGGTATACAGGAATATTATTAGTTTTTGCATGTTTATCATGCATCAGGAAAGAGAAAAGATTACCTATGAATGTAAATAGCATTTTAATGAATTTCTTTGGCTTTTCTAGGTATACAATCATATGCCTTTTGCAAGTAACTATATTTTAATCTCTCTTTTTAAAAAAATATTTTATTTATTCAACAGAGAGCGAGACAGCGAGAGAGGGAACACAAGCAGAGGGAGTGGGAGAGAGAGAAGCAGGCCTCCCGAGGAGCAGGGAGCCCGATGCGGGGCTCGATCGCAGGACCCTGGGATCATGACCTGAGCTGAAGGCAGACGCCTAACAACTGAGCCACCCAGGTGCCCCTTTAATCTCTTTTTTTTTAAAGGATTTTATTTTTAAGTAATCTCTATGTCCAGCATGGGGCTTGAACTCACAACCTCAAGATCAAGAGTCACATGCTCTTCCGACTGAGCCAGCCAGGCGCCCCTAATCTCTTTCTGATAGTGCTGTCTGATTAAATTATTCTTAAGGTCACACATCTAGTAAGTGGTGAAACTGGGGCTGGCCATAGACTTTGTTGGAGAGCCCACGTGCTGGCTTTCTGTTCAGATTCAGGGATGTTTCCTGGAAAGTAGGCCTTAGGGCAGGTCTGGGGTTTAGAATCATGCTAAGCATTAACCCAGTGAGTTATGCTGGGCGAGTTGTTTCCTTCTTGGGGCTTCATAGGATCAAAACTCAGTTGATTTCTAAGAATTTGTCCAACTCTAAAATACTTTGAAATGGAATTACATTGAGAAAGTTATCTGGAAGGCATCAATTTGGGGCAGAGTTTTTAGATAAGAGAAATTGAGTGAGAATTGCCAGAGGAAGGAACCATGTGAGGTTGTGAAGAGCAACAGTTACCACTGAATACAAAGAATTGAGATATATATCAATTGTATCTATATGTATATGATGTATATATATGTGTGTGTGCATATACATATATATGTATATATATGCGCACACACACACTTAGTATTCCTTTTGTTATCTATGTGCCAGGGCAAAATATTCACTTCTTGTTTTGAGATTCCTTGACATAAACCTGCTTGGTTAACATTCTTATGTAGATAGCTTCACTGGAAAAGAATGAAAAGGTCATGGTCATTGTGGTGTTTTGTTTTGTTGTAGTTTATTGCAAATTCATTGACCTACTGCTAGAGTTCTGAGTCATGAGCCCAGCCAGAGATACTGATGGTAAAAAATACAGAGAAGAGAGATAAAGGGAACAAGCTAATGGGAGAAGAGGAAGGGATTTTAAAAATGGTAATTTATCAAGATGGAAGTACTAGTACATGACATTGCGGCTAAGACTATACAATCTGGAACCAGACTGCCTAAATTCTTATTCTGGCTTTGCTACTTACAAGTTGTATAAACTCTTTCCCTCAGTTTCTCCCTCTTTAAAATGGGAGATAATAATATGACTTACTTTGTAAGATTGATCTGAAGAGTAAACAAATTAATGGTGTAAAGAGCTTAGAAACTGTCACTGGCATATAGAAAACTGTCAAATTTTCTCCTGTAATTTTTCCTAAAAAAACATTAAAGATATAGGTCTGATTAACCACCTTTTCAAAAATGTTCCTGATGATTATTATCCTGCTCCAACCTTCTCAAATTATGCCTTTCTGAGGTGGCTGTTTGGGTACCTTGTTAATCGAAAATTTAGGTTAAGCATTTTACTGTTAGAATTCAAAGAACTGCATGCCTTGGGTTCTTTTGTATTTACGAGGCTTAATTCCAGTTTATGTTCCAGCTTGCACATTACATTCTTTACCTGATTTATTGCTACTTGTAATAATACTATTTATAACACTTTTTTGTCCTTAGTTCTCTAAAGTTTTACATACTTCAATTCATTCCAGCTCACAGGGAAGTAGGTGGTAAGTAGCAGAATCTCACCTTTTTCAACTAAAAAATCACTAAAGGCATAATGATGAAGTGACACTCAACAAATTGGTGGTCAGTTTGGTAACATGATGATGGGCTGATGTATTACTCAGGCCTCCATGTTCTCAGGTACTCTCAGAATATTGCTCATGTCTTTCATGAAGGTGAGTGGCAAAGGGCACAGAGTCTAGGGTTCAGACAGATTTGGGTTCACATCTTGGTCTACCATTTACAAATTGTTGGGTCTTAGGAAAGTTACTTGACTGCTCCTGGCTTCCATGTTTTCCTCTATAAATTGGGAATGATAATTTTTTCTTCTTTATAGGCTTTTTTTGGGGGGAGTGAAGGGTTTGGGGATGACAAATCAACTAACACATAGGAAATGATCAATAACTGTGGCCACTTTTATTCATGAAATTCACCTCTTTCAGGATGCATAGGCCATCTTCACTTGAGCTGATGCCATTTTAAACAAGGCTTCTTGTTTAAATATCTTGAGTTAGGATAACCTCACTCACACTATATATCCATTATGAGTCAGATGTTTTGTTTTGTTTTACAAACAATTGTATTTCTCCCCAAGATGGTAATCTCCTTAAAGGGCCTGGGTCATCTCTTCAAGTTTATGTGCTTCACATCATCCATTTCAGAGCTCAACACACGCTCAGTACCCAACAAAGACTTGTTTAGCCAAACTGAGGAGGGTCAACAGAAGAAGTCTTACCTTTCATTTCTTGTTACTTCTTAAATTTCTCCTTCCAGGTGGCTGTCTAAACTCTTATGGGCTTTCAGCTAGGGTTTTCAAAAGGGACTGATCCATTCTTATTGTAAATGGAAAATGCAAAAATTAATACATATATAATATGTGTATATTTAAACATACTTCATATTTTTCAAATAAAACAAAAAATTAAGTCTCCAAAGGGAGAACACAGGACAGTCTAGTTAGGACAGCTAATAGAGCTACTGTTATCAGGTAGCAAGTTTGACTCTGAGCTTCCTGCAGTAGTAAGAGAAGGATGATGGATTATATAATTCTGTCCTACTTATGACCCATTCATTTACTTGATCTGTTATATCATAGTCTTGTTTCCTCTGCTTTCTAATTCCCTTTCTCTGTATGCTGGCCCCAAATTTCTGTTTATGGTTTTCTTCAAATTCCTTTTCTGACTTTAATAAGTTAATACTTTTTCCTTTTATTCTTATACTCCATACACACCTCTAACTTTCCTTGAATTCTGAATGAGATAGATGTTCTCCTCTAGTTTTGATCCAAATGACCTCTACTAAACCACTCCTTCAAAGAAGGGACAACAATCTGTGTCTTCTGTGAGGTTGATCTTGGCATGCAGGCAGTGCTCAGCATCAGAAGGGCCATTTGGCAGGCAGCAAGACCTATGAACTGATAGAACTCTAGTTCCTTTAGGAGGAGAAACCAGAATGAAGTAAACGACAGATCCTTAAAGGAATAAAGCTGTGGCAAATAGGTTTCCTCTTGAATGCGGTGGCTTTGCAGAGAAAGATCCTGAGGCTGTTTCTAGGATCTACAGGAAAGAATGCTGTGATCAATTAGTGATGTCTTTGGAAGTGGAGGGGAGGAGTAGAGTGGCAGCCTGCCAGCCAGGTTTTTTCTATTCTTGCATTTTGCAGTAAGCCAATTATCAAAAATCGATTTTAGGCCCAATAAGGGAAAAACAAAAGTCTAATCAGAATTGAGTTATATGTGAGGGTTTGGTCTCAAAAATCAAAAAGCCCAGTTTCTGAAACCAGTTTAGAAAAGGACTAGACATACGTATTGACTTAAGCCATCTGAATATTGAATTGAGACTCTTTAATTATATCTTGATTGCTCTTGGGCCTGGAATGGGGCTGAGGCTGTAGTTTGTTGTCTCCTACCTCAAAGGAGCTAACTCTATAAAGGAAAGAGATAACTTGTTTCCTAGTTCTATAAAGGGAAGAGATAACTTGGGGGAAACAGGCAATATTTTTAGTGATAATATTGGCTAGTAGACACTTTGTAGTTTGCCAACTGGTACCACTTGAGGGTAATTTGAAAGCAAAAGAACCTCCCTTAAAACCAACCTTAAGAGTCCCTTTCAGCTCTACAGTGACCAGGACAAAGTTTTCCACTCTCCTAATTATCAATACCTCATGATTAGAAAAAGAACATCCTCAAGACAGAAAGAGACATAGGCATTGGTTAATCCAATCCCTTTATCATTTGGATTCTTTTAGTGATTCACTAGTCAAGAGACCCAGTTCTGGTTCTGCTACTAATCAGCTGGTCTTGGGCAAATCACTTAACTTTTCAGGGCCTTAGTTTTTAAATTTTTATTATTATTATTATTATTATTTTTTTTTTATTTGAGAGAGAATGAGATAGAGAGAGAGCATGAGAGGGGGGAGGGTCAGAGAGAGAAGCAGACTCCCTGCTGAGCAGGGAACCCGATGCGGGACTTGATCCTGGGACTCCAGGATCATGACCTGAGCCGAAGGCAGTCGCTTAACCAACTGAGCCACCCAGGTGCCCCAGTTTTTTAATTTTTAAAATAAAGAATTTAGCTTGATCTCTAACACCATTCATATCTATAAAGTTTAATGAGCTTTGATGTATCCTCTGAAAAGTGTCCAATAAATTTCATTCATTCTACAAATGCTTACTGAACACCTATTCTTTTTTTTTTTTTTTTAAGATTTTATTTATTTATTTGACACAGCGAGAGAGAGCACAAGCAGGAAGAGCAGCAGAGGGTGAAGTAGGCTCCCTGCTGAGCAAGGAGCCTGATGTGGGACTCGATCCCAGGACTCTGGGATCATGACCTGAGCTGAAGGCAGACGCTTAACTGACTGAGCCACCCAGGCATCCCACTGAACACCTATTCTTAACTAGACACTAGGTTGGGCACTAGGAATACAAAGTCATATACTCCCAACCTTTACCAAGGTACCTATAGTATAATGGAAGATAAATGCGTATCTGCTTTGAGAGGGACATAGTATAGCAGCTAAGAGTATAGGTTCTAGAACCAGGCTGCCCAGGTTTGAATCCTAGCTCAGATACTTGTTATATTTATGACACTGGACAGGTTTCTTCCTTTCTTTTCTTTCTTTCTTTCTTTCTTTCTTTCTTTCTTTCTTTCTTTTTCTTTCTTTTTCTCTCTCTCTCTTTCTTTTTTTTTTTTTTTTAAAGATTTTATTTATTTATTTGACAGAGAGAGACACAGCAAGAGAGGGAACACAAGCAGGGGGAGTGGGAGAGGGAGAAGCAGGCTTCCCGCGGAGCAGGGAGCCCGACGCGGGGCTTGATCCCAGGACCCTGGGATCATGACCTGAGCCAAAGGCAGACACTTAATGACTGAGCCACCCAGGTGCCCCTCTTTCTTTTTCTTTCTTAGAGATTTATTTACTTATTTTAGAGAGAGAGAGAGAGCGAGCAGGGATGGGGGCAAAGGGAGAGGAAGAGAGAGTCTCAAGTAGACTCTGCTGAGCCTGATGCGGGGTTTGATCTCAAGACCCTGAGATCACAACCTGAGCTGAAACCAAGAGTTGGATGCTTAACTGACTGCGCCACCCAGGTGCCCCTACACTGGACATGTTTCTTAACCTCTCTGTGCCTCATTTCCTCATCTCATCTTCAAATGGTATCCATCTTATTTGGATGATAGGAGAGTTAAATAAGTTAATAAGTAAATATAAATCATTAAAGCAGTTTCTGGGTGGTATAGATGAGTGAGTTTCTAGAGGGTGCTATTTTAGGGGATTCTCAGCTGACATTTAAATCAAAGCAACTCTCTTTAGAGGTTTTATAAATTAGGTATCTATAGGATATTTCACTTGAAGAAAGGGTTCTACTGTATATAAAACAAACACAAATGCAGTAAGAAGTTTGACTATCAAGAACTTTGGTGTAGAATACGAAGATGTCTTGATTAAGATTATGTCTAAACCTAGGCAGATGGGATCATTTCTGGTTACAGTCTGTACTCCTTAAAGAACCAACTACAGAACTGTCCTACAAGACATAAGTAAATAACTATTACCTTGTTTAAGAATCACCCAGCTGAATGGGGCACTGAAAAGCATCATGCCCAGCCCCTTCATTTATAAAAGGAAGAAATGATGTGACTCATCCAGTGTCACAAAGCTTGTAAGGGAAAGACCCTGCTCTGATCACTGGGTTAGGTTCTTTCTAAACTACAGTGATCCTGGGGATGTGTACTGATGGAATACCTGGGCTGATATGTTACACTGACTTTAGTTTTATTTGATTTTTTAAAATCAATAAATATTTCTGAATATATCTCTAAAAGGTAAGGACTTCAAAAAAAAAAAAATCATAGTATCATTATCACACCTAGAAGAAGAGTTAACAATAATTCCGTAATGTCATTAAATACTCAGTGTTCAAATTTCAGATTTTGATGCAGAGTTTAAAGCTAAGCTAATCAACTTTGTGTGACCTTTGAAATGTTATGGAACCTTTCTGGGTCACACATTCCTCATCTATGAACTAGGGACAATTGTAAAATCATTAGGGCTGTTGTGAATATCAAATTTGTAAGGTCCTACTGTGATGCAGCACATGTTAAACATTTAAGAAACCATTGTTGAGGGGCGCCTGGATGGCTCAGTCAGTTAAGCATCTGCCATTGGCTCAGGTCATGACCTCAGGGTCCTGGATCAAGCCCCATGTTGGGGTCCCTCCTCAGCAGGGAGTCTGCTTCTCCCTTGCTCCTCCTGCTTGTGCATGCATGCACACTCATGCTCTCTCTCAAATAAATAAAATCTAAAAAAAAAAAAAAAGAAAGAAAGAAAAAAGAAAAGAAAAAGAAACCACTGTTGAGATGGTGAAGAAAAAGTACCTGGCACGTGGTGGATACTTAATAAGACTCAGCCATTATTACTAAATAAACAATTGTAATACGATATAATAAGTGTTAGATCTGTAGAAAGGAGATGGTGCCTGGAGGGTTAGGCAACAAATACCTTCTTGAAGAGGTGTTACTTACGAGACAGATGGACAAGGCCAGTAGGATGGGAAAGGGGTGCTCCAGATGGGGCAGAACTGAATTAGGGGATGAGCAAGCCACCACTTTCCAGGTGCCTTTCTACAAAGGATACAAAGACATCCTTGGAAGACATTAGAAAGATGGTGCCCTTGAACTGCGGGTTTCTCGCATTACTCTTAATGGAGTTGGTGAAATGTACAATGGTCTGACTCCTGTGCTGGACATATAATAAATCTCCAGTTTTTAACTTGAACATATGACAATAGAAAAAATTATTATGTATAATCCCCACTGCTTTTAAGGAGAGTGGATCTTGGTAACCAGAGGATTTGTTTGCTAATCACAAACAAGTTCCTCAGTCTTAATATAAAGTATGCAAGTTTAGATAGAATGACTGGGACAAAGTTAAATTGCTTTAAATAAAAAAGGAGGCATGAGAAGTCTACCAAGGGAGAAAAGGAAGAAGAAAGCCTGCTTCCCTATCTCTGAGATCACTGGGACAGAAAGACCATGGGGCTCTTCAACTGATTTCTGCCTCACCGTGAAGCCAATGACTCCTCAGAATTTTTAAAGACATAAAATACATAGAACTAAAAAAAGAAGACAATTATAGTAAAATAGTTATCAAAATATTTTTTAAAACCACAGATTTGATTGGGGGTGGGAAGGGATGAATAGGAGGAGCACAGGGGATTTTTAGAGCAGTGAGACTACCCTGTATGATAGTGTAATGATGGATACATGCCATTATACATTTATCAAAACTTACAGAATGTATAACACCAAGACTGAATTCTAATGTAAGCTATAGACTTTGGGTGACAATGATGTGTCAGCGTAGGTTCAATGATGTGTCAACAAATGTACCACTCTGGTGGGGGATGTTGATCGTAGGGGAGGCTATGTATGTATTGGGCAGGAGACAGGGGTATATGGGAACTCTGTACTTTCTGTTCAATTTTGCTGTGAACCTAAAACTGCTCTAAAAAATAGACTATATATATATAGATATAGATATAGATATAGATATAATTGCATTTGTGATATAGTGATATATGCACTTCCTTATTAACACTTAACATGATCCAGTACTGAGTCTACCATAATTCAAAATCCTGATGACCATTAACAATATTTTAAGATATCTGCAGCTACTGTAATATGACATGAAAATAACTGATTTTTATTAGTAAAAAAATCACAGGGTACTGTTAATGCCACTATAGTTTATTGATTACATTCATAATGAGAGGGAATGCTAAATTTCAGTTACAGGTCACTGAAAATAAAGATGTAAATTACTTTCCATCCAGGCTCAAAGATTCCTCCTCTCAAATTTCATCCACGGAATCCTTTGGGGAGGGGAGATCCTATGGTCCCTGATTTAAAGATTCCTTTTCTAGACCCTAGAACACAATCAGTTCAGTTTCTCACCTCAAGGATTCTGGAGCTCTGTCCCATTATTACCTTCTTTAAGGTTTCCCAGCTGATCTGGGTTTTTTTCTCTTTGTTTTTGGCAAATAATGCCCGTGTTTTCTGGAGCCAGCTGACCCTGCCTATTCCCTGTGTCCTCTGATATTCAGGGAAGGCAGAGCTGCTCATAACGTCAGCTGATGCAATGCCGTGAGAAGCTGGAGTGAATGAGAAAGAGGGAGGGAATCTTCAAACTTGCTAGTTGGTCTTTTATGTTGGGTGCTGGAAAGAGGTCTCTCCTCCATTGGTTACTAATAACAATTTGTAGTGTGTTTATGGTACTTTTGAACTTCAAAGGACTTGGCCAGGATTATTAACTAGTGATGTCTCAGTTCTGTTGAGTTGATTAAGGTGGGATTGCTTTCTTATAAAAGTGTCTGATGAATGTTGCTCCACTATTCCTTAGATCTTATTGAGGTGAATAAAAAGGAGATCTGTCCAGGGACAATTAAACTATTGTTTTCCCAGAGTTTCTCTACTATTCAAATAGAAGGAGTTCTCTTTAGGCTAGTTATATAACTGAATGGATAAATCAATCTATTTCTTACTCACTGAGCCCAGAATCCTTCTCAAGACAAGATTCCTGGAAGCCATTACTAAATCAAAAGAAATAGGTTCTCAAGATGGAATATATATGCCTAGACTATACCTTTGATATAATATCATTGTTAAGTAACCTTTTATTGAGCTCCATTTTCTACTGGATAAAGCCTAGAATTCTTGTTAGGGCATTCAAGGCTTTCCCTAAACTCACCCCAGCCTATCTTTTCTACCATCATGTTCTTCCTCAAAACAAGCCTCTATACTCTAACTTTTCCTGAGCATAAAAAGATCCTCTCATATACTGGTCATTTTGCTCAGGTCATTCCTGTTGCCTTGAATGCTCTTGGCCTTGGTTTATCTTATTCCTTGTACCTCCCAGACACATATTTCTCACCAGTCAACCCACCTTGAAGTCTTTCCAGATGGCATTCACTACTCCCATCCATATGCTTTCTTTGTACATTTTCTATCACTCCCTTGTCTCATTTTGCCTTGAGCTATAGTTATTTATGTATCTGTGTATTCCCACATAGATTGTGAGCCCTGAAGAGCAAGAATCACAGTTTTTGCTGTTCCATTCTAGTACCTAATTCAGTGCCATGCATGTAGAAGACATTCAAAAAATGTCTGTGTGAAAGAATGAATTGTCCTGCATTATTCACCTTTGAATTTTCCCATGAAATTGTGCTTGTGATTCACAAAGATTAAGGGAGGTCACCTCTGTGTGGCTGAGCAGCTCGTTACTGTATATACCTAAGTCCCTTCACAAGCCATCCATCCCTTACTCCCAGTTTCATCTTCCAATCCAGCCATGCCTTCCTAGAATCCCTATAAACCAATCATACCAGGCTGCAGCAGCCTTCCCCAAACCCTGGGATACTTTCAATTTCCATGGGCTGTCTGACATGTCCTTCCTCCTTATCTATCTAGCAAACTCCTACTCATCCTTCAGAGCCCAGATCAAGGATTCTCTGAACTCTATAGGCTTTCTCATCTGACCAAGATAGAATTAATTGTTCCCACATTTAGTTTTCATCAACACTTAAAACCATGACAAGTTCACAGTAGATGCTCAGTAACTAATTATTGGAACTACTTGCTCTCGGTTCTTTGTCCAGGATACAGTCGCAGTGAGAGGCAAATCCACTGATGAGCAACTCAGGCTCTCATCTCAGTCTTGCTGAAGTGGAGATCCTTTGGTGAGGAAATAGGATGTGAGTAGAATTGAGGGGCCTAAGGACCCTGAAGTCCTTTTTCTCTGTGTGTAACACTGTCTATGCAAATGGCTACAACAAGAAGGGAGGGAGGAAAGAAAGAAGGGATTTGTGAGAGGAACAAGAGTCAAATTAATCTGAACCTGTAATCTGAGCACCAGTTCAAGATATATGCCCTTGCTGTCGGACCTTAATGCCAGAATGTCGTAGACCAAACTCATAATTTAGTTTATGGCTGATCTTTATAGTAATAAAAAAAATCTAGAAAGAAGCTGCCTGGCACCATTTGCTGAAGACATTTGTTAATCCTGTTAAATGATTCGTAATTAGACAGGGTGAGTGTGCCTCGTTTGCTCTGTAGTGGTGGTGCTGAGACTCGCTCAGCACTTTCCGCATCCAAGAGTCCTGTTTTATGTAAACAAGACCTCTGAGGAAGATAGAGATGGGTAATAAAGATGAAAAGAAATGAAGTGTATTAACGTGAGGACAAATTAATAACGGCCTTTCCATTCTCTACCCGTAAAATCAGTCGCTGCGGCGTAATTGTACTTTTCAAGGCAAAAGGGGAGCAGAAATCCAAACGAAGCAACAGACAGAAGAAAGACAATCAGACAGGGTTCCGGGGCCCAACTACTCTAGGAAGATAGTCTGCACTTTGGGAAGCTGTGATCTGTGGGCCCAGCCAGCCCTCTGGGACCTGCAGAGGGCTTTACTTGGCACAAATGAGACGACCTGCAATGCTTTGTCCTGATCACTGGAGCACGCAGAAGCTACATCAGGGGACGGCGAGCGGAAGTAAGAGGAAGGTAGGAGGAGATGTGTAGTGAGATGCCAGGGCAATGAAAAAAGAAAGGAAGACAGGATCAACAGAATCACTTTCATTTCTCTTCACAGAAAGGGGTGGGAGGCTGCGTGTTGTTGAGATTTGACTGAAATGAATACAGCGTTGACGAAATGAGGCTGAGCTAACACAGGTGGAGCTGTTTTCCTATCAGCGTTGACTGTCTGAATTCCTAGACAAGTAAGTCAGCTCAACTGTTTCTGACTGAGCCAAGCCTACACAGGTCACTCCATGTGCAGAGTGTAATGCCAGGAAGATACCTATGGGCTCCCCAGGCCTTCACCTGGCTCAAGCTCACGTGTCCAAAGGGCCTGCTCCACAGCACCGAATTCCACAAAGTGTTCCCAACCCAAAGACGGCCTACTCTTTAGGCCTTTGGCATAAGGCGACTCGGTGCGTCCTGGTCTCACAAAGACTCTTCAGACTCACACATTCTGGTAAGAGGCCCTGACCCCGGCCTGGAGTAGCGCGAGGCAAGCCAGGCTGAGCGCAGAAAGCATTAAGGAGGCGCTCCGGCTCAGGGACTGACCCTGCACTTGCACGACGTTGCGAATAAATGCCTCTTTAAGTTTTGCTCCCGGGAGCCTCACTTGCCTCCCCCTAGTCTGGACTCTGCCCTGGAGAGAGATGCTCAGTGCTCTGGAGAGAGATTGATGCATCCTGTTAGTTTTAAAAACCTCAAGCCAGGTCTCCCCTTCAGCTTGATTGCTCTTCTCACATGTTTACCTCAGCTAAACTTCTCTTTCTTTTTACTGGTTAAAGACTCTGAAGACCAGAAATGAAACTGTATATAGTATTTGGAACTACACGGTGAGGGGACCACCTTGCTTTCTCATGGAGCTCAGGAGCTCAGAGAGGGCCTGACTACTGCAGAGGCTGAGACCCGTCATGGAGCTGTCCTGACTCACCCTGACCAAAATGACCCAGGGACTCAGGGCTGCTCCACCCTGGGCGGCCTTACAAGGGCCCCATGCTTGGTTTGATGCTCCGCTGTCACAGTCTGAAGTTCTTAATAATTTTTTAACAGGAAGTCCCATGTTTTAATTTTGCATTGAGTCTCAGCTGATCCTGGCTCCACTTACCAGAATAAATAAAAATATCTGGTAGGTCAAGCCCCTCCCCACCCCTTTAAAAGCCTTGCTGACCACTCTTGGAGTAGACACAATTCCTTAAAATAACCTACAAAACCCAACTTGGTGGGCCTCAATTCAACTCTCCTGCCCTGGATTGTGTCACTTTCTTCCTTGCTATTCACACTGGCTATCTTGGGGGCCTCAACCACACCACATTCCATCTGGCCGCAGGGCCTTTGCAATGGCGGTTTCCTCCTCTGCCTGGAATCTCTTTCCAAGCCCCACCCCCACTCCCAAATTCACCCCTACTGCCTGTCCTTTCAGTTCTAAGCACAGACTTTAATTCCTCGGGGATGTTCCCCAGACCCACCAGGCTAGATTGAGCCCCACATGGTACCTTCTCACAGTGCTCCTTTAGCATGCACCATGATTTGCAATAGAATCTTTGTAAGATCA
Organism: Halichoerus grypus; assembly: GCF_964656455.1. Classification (NCBI taxonomy): domain Eukaryota; kingdom Metazoa; phylum Chordata; class Mammalia; order Carnivora; family Phocidae; genus Halichoerus; species Halichoerus grypus. Next base: position 88,441,438 of record NC_135714.1, read on the forward strand.
GCTGATTAATGTCTCTGTTTCCATGTGATTCCAGGTTTGGCAGGACCTTTGTTCTGTTCACTTTTGCAGGTTCAAGGCCGAGCACTTAGCAGGCACTCTGTGAACAGCTGTGAAGGAGGAAGGAGGAAGGAGAAGGAGGAGGCCCAGAGTAATCCTGCCTGGGTTGTGTGTGGGGAAGGTAGGGGGAAAGGTGGTGGTGGGAGGTGGGCTAAAGTGACGTAGTCTCTGGAAGGAACCGGAGTGAAGCTGGGCTGTACCTTCCAGACTGCCACACCCAGTGCCCCCACTCTGAAGCTAACTCAGCTCCAAACCAGCCTGTGGTGAAGGGAGATGGTGAACGAGTGACGTTCAGTCACGTTGAATTCAATTCCCTGGTGGTCAACCTTGACATCTCAATAATTAGAGGAAAAGATATCGTGTCAGAAATTTCTAATGAGCACAGGAACTTTCAGTTTGCAGTGTGGTCTGTTAACTATTTTAATAGTTTGGGTCTTCATCTCATCACTTCCTCCTTTATTTAGTGGTACATTTCCCTCTGGTGGTTTTATTCCCTTTGATAGACTTGTAAAAGCATTATTTTTTCCCTAACTCTCTGGTGTAGCTAACTCTGTCTCCTCGCTTCCTTTATCTTTTCTTTTGCAAACCACGGAAAGTCATGTGCTCTTCTTTGATTTTCTTCTGTGGTTCCGCATTCCTGTATTGTAGATTTTTTTACTTGTGATCTTTGAAATATCCCCCACAAGGTCAAAGTGACTGCTACTTATTTCTTTGTTGGGAAAAAGAAAAGTCGGGACTCCCTCTTGGCTGTAGGACACCCAATCTTCTTTCAAACCCCCATTTCCATCCCCACTCCCAACATCTTATTCACTCAGGTCCTCAATGCTCCTTGTTTTGCTTCCAAAAAATAGTGTGACTTTCCACCACTTCTCTCTGTGACAGGAACTCAGGACATTAAAAAAAAAAGTCTTCTTCTTACAAGAAGAGAAAAAAAAGACAAGTAATTGGTAACTTTTCTAAGCAACTATTCAGTTATCTAAAGATAGAGTTTTATAATCAAAGTGTAGAGGTTTCTCTAAGGATCCATTTTTCACAGCTATTTGAAGAATAAAGCAGAGTTGGGAGAAAGGGAATGATGGGGGGCATGGCGAGTTGGTTCTCCAGGAAGCAGATTCTGGGACAGGGGCTAGAATGACAAGAGTTCATCAGTGAGTGCTCTCAGGATCAACACCCGTGGGAGCACAGAGGCACAGGAAGGTAAAAGGCCTCAGCTGACCCCATTCCAGCTCTGAAGCTGAGATAGCCTTTCAGAATTGACCCCAGTTGGGGCAACAGGTTTGGGCATTTATCCCCCTGCTTTGATCAGCCCCATGAGCTGCCTCTAGGAAAGAAATTTCCAGAGAGAGCTAAGAGCTTAGCGTTATCAACTGCCATCACCTCCAGCACCTGGAGGAATGAGTGTTTCAGTCTTGAAGGGGGTGTGGGTGGTGCATTGCCATGTCCACTGTAGGTGGGGAGGGATATGCTACTTTTTTTTTTCAAAGACTTTATTTATTTATTTGAGAGAGACAGAGGGAGAGAGAGTGATCACGAGTGGGGGGGGAGGGGTAGAGGGAGAAGCAGACTCCCTGCTGAGGGACCCTGGGATTATGACCTGAGCTGAAGTCAGACACTTACCCAGTTGAGCCCCCAGGTGCTCTAGGGATATGCTACTTTATATACAGTGATGAGGGAAGCTTTCTTTGACATGGTGACATTTGAGGAGAGGCCTGAAGAAAGTAAGGATTGAGTCTTGCAGAGGTCTTGGGAAAGAGCACACCAGACGGAAGGACCAGGAGGTGCTAAGGCCCTGAGGATGGAATGTCCTTGATGTGGTCAGAAAATCCAAGACCAGTGTGGCTGAAGAGGAAAGGCCAGTGGAGAGAACCAGGAAATGAAGTCAGGATGGAGACTTGGGCTAGATCATGCAGGGCTTCATGGACCATAAAGGAGCATGTCCAGCACATAGTCCGCGCTCGGAGAAATTGCCGCCATCAGCGCGCCATTGCTCTTGGTGGCCATGTCCTGTTTAGCTTCATATTCTTTGCATCTGACACAAGCTCTGGTATACAGTAGGCACTCAGTGCTTGCTTGTTGAACTAAACATATACATTGTAGTTTATTTCACTGTTTCATGTGTGGCTTTTCTTTTGTTTTAGTGTGCAGCAAATGCTGGAACCTCTGTCTGTACATATTTCAAAGGTTAATAAGCTCTTGGAGAATAAAGAACTGATTCTTTCTTGTGCCCAGCCCAGCCCGGTTGTGCCCAGAGGCTTGTGATGTGGTCCACCATGTACCTGCCCCTATTTCTGTACAGGATCACCACCACTCTACATATTATATAGTTAGAATAATGACACCCTGTGCCCCTCAAAGGAATTCGTTTGTGATACCCTTGCAGTCTGACTCCTAGGGACTAACATAGGACCTCTTCATGTTATTTTCCATTAAAAATTTGCTAGTCATTTTCAAATTCACTTCTGATCTCTGCTCAGAGGATATGCTCAGTCTTCCAGTTTCTTTCTGCAAAGAGAGAAAGTCATGAGTGCGTTGAGCACCATTAAACATCATGTATGTACACGTGGGTAGAAGGTGGCCCCCAATATAAGTTAACCTCATATTTTTGGCTGTTTTGGACACATAAACTTTTATGTCAATTTTTTTTGTCTATTTAAATATATAAACTTTAGGGATATAATTAAAACAGGCAATTGCCTACTTACAATTTATTAATTTAGATACACATATTTAAAATTATATGCATAAAATATTAATTTAGGAATACTGCTTTTTTCCACTTACACATTTCATGAAACAATTTGATTCAGATTCTTCATGGGCAACTTTGACATTAGTGTTGCTTTCTTCACAGAGACATCTTTTAGTTCCTCAAGTACAGTTTTCAGAGCACATCATCTTCGGTTAATTTTAAAATTCAGGATTGATGCTGTCATTGTAAATTTTATTAGAAGCCATTGATACCTGTTATTTAATAATTATTTTTCCTCAAATCTTTTCAAAGATATATATATTTGTGATCTTGTAAAGTAACCATTTAGAGTATGCTTTAAAAATCTGAACTCTACCTCTGAAACTAATAATACATGATATGTTAATTAATTGAATTTAAATTTTAAAGAATGCAAAAAAAATCTTGTTCAAAATAAAATCAACCACCTCACACCCATTAGGGTGGTTACTATAAAAAAAAATGAATCCATAAAATAACAAATGTTGGTGAAGATGTGAAGAAATTGGAACCATCGTGCACTGTTGGTGGGAATATAAAATGGTACAATGTGAAAAACACCATGGTGTTTCCTCAAAAAATTAAAAAATAAAATTACCATATGATCCAGCAATCCCACTTTTGGGTATATAAACAAAAGAATTTTTTAAAGGATTTTATTTATTCATTTGAGAGACAGAGAGAGACCACAAGCAGGGGGAGAGGCAGAGGGAGAGGGAAAAAGAGACTCCCCACTGAGCTGGGAGCCCGATGTGGGGCTTGATCCCAGGACCTGGGGATCATGACCTGAACCAAAGGCAGACACTCAACCACCTGAGCCTCCCAGGTGCCCCTAAACAAAAGAATTGAAAGCAGGGTCACGATGAGATATTCGTACACCCATGTTCCTGGCAGCATTATTCACAACAGCCAAAAAGATGGAAACATCCCAAATGTCCATTCATTAATGGGTGAATGGATAAACAAAATGTGGCATATACATGCAAAGAATATTATTATGCCCTAAAAAAAGGAAATTTGGGGGCTATGTGCTATAATAGATGAAACTTAAGGACATTATGCTAAGTGAAATAAACCAGTCATAAAAGGACAAATACTGTATGATTCCGCTTATATGAGCTACTTGGATAGTCATATTCAAAGAGACACAAAAAATGCTGGTTGTCAGGGACCCAGGAAGGGGGGGAGTGAAGAGTTATGATTTAAACGGTTATAGAGTTTCAGTTTTACAAGATGAAAATTGTTTTGGAGATGGATATGACAATGGTTGCACAACAAAACAAATGTGAGTGCTTATCTATATTTCATCGCAATTAAATAAATAAAATGGAATGAAAATAAAATAAAAAATTTACAATTGTAGGATCAACTCCTTTGGAGTAATTACTAAATCTGTGTTAACACTTTTTTGATTACAAAAAAAAAATTGATTCTGCCAGGTAACCACTAAAAACACCCAAAGTAGGCCTGGTTGAGGTCAATTCAGGTGAATGTGTCTTTCCATCAAAGTATTTTGTTGTTTAAAATAAAGTACTTAAAGAGCTCCCTATAAATTGAGAGGATTTTCAATAACTTGAATAAACTCTTTCTTTTTAAAAAGAATAACTTTTTGAACAAATAAAAGCACCTCATATTATAATTGGACCTGTACAGTAAATAGAAAATGGTTAGTTGAACTATACAAAATTGCCTATACTCAACTCTTTTTGACCTATAAATATGTCAGGTTCATATGTTCAACCTACCAACTTTTTGGGGTAACATTATGAATTAGAAAAATGTATTTAAATACAATACTGCTCTTAGATAGTTATTCCAAGTTTCAAAATTTAAATTTCTATAGCCAGATTGTAAGTTGCTTTTGACGATAAGCCTACTTGCTTAGTCCCTAGAGGAAGCAACTGAAGCTCAAACTTTGTTAATTTCTTTATATTTTAAAAGAAATTACAAGAGTATATCTGACAGCATTTCATATAGATTAAAAAGTTGTTTTAGAATATATCTCCTTGGGGCGCCAGGGTGGTTCTGTTGGTTAAGCATCTGCCTTCCGCTCACGTCATGATCTCAGGGTCCTGGGATTGAGCCCTACGTTGGGCTCCCTGCTCAGTAGGGAGTCTACTTCTCTCTCTCCCTCTGTCCCTTCCCCCGCTTGGGCTCTCTCTCTCTCACATTCTCAGTCTAGCCCTTGCCCTCAATCTCACTCTCAAATAAATAAATAAAAATCTTTTAAAATAAAATAAAATATATCTCCTTGACCAAAGAGTGAGAATGAAAAGATTAGACTTCTCACTTCGAACATTAATTCTTTCAAAAGGGCTCCAACTTGAGGGTTGAGAGCTGCACCTTTGCCCTCTGCCTGCGACTCAAGGACATAAAACAGAGGGAACATGATGCAAACTGCTCAGTGTGTAAAAACCACCCGCACTTCCTTTGGTTAATAGATCCCTTTTTACGGGTCAATAATCGGCTCCATTTTGAGTTCTTTCATTATTTCTTTTTGGAAAAAAAAAAGTCAAGCCTATAGAAAACTCTAAAGAACAGTATATTACCTAGATTCGTCAATTGCTCACGTTTGTCATATTGTCTCTCTCTCTCTCCCTGTATATATATATATATAAACGCACATGTAAACATTTCTACATATATACATCCTATGTATATATAAACATACATATATAAACATTTCTCTTCTATATATGGACATTTCTTTATTTCTTAACCATTTAAAGTAGTGAATATCATGACATTTCCCCCCAGATACATCAGCACATGTCCCCTAAGAACAAAGCCATTCTCCTAGATAACCAAAACACCATTACCACAGACAAGTAATAAAATATCGTTATAATAATATCTAGTATGTAGTCCTTATTCAAGTTTTCCCAATTAAAAATATTCTTTATAACTCTTTAAACAAATCTAGGATCCTCTCAAATATCATTCATTATATTTAGTGGTCATGTCTCTGTAGTCAAATTTAATCTAGAACAGTCCTGCAACCCCACTTTTGATTTTTTCTTCATGACAAAGACATTGTGAGAGTCCAGGTCAATATTTTGGACTTGGCTTACTACTAGATCCAGGTGAAACCTTTTGGTAAGAATACTATCCAGGTGAGAGTGTCTTCCTTTGAATCACATCAGGAGGCTTTTAATGTCAGTTTGATGTTAAGCTCGGTCACTTGTTTAAAGTGTTTTATGTCGATGCTTACCAACTATAGTCTTTGAAAGTGTTTTCTGTCCTTGTGCACAAAAGTTTTTGCATCTGACTACGTAGAAAAATCTTATGTCTTGAATATCTATTTATCCCATATCCAAACTATGATTAGTTTGTGTCAAACAGGTTTATTTTATTTATTTTTCAACTGAGGAATGATGAATTACTGATTTACTGATGCCTTTAGTAATATGTGACTCTCCAAAAATTGAAAGCTGCTTGAAGAAGACCACAAACATCAAACTGTTTGTCTGAACTGCTGGGAAAACTTAAAGGGTGCTTGGTCATTTCTCTTTCTCTCTCTGTCTCTGTCTCTCTTTCTGATTCCTCTTATCTAAGACCATCTCATCCTATTTCCCTATCGGTTGTTTTAGTTACAAGTTATTCTGTAAAGAGTAGACACACAGAAGAAAGGACTTACAGAGAACATTTAAACTCAAATCTCTTTTTTTCACCATAGCTGGTGAATATTTTGTATCTTTGACAGAATTTTCTGTCCACTTCCTAAGAACTTTGTCAAAATAACTTTTCCGCCAATATAAGCCCCTGGAGCAATCTACCATGCATTGCTTTGTGCTCTGGGGAATGGCTGACCTTGGTTAGAAATTAATTTATTACTTCCTGTTTCCTTTACATCTCCCACTTCCCTCCCCACCTCCTTGCTCTAATAATGACATATAAAGTTAATGAGCACTGGTAATTAAGAGGACATTTTAGAACAAGTGAGTTGGGTATTCAATGCCCTTGACCTAAACTTTACTTGGAGAAAGGATAGCTGAATAATTAGAAAATGGGATTCCAAATCAGAAGCCAAGGTGTCTTTTCTGCCAGTAATTTGTGTAGCTTTGGCTGGATCACTCTACCTCTCTGTATTTTATTTTGTCCATCAGCTAAATAGGACTTATAATAATTTCTCTTAAGAGTTTTTGAGTGGCCACAGATGAAAGCCACAATATGGTAGCAATATAACTTTTAATTTGAGAACTAGGCAGTATGAATATTTTTACTAATTATAAAATCCAATATATTTTCCTTGGTTCACTTTTATACTTTTACCTACTTAAATCAACAAAAGCCACAACTTAAATCTTTTTAATTAAATAGCTTAAAATAATAAGGGAAATTTAAAATACTTTATTTTTAATTTCTTATAGAGTATCCAACTTCAGCCTCAGAAAATTTTAAAGTTATAAGTAACCTCTTATTTTATAAGTAATCAATTAAAGGAATATTTAAAAATATAAATAAATAAGAGGAAAAACAAATCAGAACTCCATCATCATTAAGATGGGACCATTGTCAACACCTTGGGTATGTCCTTGCAGAAGGGATCATCTAGGCATCTCCTTTTATAACCTAATTTTTCTTTTCATTTATTAATCTATTTTGAACATCTTTCTGGTTCAACCAAAGCCACTGTAACAGATGCTACTGTGACTACCCAGATTCCCCCTCAGGACTGGAAGATGTATATACCCAGCTGTCCGCTACTGGCCGAAGCCCTCAAGCCTCAGCTCTACTTAGAACTGCAGGATGAAGGTATTCACCTTGCCCAAGGGCACACCTCTCTGCATAAGCTGCTGGCTTCCAGCAACTGGAAGATTCAAGGAGATAAAGGCCAGGCTCCCATACCCTAACCATAGACAATTCTGTCTAGAAGTCCAGTGCACTATCCATTGCGCAACACAGCCAGGTCCTTGACTGTAGACAGTTTTGAAGGGCTATTCCAGCTTCAGAATTTCCTGAGGTGTAGGTTGAGGCCTTCACTTGGGACCACACAGCAGCCCCAATTCTCCCTCCAGTCCTACCCAACCCATTATTTCTCTTCCAGAGGCATGACCCCAAGAGTACTATCTCAGAGTTTTCTTTCAGGGAACACAACTTATAACAGTTGTTATTGGGAGTGGTCTGAAAAAGTTTGGAGCTGGATCACTCCCCTATCTCATCGTGGCTGTGGGGGGAGCATAGATAACCCATGGCCCAAGGAAGCAGAGCATTCTTAAGGCTTTCACTGATGGTGAACTAGGATGTGACATTGGTGAAAGAAAATGCACCAGCTAGTGAAATGTATCATGTGTTAATAATAAATATGGGAGAAATAACAGAAGACCAGTGAAATTGGGTGGCTATGGCTAAGCTCAACTGATACTTTGGAAAAAGATAATAAAAGGTTGAGAAGGATTATTTTTTTTTTTTTTTTAAGATTTTATTTATTTATTTGACAGAGAGAGACACAGCGAGAGAGGGAACACAAGAAGGGGGAGTGGGAGAGGGAGAAGCAGACTTCCCGCGGAGCGGGGAACCCGATGAAGGGCTCCATCCCAGGACCCTGGGATCATGACCTGAGCCGAAGGCAGACGCTTAACGACTGAGCCACCCAGGCGCCCCGAGAAGGATTATTTGACAGTTAAAGAGTGATAGCCAGAGGGCTTCCTTGGTAGCTTAAAAAGTACTCCAATCTTCAATAGCCAGAGGCTACAGAAAGCTATAGACCAAGACCAGGACTTAATCATAAAATTCACAGAACACTACAGAATGTTTAATTCTCAACTGAGGCAGGTAGGCTAGGGAAGAATGGGTCCCTAACACCTGGAATGAGGATGTTTGGGTTGATGATCTCCAAAAATCTTGGATCTTAGATTCCTTTGAACTCTGAAATAGCAGGAGACTACTCTTCACTCTTCAAGGTGAGCACTGCCTCCTTGTTTAAAGATGCTGCAGAAGCCTTTCTCCTGTAAGAAATCTGTTCCTTCCTTGGGATCTGTCCCCACTTCCTGGTCACCAGGAACATAAGGGTGAAGTTACAACATAACCTGGCTAGGGACATTCTGAGTCTGATAAAGGAGGAAAGGGACTGTACCCCAAAGGAGCTGTAGAACCTTTCTAACAGCTACCATCAGAAACTGGGAGAGTATACAGGAAACTGGTTTCTGAGCATGCTGGGTGGGGTGGGGGATGGGGTGGGGTCATGAAACCTAAAGTTGAATAAGTACTGATTTGAGAGTACTTTCCAGAATACAGGATTTAACACTCTGGCCAGGACACTGAGTGATGGTGTAAATGTGCTGTGAGGTGGGCTCCTAGAATTAAGGAAAGAGAAAGGGTCCACACTGAGACAGAAATGGCACAACTGCCGCAGCAGATGGTAGAAGGAGAGATTAAAAGGATCAGAGAAGTGGGCATGTTACAGCGTATCTACTATGTAAGATGACTGTATTCCATGGGAGAGTCCGGAGGATTTACCGCTTACCAAAACAATAAGGAATGTGTTGGTGAGAGGGCACCCATCACCACTAAAAAATTCAGTGGTGGCTCTCCCATCTAAGTGAGGCTCATGGTAGAAGGAGCTTAGCAAACTGGGATGAGGCTAAGTGGCAGTGCTTAACCAGCAGAGGCCAAGTACTGAGTGACAAGGCCAGAGGGCATTCAGGGGGGTCTGCCCCACAGGAAGTTATATACTTGGCTAATAGAACATAGTATTCCTAGGGACAGAGTAGTTGAGCAGCCAAATGTACCATAGGAAAAGATATACTTGGTATTTGGCACAATCCTCATATTGGTTCCCTCACTTTTGGAATGAGACCAATCAGAGTGGGAAGGCCAAGTGGAAGCTCTGAACCTTGTAACCCACTCCCCACTCCCAACCAAAACAAGAAATCGAAAACAAAATCATATCCCAGCCACCTTTATAGTCTAAAGGATGCTGAGGTGGTAAGCCCCATGATATCTTTATTTAATTCATCGGTCTGACCTTTGAAAAAAACAGATGGATGCTAGAAGATGACAGGGGCCTATTGTGAACTCAACTGTCTATAAGCCACAATTATAGATGGTGTACCAGATGTGGTATCTTTGCTCCAGCAGATTAACAAGGCCTCAAGTACACGATGTGTGGCCATTGATCTGGCACATATGTTCTTTTCCATCTCCATAAGGAAAGAGGATAAAAACCTTCACATCCATCTGGAACGGACAACAGATTACATTTACAATCTTGACCTAGGACTATATTAACTCCCCTGTGCTCTATCACAATATAGTCTGAGGAGTCTTGAATGGCTGGACGTTCTGCCAAATGTCCCACTGTTCCACTAGAGTGATGACATCATGCTAATCAGATCAATGAGCAAGAAGTGGCTGGACTTTAGGTGAGACATAGGCCCTCCAGAGGGTGAGAATAAACCTTACGAAGATTCAGAGGTGTCTATATTAGTGAAGTGTTGGAGGATCCAGTGGCCTGGGCATGGGGAGAAATCCCGTAATCCTCTCCAAAAAAAGAACAAATGACTACATCTTGCACCCCCCATCACATAACACTTCATGGGCCTCCTGGGCTTCTGAAGGTAGCATGTTACATCCCTGCAAACCCAGCTCTGATGCCTATGTCAGATGATACAGAAGGCTCCCGGTTCTGAGGAGAAATCAAGACGAGTTCTGTGGCAGGTCCAGGCTCTGGTGCAAGTGACCCCGCCACTTAGGTCTTACAATCCCGGAGGCCCTATGGTTTTAAAGATGTCATGGTGGGAAGGGTCACCGTGTGGAGTTTATGACAGGCCCTAGTGGAAGAATCACACATAGGCCCCTGGATTTCTAGAGCAGGAGTATGTCATCTGTAGTAGAGAATTATACACCTTTTGAAAAACAGCTCTCAGTATTGTGCCTGGTAGAGATGGAGTGCTTGGCCGTAGGACACCAAGTGATCAGGCCACCAGAACAGTTCATCTTGAGCTGGGTGCTTTCAGGCCACCAAGCGATAGGTCACATGCGCCCAGTGCAAACCATCACATGATGCAAGCGGCATATCCAGGATCAAGCATGAGTAGTGCTGGGGAACACAAGCAAGCTGCACAGGGCGAGCCGAGGCCCCGGGTCATCCACCACTGTTCTCCTCCCTCCCTCCACCATGGTCCTTTTCCTGCAGCTCACATTTATGGTGTCTCTGGGGGTACTTTATGATGAACAGAGGAGGAAAAAGTCCTCTTTGAATCATGGATATGTCAGCCTCATATGTGCAAACTGAAAAGGGATGGCAGCTGGACTACCAGTCATTCACGGATGGCAGAAAACTCTCCCAGTGGCAAACATTATGGTGGTGCACCTGGCCACCCAATTTGTGTGGAGAGTGGCCTGAGGTTAGAAGATACACAGACTCGTACATAGCAGCAAATAGCTTAGGTAGCTGGTCAAGATCCCAGAAGAAAGATTGGAAGACAGGAGACAAGGAGGAGAGGCATGTGGATTGATGTGGGAATGAGCATGCAGTGTGAAGACCTTCAGCTTGCATGTATGAATGCCCACCAGAAAATACTCACCATGGAAGAGAAACTAACAGCTAAGTAGGCAGAATGACTTGACCAATTGATATCAGCCAGTGTCCGTCATCACCTGATGCTGGCACGATGAATGCATGAACAGAAGAGTCATGGAGGCAGGGATGGAGGCTAAGAATGGAAAGGAGGAGTGAGCAAGCAAAAATAAGGCTCTGAGGAGAGGGCTGGAGGAGAAAATGTTCCCCAGCCAAGAGAGCAGCTTTAGAGAGATGTTAGAAATGAAATGTCTATTGAACTGAGCTGAGCTGAACTGAACTGAAATTTATGAAGTGTTTTGCTGTGGACCTGGGGTAGGGTTAGGGATTCCTACACAATCTCACCAACCAAAGACAGTATGGCCCCTGTTACCATATGTCCAAGCTGTCTGTAACAGAGACCCACTCTGAATCCTGGCTATAGCACCAGGAACTTTGGCAAGTTGGCCCCTCGCTTCTTCTACCCTAGACAGGGCATCTCGACTGGAAGAGACACGTGTTTGGAATACGGTTTTGCCTTCAGGACCTAGTCACTACCATATTCTGGAAGCTTACAATGTGATCCACCTCTACAGGATCCGAAGTAACATCACATTATACCAAGGAACCCTGCACTAGCCAGAAGGTGCTAGTCTGGTAGAATGATGGAACAAGTTCAAGTCACAGCTGACGTGTCTGCTTGGAGGTGCTTTTGAGGATGGAAACCATCTTTGAGGATACCGTGTTCACCATAAATCAACAAACTTAAATGATGAGGGTCTCGGTAGGTCAAATACATGAATCTAGGAACAAATGAGTGGAAGTAGGAGTGGTGCTGCTTACCATCACTCGCCATTACACCCTGGGGATTTTATGCTTCCTGTCCTCTCAGCTCTGAGCTATTGAGGTGTAGAGATCCTGGTTCCCAAGAGAGGAGCACTTCTGGCCAGAGGACACATCACCCTGTTGTGTAGCCAATTCGATGCTCAATGAGACTTTCCTTGAACACCCTTATAAACTTATACACTTGAGTCGATTTCTATCTTCCTTCATTTTTTACTCTGCTCGGCACTTACCACCATCTGAATTATATTGCTTATTTATTTGTTTACTTGCATGCTGTCTTTCTCTCTCCTCCCCTAGAATGTAACTTCCAGGAGGGCAGAGACACTGACTTGTTCTGCGCTGAGTCATCAGTGCTTACAACAGCTCTGGCTACCCTGAAGGCACTCAATAAATATTTGCCAAATGAATGACTCTACAATGGAATTTTCTGTGGGTCGGTAGTATTCAGTTGTACGTATGCATGATCATTTATTTAATCAGTCACTTGTTGCTGGGCAGCTCATTTTCCTCACATTCTTTCTCCACTGAAATAATGGCAAAATCTTCATGTCTATCCTCTACTTTTCCTTGAGATGAATTCCAAGTAGCCCCGCTTGCTGGCACATAGGTAGCACTCCTGGTTTTCCAGGCTTTTGATATATGATGTCTCAGGGTTTGTTTAAAAAATATTATTATACATGCAATTCAGATTTAGCTCTCCTCTTGTCAGACAGGCTTTCTCAACTCCATATAAAACCATATTGTGCCCTGACACCCCTCAACATTTTATATGAAAAATCCATCCATATTCAGAATGGTTTATTTTTCATTGCCTTTGCTGAAGATTGTGTGAGGGTCCCTAACCCAAATCCAAACTCAACCCCACAGAGATGCTTCATAGATCCAATGAGCCATCTCAGGCCTCCCATTTCATTTCTCTCTCAGGTACTCTTGGCTGGGGGAGGTCTTTTTTGCTCCAGCCCTCTCTCCACAGAGCCACATCCCTACCTACTCATGTCTTCTTCCTCTTCCATGCCTTTATCCCCCCCCCACCCAAGCTTAAATTCCTCCCCCACTTTATCATTTAGAGAGCTGTCCACTTTCTTATGAAAAGAAAGTCTCTCCTGTGTAGAGACTCAGGAGTCTGCCTTCTGTAAGTCTCAGCAAGTTTGTGTCTCTTCCTACAGAGAAATTCTCAGACTCTAATGCATAAAAGAAAACATTCCTTTTGGGGTTTTGTTCTGTTTTTTCCTTAAGTTACTCCCCCAGAGCCCAGAAGGCCTAATTCCAACATTCTCTCCCTATTTGTATTGTGCAATCCCACTTGGAGTTGTGTGTTGCGTGTATTTGATGAATGTGTTTGGTACACTTGGGCTTCCTCCAGAAGTATTTTCTTCCTGCCATTCCCCCATTTGTCTCCCTTCTTTTTGTCTCAGGTTCTGAGCTTCAGAGGTGAAAGATCTGGATTGGAGTCCCATTTCCACCTCTTACTGTGAATTTAAACATGACACTTTATTTTTCTGGGTCATTGTTTCGTCATTTGTAAAACAGTGCCTACTGTCATAAAGAGTAAATGAAATTAGCACAGTGGCCGAGGAAATGCTCAACAAATGTTAATTGTTATTCTACTCTTCCACGTGGCATTTCTGCTCTTTATACAGCTTCTTGGGCGTTCATTGTCTTCTTTTTCTTTATGCTATTCCATTCCTTAGTTTCCCTCATTTCTTTATCCTTCACCTTCCCTCCATAGGAACCTCTGATAAGGTTAAGTCTTCTGAAACCTGCCCTCCCTGTCTTCACTTCTCAAAAGGTTCTTTCCTCCTGTCTTCTCACTGCACTCTCTTGTTTAGCTTTAGCTTTCAGAAATATTTTTCTTTGCCTTCCCCCATCACAGCCTGAACTGTATCTTCTTTATTTTTCTCTGTTGTTTATGTTTAAATTCCTACTCACCACCTCTTTCTTCTCTTCCAGTCTTCCCTCCATGCCTTTGGGCACTTTCGTTATTTCTCCTTTTTACTTGTCCTTCACATCTGGTTCAGTGATGCTATTCTATTATGCATATACACTCCCTTTATCTCTGTAGAGATTACATCCAATTCTCTTGTTATAGAGAGAAATAACATCTATTCACTCATTCATTCATTGAGTCAATGTTATTGAGAGTATCTTTAAGGTGCTGGATTGGGTCTTTGGAAGATAGAAATTAAAGTCACAGTCTCTGCCCTTAAAGAGCTCAAAGTCTAGTGGTTAAAGGGATGACAAAACAAACCCAATTTGGGTGGCAAGTCTATGAAAGGGGGAGTGCAGGGTGGATTAAGAAGGGGCAATTAGTGGAAACTGAGGTGGGAGGAAGAGGTATAAAGGAAAGCATTTCACAGATGTTGACATCAGAGTTGAGTTTTGAAGCATGAGTAGGAATAAGTCAGGAGAACTGGGGGTATGAATATGTTAGAGAGTGCAGATTCTGGGTAAAGGGGCCAAGATTTGCCTTTGCATGGAGTCTAATCCTTTACAACTGAATCACTTCACTATTCAGTGTATTCAGATGATTTCTTAAACCATAGCTACAGGATGTCCTTTTTTGACTGCATTCCCCATCAAGAGTGGAAGGTTAATGAATGAAAAGAACTTCTGGTTTGATGATCCTATATTCTTTTTTGATAAAGCCCCATATCATATCTGCCTTTGCCCTCTGCTACACCAAATCTAAATTAGTTTATAATTTTTTAATCTACTGTTTCATTCATGAAGCCAATAAAAATGTCATTTGTCAGTATGGAGGTTCCACAAAAAGTTAAAAATAGAACTATCCTACGACCCAGCAATTGCACTACGAGGTATTTATCCAAAGGATACAAACATAGTGATTCAAAGGGGCACCTGCACCCCAATGTTTATAGCAGCAATGTCCACAATAGCCAAACTATGGAAAAATCCCAGATGTCCATCCACAGATGAATGGATAAAAAAGATGTGGTACACACACACACACACACACACACACACACACACACACACACACAATGGAATACTACTCAGCCATCAAAAAGAATGCAATCTTGCCATTTGCAGTGATGTGGATGGAACTAGAGGGTATTATGCTGAGCAAAATAAGTCAGTCAGAGAAAGACAAATACCATATGATTTCACTCATATGTGGAATTTAAGAAACAAAACAGATGAACATAGGGGAAGGGAAGGAAAAATAAAATAAGATAAAAACAGGGAGGCAAACCATAAGAGATTCTTAACTATAGGAAAAAAACTGAGGGTTGCTGGAGTGGAGGTGGGTGGGGGGAGGGGTAACTGGGTGATGGGCATTAAGGAGGGCACTTGATGTAATGAGCACTGGGTGTTATATGCAACTGATGAATCACTACATTCTACCTCTGAAACTAATAATACATTATATGTTAATTAACTTGAATTTAAATAAGAATTTTTTAAAAAGAAAAAATGTTGTTTGTGTTGGTCTGCTAACTAGAATAACCACCCAATTCTGGCATCATTTCTCCTGATATGTTTGCTAAATTTTGCACAAAGGTCTTCACTCTTAGTACATTTCATTAATGCAGGTAACTGTGCCCCATGGGTTTGTTCATTGGTAATCAGGCTTCCATCTTACGGTCTCTTGGCTTCATAATGAAACTGCCTTTAAAGAGGTCCTATCTGCACAGGATCCAAATGTTGTTATTATTGTTGTTGAGCCCTCCTTCCCCTACTCCTTCCTCTTTTGCCCTCTCTTGTCACAGCCCAACTCACAACAGAAGCTTGGAGCTCAGTGAATAATAAGGTGAGCCAGAACACATAGGACTGAGACTTGGAAAAGAGACATAGCCACTGGGGTGAGATAGGCCCTTGACACAGACCCAGCTGAAAGCCACTGGAGGGATTCTGGTGATAAGGGCAGAGCATGGTATTTAAGGGATTCTGTGTTTAGCGGACACAGTGATAGACGATGGTAAGCCATCCAGGTAGGTGGGAAATCTGGCTGGCATTTTTACGGTCTTTGCTTTGAAATTACACATGAATTGAGAAAGAGTTGAAATATCTTTAATATTAAGTCAGCAACCATGAATGTGGTCTATGTTTCTATTTACTCAATCTTCTATATTTTAATAAAATTTTAATATTTTTTTCCATAAGAATGTCTTATGCATTCACTGTAAGATCAATTCCCAGATACATTACGGTTTGGCTATTATTGTGAATGATTCTTATTTTCTAGTTGGTTATTGCTGGGATAGAAAACACTATTGACTTCTCTAAGTTGATCTTGAATTAAGGCAAACTTGCTGAACTCTCACTAGTTTTAATAGTTTTGTAAATGCTGTTGGATTTTCTATGCAGATAATCATATTGTCAGCAACAAATGTCGATTTAGTATCTTTTAATCCAATGTTTGTATATCAGTTATCAATTGGAACAAACAAATTATTCCAAAATTTAGCAGCTCAAAACAATCAGACATTTATTAGCACACAGTCTCTGAGGTCGGGACTTCAGGAATCTGCCTTAGTGTCAGAAATTCCTCAGCATGACTTCACCTTATTCTATTTATTAGAGCAACTCACTAAATCCAGCCCGAACTCAAGAGCGGAGAAATTAGGGCCCACTCTTTGAGGATTTATGGACATTTTTTAAACCACCACATCTTACAATTTGCTTTTCTTCTTGTCTTCCACTTGGAAATTGTTATTGGTGAGGACATCTAATAAAAGGTTAAGTAGGGCAGGGAGAACTTTGTTTTGTTCCAGACCTTAAAGGAACTGAGCATTTTTAGGGCTTCTCCATCAACAACCATGTTGCCCTCCGTCTTCTGGTAAAAGTCTACATCAGATTAGAGCAGTTCCCTTCTAGTGCTGGCTCCTGAGAATATTATGTTATCATAAAGTAAATATTAAACTTCATGAAATACTTTTGCATTCAGAGATTTTTTTCTCTTCTTTATTTTTCTTTTGTTTTCTCTTTTAAGATAGGTTTTCTGATATTACACGTATTCCTGAGATAAACCTTACGTGGGTTTGTTTTTCAATACATTATTAGATTCACGTAGAAAGTAACTTATATAGGATTTTCCCACCTGCATTCATAGGTTAAACAGGCCTGTACTTTTTTTCTTGTGTTGTCCATACTGGTTTTAGAATCAAATTTTTTTTTTTTTTTTTTAATAAGCCTCCTAAAATGAGTTGGTCAGCTTTCTTCCCTTTCTATTTTCTTCAACTTAGAAGTTTTGTAGAATGCAGGGACTCAATTTTGCCTCATTCTGATGTCAAGTCTCCACCCCAAAGTAAACATGGGAATATATGGTACATATTTGTTTCCTCAGTGTGTGTGCTCCATCTTTCCCCATGAATAATCATAAATGTCCCTGTCCTTCTTAAAAAAATTTATTTATTTATTTATTTATTTATTTATATTTATTTCAGAGAGAGAGTGAGAGAGCAAGCGATATGCCTCTGTTGGAGGCTAGCCTTCTTTTCCTTTCCATGCCTCCATCTACTTATACCTGGTTTGGTTTACTTGCCCTTCTAACCCCTGACCTACTGCTTCATCTCCAGTTCGTGGTTTGGGCCTTCATTGCTGGCTCTGTGTTGCTTATATAGCATGGAGCCAAAATTTATACTGTGTGGCTCAGATGTGTAATTAATGGTGGCTACTTTATTTTTCAGAACTGACTCAGACTTCCTCATGAACACTTCATGGATAATGACAGAGGTGGAGAAGGGCATTATAAGGGTATGTGGTGGTACCAAAATTTGCCAAATGTAAAAAAGTATCAGAGTGGCTTATAGACTAATGCAATCTCATTTTGAAGGAATATCCTTCTCTCTCCTTCTTAGGTTCCAAGATGACTTCCTGGGTTCAAAGGAAACTTAATTGTGTGCGTGGCGATGAGGGGAAGGGAAGGCAGCTGCTTACCGGCATGCCCATCGACCTGACAGAGCACGTAGCTGAGGAGGCATCGAAGAACCAGACAAGAGCCCGCACACCTGCACTTAAACCAGTCAGTTCCTCTGGTCACGACAAAGACGCACCACACCGGATGCCTTCTTGGGGAAGTGGGCATGGGAGTGGGGGACTTTTGAAAAGAAGACAAATGGCCTTGATAGGAAGTGTGGACACTGAATTTGACTGAATATTCATCCAAAAGACAATGAACAAAGCTGAATAAAACTTTTAAACTGGGAGACACTGAACTTACTCTAATTAAGAGGTGTATTTGTTTCCTCTCCTACCCACTCATATTTAGCTCGAAAGCAAGATCAGTTACAGAAACAAAGAATGGTCCGCTTTTTACACATTTAAGTGTACTGGATACAAAATCTGACCCTACTATATTTAGACTAACAGGTTTTTGGCTTCTTTATCTTGGAACCTCATCCATCGGCAGACCTCCTGTCACCTGGTCTTCCCCCAGCCCAGCCCCTTCCTGGTTCTGCCCCAGACGAATGGGTTTTCGGTAGAAGGCTACAGTCTAGTTTTGGCTGTAGTGCTGGCTAGCTCTATGGCTGTTCTATCTCTGAATTTTCTCATCCATAAATTGGGAAAGCTAAAAGGAACCTTAAAGTCTTGCCAGCTCTATGATTTCTTCCCCCCCACAATCTTGCCCCCATCCCAGCACTTCTTCTCACCAGGGTGTATTTAAACTGGGCAGACAGGCAGACTTTCCTAATCAGTTATTCCATTTTATTTGCTCCCTTCGTTGATTTCTCTGCTGATTTGATTTGGAACAGGTCGTGCTGAGTCTGCAAAGTGACAAGAGTGGTCAGCGTCTGCTTGGAGTCTAGCTGCTCCATACGGCACGCTGCTCCTCTCACCTGACTCTCTTCCCCACCTCTCTGGGAAAAATCCTACTGGCATTTCATACCTGTCAAGTTCTACATCAGACAGCCTGTGTGACTCTAAATGCAGGCTTTCAAAATCAAAAGCACCAAAGCAGAGAGTCTGTTTGGATCAGGAAAGGGATAGTGCACTTTTCTGTTAACACTGTTTCCCCAACAGAACATCAATTTGAACAAATGAATCTACAGAATCACCGGTGCCGGGTGAATTCTTCTTTTCTTTTTTGGTGCCTGGTAGGGTTAGTTCCCATCTTCCAAAGCCAGAGCCCTAATGAGCTCCAGGGGGACAGAAGTCTGTCAATCACAAGGTACTTTTCCAGTAGAGTCATCTCTGCCCCATCAGAGAACCACAAGGCATGAAATAATTAGAAAGCCCAAAGTAACTGCTCTGTTTTACAAGAGCGAAATCCGTATGCGGATCATTTACATAAACTTGTCACTTCCCATTACAGTTCTAATGTAGGCTGGGTAATAATCACAGGCGCGCTGGGGGAGGGGAGGTCAAGGTAGGCTGTGCCTCCACATTGGAAGCGCAAGGTACGCATGTGCTGTGCCTTCCGCCGCCCCCCACCTTTGTGGACTCCTGAATCAATGTAAAGTATCTTTTCTTTTCCATTAAATAAGAACTGTTCGTGCTGCTATGGCAGCAGACCCTGTGCTTAAGAGAAGAAAAAAAGCTTTTGCATCAAGCTATTGTTAGGGGAGAATTCACTTTGAGGAGCATTTCAAAGCTGATCCGATTGCGGGAAAGAATCATGTTAAATATTTGCTATGAAATATTTATAAGAAGAGCACAAGAGCAATTGACAAAGTTGCCTGGGAAAATAAGCATTTCTCCTCATTTGGAAATTTTAGATTGGGGGTTGAAATGCTCTAGGGAGAATTTATATAAGTGCAAATACATGTGTGATGTGTGTTCACAGACGTGCGCGGGCGCACACACATACACGCACCCTCACACACATGGTTGAATGGGTTGATAGGATTTAGGCCAATCTGCATCTGAATGCGGTTTCCCAAATACAGCAGCAATAAGAGGTCACTGAGGACTGTCTTGATAATTGTGTGTGAAGAAGGACTGTACTCATGCCAACAGAGCAATACGCCCGGCCTTACCCAGGCAGCCAGGAGACAGAGCAGACAGCCGTCTTCTGGGTGCTCTCCTCACATCCATGCCCTGGCAAAGGGACTCTTGGAGGGGAGAGATTTCCCAGAAGCCCGCTCTTTATTCCATCCGCATAATGCTAACGATGCCCAGGTATATGCACTGTAAAGGGAAACAGAGGATTTGTTGGAAGCCAGAATATATGCTCGTAGAGGACAGTGTTTCCGTCTGCGTGGCTGGTGGATTTTTCAAAAATATTGAGCACCCAAACCCTGCCCACCTGAACGTACAATGATGTAATAAAAAGGGTTGAATGATGTATTGACTTACATTGTTAGAAGAAGCTCTGCACCAACTATGTATGCTTTCAATATCCGTGGGGCTCTTCTCTCCATTGGGAAGAGAGAAATGAAAATATTCTGTCTTATTCAGTGTGTCCAATAAATAAATCACGTATTTAACACTTAGCATTTACCACCTGAGCTTTGCCATCATTTTATGTAGCATTTTATATGACTGAGAAACTAGTGTAGGGTAATATGATTAGTGTGAGTAACTGAGTAGCTAACTAGGGGATATATATATACACATTGTTACTGATGCTTATTTAACCTACGCATTCTATAGAGAATTTTACTGTAGGCCAATTTTATTAATCAACAAACATATCACAAG
Organism: Halichoerus grypus; assembly: GCF_964656455.1. Classification (NCBI taxonomy): domain Eukaryota; kingdom Metazoa; phylum Chordata; class Mammalia; order Carnivora; family Phocidae; genus Halichoerus; species Halichoerus grypus. Next base: position 88,462,173 of record NC_135714.1, read on the forward strand.
ATTCTGGCCAAAAGAGCGAGTGCTCTGAGCCGGCCAGTTGTAATAATCTCTGCAGTATTTGACTTGGTCCGAGGGGGCCAAGATTACCTAGTGGCTAGGCGGGCAGAGGGAAGATGCACAGGCGTGGTAGGGGTCTGAACCACAGCCTGCCTGTTTCTTATCTGAGAGATCACCAAGTGGGAAAGCATTGTGGATGGACTTAAATCAGCTTTTTTCTCCATCCCCCCTCCCTTGCACACAACAAAAGTCTAAATCCCTTTTCAGTCCAGATTGCCCCATTTCCCTGCATGGGCCAGGCAGATTGGAAACATGTTTGTCATTCAGCTTTTCTCCGGGCTAATCAGGAGACACTGGGGGGGTGGGATTTCTGCCTTTCATCTGTGGAGCCTGCCTCTAGGAGCGGCCACGCAGAGGCCGCTGGGCCCGCCCCAGAGCTGGGCTGCCTGTCATCTCTGCAGACAGATACACAGATATTGTTAACCGCGAGCCTACGCAGACGGTTTAACAGGGATTTGAATCTAAAATGTGATACTCCACATAGACCAACTTGATTTGGTCCAACAGAGCCGAACCCCTTATTCTGTTCTAACAAAGTGTGTCACATAATGGGGGAGATTTTGATGGGATTTACGACGTCTCTGTTTCAGGCCTGCTGCTGAATACATCTGTACCGTGAATGAATGTTGCTGCTTCCAGGGCTGTCCTGAGGAGAGGCCCCCGCCAACCTACCTCCCAAGTCAAGGTCTTGTTGACAGGATAGCTTTCAAGTTCACCGAGGCGTTGTCCCGAGCCTGCAGTGGGAGCTGGGCTAGGCAAGTGTGCAGGAGGGATGGTTCCACGCAGAGCCTCAGCTAGCGTCAGAGGTCTCTCGGTACACAGCGATTCCCACACCTCCTCTCCTGGGAACTTCAAGGGACTTTGAACCTGAAGATTCTGGAGAATAGCTCTCTGTAACGACAATGGATACCAAACATGAGGAGGTAGTACACAGTGGTGGTAAGAGCCCAAGAGGGCTTGCTTTCACTCTTGGCTTCTCCACTCACCATGGGAGCTTGTACTCTCTACAGTTTGGTTTTCTCATCTATAAAATGGAAATAGCCATAGTATCTTCTCCCTGGAGTTGTTGCAAGGAGTCCAGGAGATAGTGCATGTTAAGCACTCAGTCTAGCCCGTAATAAATGCCTAATCTATAATGTTGTCAGCTGCTGCTCACAGATCCATGGCAGTTAAGGATGGCTTGGGACCTTATCTCCACCACATGCTGGCTTATCCTTAGCTGTTGCTGTCTGGAAAAGCAATGACCAACATTCCCTGCTGTAAACCTTAATGATGCAATGACATCCAGCCCTATCCATCCATCGAGAGACCACCTGAGAAAGTCTTATATTTCAGGCATAAGCAAAATCTAGAAAATAATATAATGAACATGCATGGTTGCCCCACGGAACTTGACACATTTTAATACTTTGCCCGTAGTTACTCAGATCTTTTTGTAAGAAATGAGACATTAAGGATTTGGTTGAGTTACCCAGTACCCTCCTTGAGCCCGTTCTTCTTCCTACCTTCCCATCTCTGCTCCACAATAAGCTCTATCCTGAATTTGAGCTTTAATTATTTCCAGACACATTTTAAAATTTAAAGAAGCTATAATAATAGCTATAGATATTCATAAATAATACTGTGTCTTGTTTTGTACATTTTGGTTTTTATATAAATGGCGCATTGAACATATAAATCTACCACTGACTTTTTTCATTCAAAATTTCGTTTTTATATTTATTCATGCTTATCTATTTCTATAAATCAAAATGGATAGATTTTTTACTACAGTATAGGCTTCCATTGAATGAGATTTATTTATTTTTTCATTCTCTTGCTGGTAGACATTTAGGCTACTTTCAGTTTTCCATTCTTAAAGGATGCCACAACGAACATTCATCTGTACATGTTCTTGCGTGTATATGTGAGTGCTCGTCTATGGCGTATATTTAGGAGAATTACTAGGTCCTTAGAGGTGTATATCTTCATCTTCATTAGATATCACCAAATTGCTTTTAACACTATCAGGATACAAGAGTTTGCAGAGGCATTTAAATAGAAGGGAATATATCAAATAGTGTTTACTAGCCCAACTTTCTTTGAGTTTCCAGGAACTGATTTAGGAGGTGATATTGCTGCTCTCTTATCAGTAGCTATGGAGTGCAAGTTATTTTTTTTTCTTCCCAGGTCTAATTAACCCCTCTCTACCGTGGTCCTGGTATAGCCATTGTTGATAATAGAATGTGCCTGGAGAAAACCAGACACTCAACATGGGTCAAAAGGTTAGGAGACAAATAGTCCCCTGGAGTCCTTAAATACTCTTCTTCCTGAGAAGCCCCACTAAAATGAAGCTCCTAAAAATAAAGCAACCAAACTGAAAAGGGTTCATTAAAGAATTTCAGGTCTCTAGACGAACAGGGCACAAATACAGAGGCCAATGGGGCAGACAGGAGTAGATGGACAACACAGCATGCTGGACACGATTTTTAGCCACAATCATGGCAGAGCTTATTATTGTGCTGTAGGGGATAACATTGTCCAGAAACCTGGTGGGTTAGTTAAGATTGAAAAGATGGTTGAACTGTAAATAAAATACCAGTCCAGAAATGATTTTGTATAATTACACTAGCAAGGAAGGAAATGATTTTATTTTAGTTCTCTGTAAAGTTATCATGGGAATAGAAAATTAACAAGAAGATAGAGATATGGACCATTTGTTCCCAATTCTTTTGGGAGGGGGCAAATCCCAGTGCAGATGATAAAATGGGGGGTGCGCGTGTAGATGCTACGTGCACACAATGCCAAAGCCAAATAAACTGATTTTCGCAGTACTTGCTATTTTAAATCACCAGTGTCATTACTTCCCTTCATTATGATGCCTAATTGTAAGTTGACTGTACTAGGAAATGAACTATAGTTAATTTGACTATCAACTAGTGAGCAAACTGAAGCTGGAAAGGGCAGATTGCTGGCATTAATTAGAGACTTCTGTTTGTCTTTTAGATTCTTATCTATTTGACCTTGTGCCTTCTATAATCTGGCTGGAGGTTTTCTGGGTCAAATGAGGGCTCTGAGTCACTGGACTTAGCACTCTGCAATGGTTTGCTTTCCCGGCAAAAAAGGAACTAGCATCACAATCAAGGATGATGCAGAGAATACCTCGCTCACTCTGGCAACGGCCAGAACTTTAACACGCACCCTGGGTGCAAAACTCTCATTTTTAACCAAGGGACTATCCTCTCGCATTAATAGCTGGTGCTCAGTACTGTTAATGTGCTAAAGGCACGTGCATTATCTTTACCAATCCTTATGATTCTTTGCGATTTGGATGCTATTATTATACAGATACCCCCAAATGCAGTGACTCAAACAGGATAGAAGCGTCCCTCACGAATCCTGTAAACACACGCTTCTGTTTCACGTAGTCCTCTAGGGACCCAGGACGGTGGGACGGTGCCTCATGATTGTTGTAGTTGTTACCTTTTGTAGCAGGAGCAGGGGGAAAGAAGGCACGGAGGAGGCGTGCTCCCTCGGTATCCCTGTGTCCTGACCTAGAAGGGACCCACCTGATTTTCCTTCATATTCCATTAACGATAATTCAGTCACAGCCACACCTGGTTATAAGGGAAACAAGGAAGCATAGTCTAGCTGGCAGTCGTGTTCTCCCCTCTTCTTCCACTACTGTGGGAAAAGACGAGAAAGGATTCCAGCACTGACAACAGTATTTTATTTACAGATGTTCAGGCTTCTTTGAAATCCTAACGAAACTAAACCCATGAGGCTCCTGGGCAACTTGCAGTCTCTACCAGTTATCATCTGTATATTACTAGCGAGGCAAATTAGATTTAGCAAGTTTCGATAACTAGCCCAATGTCACATTCTTTATAAAAAAATTGTTTTTTAATTAGCATATAATGTATTATTTGTTTCAGGGGTACAGGTCTGTGATTCATCAGTCTTACACAATTCACAGCGCTCACCATAGCACATACCCTCCCCCATGTCCATCACCCAGCCACCCCATCCCTCCCACACCCTCCACTCCAGCAACCCTTAGTTTGTTTCCTGAGATTAAGAGTCAATGTCACATTCTTACTGAGAGGCAGTGGGATTCAAACCCAGACAGTTTGAGGCTAAAAGTTGACCATTTAAGTACTATCCTTGCTGATGGCTATCCTGAATAATTAATTCCCTGGCAAGTCACTTTTCTTTAAGCGATTATGTGTTGTGCGGATTCTACTTAATTCTGCCGGAAGAGTGAGATGATCAAGAATTTTTCATTATGGGAATAGTGGGGATGAGTCCTGCAGTTCCCTCTGTCTGAGTTCAGGAGGCTAAAAGCCTACAGAGTGATTATTTTGCCCTTGGAAGTGAGGTTTCTGTGGTACAGGTAAAAACCTCTGGATTTTTGTGGTTAGAGGATATTAAGTGACAAAGAAAGGTATTACTCTAAGTCATCTCTAATTAGGTGCTTTGGTTTAACACACCCAGTCAAGGATATTTTGAGCTGAAGCTTTAAAAGAAATGCTGCCTCTTTAAGTATAAATCATCATTAACGCTTGGATGAAAGGTGCTCTGAACTTGCGAGACCATCGTCCAACGTCCCAACTATGGAGCCTATAACATGACATGCAAGGAGTTATTTTATCCAAATTTATATTCAGGGGGCTTGGGGGGAAGGGAAGTTTAAGTGTTGCCGAGAGAGAAGGAAAAAATGTATATGAAAGGTCAGTGTTCATTTTAGTTAAATAAATGAATGCTGTTGATTTTGATTAATTTTGATTGTTAAAATGAATGCCACAAAGATGAATGCTAGTTTGTATAACTCAACATACATGTGACCAAAATGACTAATCACCCTCATGAATTCAATGAGGGACTGTCCTCAAAATAATACAGTAATCTGTGTGAACTCTTGGGCAAGTTACTTAATCCCTCTAAACACCTTCATCTCTAAAGTGGGGATATAAATATTTTTTACTTACAGATTTCATCGTGAGAATTGACTGTGATCATCCATGTAACAACATAGGCATAAGAAATGGTGAGTGCCGAGTAAGTGTTAGGGATTATGACCAATCTACGCAGTTCCTTTCCCTAGCTGGTGGCATGGGGTGTGGATAACTATTTCTGGGAGATGATGCAAACATAGTCCTGTGGAGGGAGGCTTGTTCTCCATTCCAAGTATTAATCCAGAACTTTGCTAATACCAGCTCTCAAAATCTTGTGATGAACTAAAGATTTCAGTTCAAGTCCTTTTTAATCTTCCCAGGCAAAAGGAATCCCTCTCCTTTCTGTGACGCCTTTGCTTTTGGGTTCTTACTTCTGTCCCTGCACTGAGCACCCTGTGTCACAGGGATTTGCTCGCCTGCTTAGGCTCTTTGCAAACTTCACTGGTGATCAGGTGAGACACGTAGTCCTCTAGGTCAGGGGCTGTGTTTTCTGGGGCCTGGCATGGTGCCGGGCAGAAGGCAGGGTCTCCATACATGTTTCTTTAATGAGTGGCTAAAGGGCCTGGTGGAGGTTGCTGGCACTTGAGAAGAGGAGTCTGGAAATACACAGGGTTTTATTTTTCTGGTTTGCCGGTCATCAAGCCATTTCACATCAGTTTCCTCATTTGAGAACTATTCCTTCCACTGTGCTTCCCTTGCAGAGATGCTGCGATAATTAATGAGGCTCCTTGGAAAGGAGTGATACTCTCTCTCCCTTTGAAGTTTGGTTTTACAAGGAGATCTTTATATACAAGGCTATAAAAATTCTGTTCTCCTTCCTGCCCTTTTCTTCCTCAAACCCACAGGTCCAGAAGAGATTATCTGCCTATGAAACTTCCATTTCCTAAATGCCAGCCTCCCTGGAGTCCTACCTGCAGGGTATTGGGGCCGGTCGATCCGAGCCCTCAGGCCTTCCCTTTTCCCAACACAATCTGTGAGCACGCAGACTGGACAACCCTAACAGCTTGAGGGTTGTCAGCAGACGGACCCGGGGAGCACTGGTTATTCACAGATACTCTTGACCTTCCCTATTCTTTCCAAAGTTGTCCGCTTCTTCACTGCACGATGAATGACTCAGGAGCCATGCTCTGTGCCAGGTGCTGGGCCCTCTGCGGTGGCCTGGTACAGCGCCCACGCAAGGGAGTTACTGTATCACGAGAGAGTGTTGTGAATCAAGTGGAAAGGGGTGTGGACAGAGTATGGGCAGGTCAAGAGGTAGCTCAGGGACAACCTGAACTGTGGGGCATGGTTGAATGGATGGGGAGCCGAGTCAGAGGAGACGTGCCCCAGTCAGGTGGGAGGGATGAAGAGGAAGAACTGGACTCAACCTCAATGAGCCTCTATTTCCCTCACCTGTAAAATAGGTATGATAGGGACCTGGGGGCTGATAGAATAGATCATTAAACGATTTATAAAATGCTTTACAAATATCAGTTATTACTTGTATCTTCCAACTGTCTTCCATAAGGTAAGCTGTGAAGATGTGGTGTGTGAGACCCACAAGGGCTGACATCAGCATTGCCACCAATTTCCTCTTGCCCTGGCTGCGTTTTAAAGAGCCCTCCCTGCAGTGAGGACAAGGTGTCCAGTCGGGGGCTGTCAGAAGGCCGGGGACTGGGAACCCATGGTGCAGCCTTTTCCGGGGGGCAGCAATCACCCAGGGGAGTTTACAGAGGAATTCTAACAGGAATGCAAAAGGAATAATGCACTAGGTTTTAGGTGACTTCTAGTAGTTGTAACCTAATCTGGGGAGCAGCAGGATGTTTTTCTACACACTTGGGCATGACCCCATCTGAGTTGAACTTCCATAAACTGTGTCATCTCTAAAATCAGAAATTCAAGTATGTCACTCACTCTCACTCGGCACAATCAACGTATCTTCAATTTACGGAAACGTCTAGCCCCTTGACCCTTACGTGTGCTCCAATCCCTCTCTGACTTTACTTTTTTCCATTATCCCATAATCACCGCCCTGTCGATAGTCCCAACAGTTTGTCGCTTGTCTTTTCGAAGAACTTGCCTCTCCACAACCCAGCCTAAATCTGTCCCAACTGTCTGCTTAAGCTCAGTCTTTTGAGTGTTGCTAGCGAATCGCGGGCAGCTGTGAGATCGACACTGCTACAAATTCAGGGTTTCCAACGTCGGCGGCTGCCTGATGGTCTCCCAGAACGGAAGAATATTTAAAAATATTGTTGGATGTATTTTTCCTTCCCTGTAATTCCTGCTGCCACCATGGAAGCCAAGGCATCCCTTGCTGCAGGGGGAAGGCAGTAGTAACTGGCCATAACAAAGGAGTCAGTGTTGAGCTTCTCCAAAATAGGCTCTTGAAGCTCATTTCAGGGAAAATAGACGTGAAAGCCAAGATTTTCATTTGAAAGAGCAGGCTTTGTTGAGAGAAGAGAGGATTTGTGGGTTCCAAGGAAACAAAACAGAGAACTAGAGTACAGTTGATAGAGATAACCATAGAGTAAGGAGGATGAATGATATACTCTGATGTATGGTGGTTTCCTGTCACACCAGAGGGCAACGAGACAAAGCAAAACAAAGCAAAACAGAAACCCGTTCTGGGCTGTCGGGTGTGACCTGGTGAGAGAGGCAGAGGGACCCCAGGGAGCTGAGACCGGAGTATGGATTGAAACCCAGGTGGGGGAGGGGTGGAGGCTGAGGGAGGAAGAATAGAGATTTCCCAGGGGAGATTTGGGAATCCTCAAGTTGGAAGAATTTGTGTCATCCTTCTCAACTGGGACTCGGAAAGGAGACTGTTCCTGGTAGAGCGCTCCTGGTAGTGTGAAGTGGCCACAGTCAAGAAAAGATGCCATGTTTCAGTAGAGGGAAGCCCTGATGTAGACTGGGTCCCCCCTTGTTCCCTCCACATGCAGGGAAGATATCCAGATGGCCCAAGGGTCCCCACTGGGAAGATGAAGGGCAGGGGGAACCTGGAGCCAGGATGTGAAGGCCACTCTTCCCCAGCTGCTCTCGTGTCCCTGGGGGGACGCCTCCTCTGCACAGTGCTTGAATGCCCATGCTTTCTCCAGACACCCCCTCTTTCGGCCCTGCACTTGGCTGTCTGACACAGATCAATCTCAAATTGGTGTCTCTGAGTCGAGAGAACAGACTCTGCTTCATAGTTTTATCCCTTCAGCTTGACTCCTAATTGAGTCTCAGAATCTGTTTCTCAGTTGAATGCATTAACTTTAGTGGGTCCTGCACGGAAATGAAATTTTGCAGCATCTTTGCCACGATAAAATGACAGTGTCTTGTATCTTTGGCTTGCAAATCTTTACAAGATACTTCTGCCTGGAAGTATCTCAGTACCTTTTGTTGAGATATTATTGTCCCATAGAATATTACATGTCATATTTTAGACAATAATTATGGTATTTGCCATTGGGCAGAGGAAATTTAGGAATAAATAATATATATTTTTGGAGTAATGTGATGCAACCCAAAAGTCAATTGGCTCAAAGCCGCCACCCTTTTGATGGTAGGTTTCTAGCCCTTCCTCAAAGTGTCCATAGGGTATTTGTGGAAATCCCTCGGGGCTGCCTTACCGTGCCCACAAGTCAGGCTGTCAGATGCTGCCTCCTCATGATACCCGCCCCAGCCCTCTCTGCCTTCCGCTCCAGGATGTCCACGTCTGCTGGCCATGAAGCCATTCTGAAGTGCCACGTCTGCCACTGCCCATGACGAGAATAGCAATGCTCATGACAAAGCCCCAAGAATTTCCACATTTGGGATATCACAGCCATGCTAGATCCTGTGCAAAAACAGACAGAATAGCTTTCTCCCTAGTTCTGGGCCCCATTTGATCACTGGGCTCCTAAGCCTACGGCCTCACACTTTTGTAAGCTTCTGGTTCTCTCCTTTCATGGAAAAAAGAAAAAAAAAACAACAAAAAACAAAAAAAACAACTTTATGGAAAAGGTCGGGAAACAAATACTACACCATCCCCTTCACAGCCCTTCTGGCCAAGCCCTGTCTCTTTCCCAGTTGTCAAACAACAACAGCCACGATGAAACTCCAATGTGTAATAACAGGAGCAAAAAGATGAGTTTACCGGAGTGGGGGAGAGAAGGAAGAAAGAAGAGAGCACTAGTAGAGCTGAGGAGCCGGGCCTTCCCACCCCAAGTGCTCTGTTTCAAAAGCCTTTGCACACGATGAGATGTAGAATCCTGACTGATGGAAGAGGAGTTAATCCCCTCCCTAGTAAGCATGGGGGGAAATGGGAGTCAAAGCGTGAAGCAAGAACATAGGAAACGCCACCCGGACGGATCCCAGCGCCCCGCAGCTCCACATTGCGTGCCCGTCAGAGGGACTCCGGGGCTCTGGGTCACTGAAGCCACCTTCAGAACTCCCTGACCCTGCTGCAGCCCACACCTTGCTCTCCATCTGCCCGGAGATTTCTGCCACCGCCCACTTCACCATCTATCCTCCCATTGCAGTTTGCCGTGTGCTTGGGACTTAGCACATTTCATTCATCTGCTATGTAGACACTTGGCTATGTCTGCCCACAGGCCTGCCTATTCCCTTTGCTCAAGACAGGCTTCTGCCAGCAGAGCCCAAAGCCCAACCACTGCCCCCTCCCCAGCCCCAGCCCCCAACAAGCCTCCTGATCTTGTGCTGGAATCCAGTAACTTCCAGTCTTGTTCTGGGACCGGGAATAATTCTTTTGGGTTATAGTTTTAAAATCTGATGTTTAAAAGAAAATGGCATGCTTGAGCTGGGTGGTGGTGATGGTCGTGCAGCCCTGAACCGAACGCTTAAAAATGGTTGCAATCGTAAAAGGAAAAAAGGAAAATGGCAAATGATGAAAATGAACTAATTCTTTCAATTCAGGATGTTTAAGATGAAAATGGTAAACAGTTCTATCATTTCAAAGAGGTATTTTTGGTAACCACATAAGGAATAAGAAGAGAGAAATAGAACATAGGAAGAGAAATAAGAAAGTGTTTGTAAAATCCTTCCAAATTAATAGATGAACGGGGCAAATGTATGTCGAGTCCTTTGGCAGGGTCCGCTTGGCTTTGCGTAGACAGCGTCTACTTTTATCACTATGAATTTAAGTGTTTCTTCCCTTGGTGGAGGCCTATTGCCTGTCAAGAGAGAGAAAAGTTATAGAAACAAAACAAGGCTTTGTGCATCATTCACAATGGCTGATTTGTTTTTGAAGGAATGTCAAGGAAATGAGGAATCTTAGAACTGTGTTTTATATAGTATTTAGCTAAGCTTCCTCCTATCAGTAAGGTCCCACTTTTAGCAAATGCCGACATCATTCTTACTAATGTTGATGAATCTATGAGAAAAGGAGAATTTCAGGTCATTTAGAAAAATCACAGGATCCACACGATTCTCAGCTTATTCAAAGGCCTGTTTCCAGTGGCCAAATACAAATTCTTCATTTACCACAAACCCCAAAATGTGGGAAGAAGATAGCTGAGTCAACAGGAAATAAAGGAGACACCTCTCCAACTCTGTGCAGAGAATTCAAATGCTACTGTTCTCACACACAAACACAGACAAGCCCTTGCTTTTAGGAGCTGGAGACCGCCTAGCTTCTTACCAGCTCGGGTAGCGCATAAAGACACCACGGGTCATGTTAAAGACATTTATTTGCAGTGAATAAAAACCTGAAATACCACTCTAGCATAGTAGGCACACCAACCACTTTGAGAACAACACTGATGTGTGGTTCAGGTTCTTCATACATATGAATTCCAATCAAAGAAATGATAATCTCACCTCCCAAACGAACAGCCTCATGTTGAAGCCCGACCTGAGGTGCCGAAGGCCCTTACCCAGCTCACTTAGGATTCTCTGGTCTCTGGCAAGGGTTACAGAATTATTAGTCTTTACAGATCCAGACATCAAACCACAGAGGTTAAATGATTTACCCAAGGTCAGCAAAATCTGCCTCTCCCAGGGCAAAGCAGAGTTGTTACCGTGTTTCAAGAGATCCACGCTGATGTTTATGTTGTTCTGGTCAACCTTCCTATGAAGGAATTCTGTTCCCTCTTGGAAGTTAAATTCCAAGTTCTGATAAGGCACTTGTCTGAGTCCGATTCCTCTTACTGAAATCCTGCTTGATTGCACTTCACACAGTTTTACGAGAGGACGAAGGCTGCCCACATCCCCCCCATCTCTCCCTGGATGTGTCTTGCACACCTCCTCCATTTCTTTCTTCAGCTTAATTTTTAAAACTGTTGCACCCTTTCACTAACCTAATATAAATTATGATACCTCATTAGCCACGTGTTTGACAGTTTCATCCTGAGGCAGAATGACTGCACACAAGGAAGAAGTGTTAGGCAAGGTGGATGCTCAAGACAGATGATATCCAGCCTACGTATTATTGTAGTAATTTTCTTAATTGTGAGATGTGGACAACGAAGAAAATCCTAGCAGGTAACCCACCAACATGCATGTTAAGAAAAAGGCACCTTGAACTTAGGTTATCCTGATTGCATTTAAACCAACTAATAAGAAGGAGAATCCGCTTAGGGACATTTTTCTTCAAACCCACATATTGAATTATTTAAGGGTGAATACACTAGAATGATATTCAATGATACAGTGAGATTCTGCTAGTACCTCAAAAGCTTTGGTTCGAAGCTGGGTAGGTGAGGTCTGGCAGACTCTAATGTTCATCTATTCATTTAACAATTATTTACTTGGCTTCTACATGATGCGATATGGATTTACAACGGCTCTTGACATTCCAAAGAGTGATGAATTTTTAAAATTGTTCTGAAAGGAATCTAGACCATCTATTTGACTCCCACGATCCTTTCAAATATTGGCAAAAAGGACTTACTTCTATTTCTGCTGGGTTGGGTATACCTTCAGTTCCAACTGAAGGTTGGTAGAGCAGCTTTCTGCCGTAATAGCTTAGCTACCATCTCCAAAGGCAAGAAAGATTTATATTAAAACATATATGTAGTAAATTCCTAGACGTGTCACATGTTTTTCCTATTACTCCTGACAATAGATACAAGAGTGGACTGCACTATGTGAGAATACACCCATGCCAGTGCAGGGCTCTGGCTTAAAGAGGGATAGAGTCCTGATAGGTTCCTTTAAAAGACATAAACCCTTTTAGAACCTTGGGACCTCAATAGTGGAGATAAATATTTTTCCTAATAAGTGCCCAGAGGGAAAACGTTAGGTACTTTACGTTTTTCAGGATCCAAACTCAGTTGCAGGCAGAACTCCTAAAAGTTTCAAAGGAAAGGCAAGCCAGAATGTGCAGGCATCCCACCAAACTTCTATAACTTTTCCACATTATGGGCATTGAGACAGAGCAAAGGGGGCCCAGAAAAAGAGGGACAGGGAGTTGGCAAAGCCAGTGCCACACTGACTAGAGTTTTCTTCCAAGTCTGCATGGTCTGGTTCACCTTACCACCTTATATTTAAGTAAGTTAAAAGGATAATATACAAATGAAAAAAAGGTGATCATATTCTGATTTAATACACTTAAACATAGGTGAGGATATCATCTATACCAAATTATAGATCGCATGAGATTTGTAAGATGGTGCATGGGATATTATTCATATTTTATTTAATATTTTAGTGTATGACCACTAGAAACTTTAAATTTTTTTTTTTTTAGATTTATTTATTTATTTATTTGACACAGAGAGAGACACAGCGAAAGAGGGAACACAAGCAGGGGGAGTGGGAGAGGGAGAAGCAGGCTTCCCGCGGAGCAGGGAGCCCGGCGCGGGGCTGGATCTCAGGACCCTGGGATCATGACCTGAGCCGAAGGCAGACGCTTAATGACTGAGCCACCCAGGTGCCCGAAACTTTAAATTTGATATGCTAACCAAAATCAGCAGCACCTTGATATTAAAATGCCAACATTCTATCTATATTATGAAAGCTGAATTCAGAAATGCCACTGCAATGAATAGATCATAGTTATCAAGTGAATGATTATACAGAAAGAGGTCATGTAGAAATGGACAAATCTCTCTGATTACACTAAAAAAAGGTTCATCCAATGGCTATGCATAAGCAACCCAGGATCAACAAAGTCCTCTGCTAACATTCAGTATTATTAGAAAACTTACCAGAAAATTAGCCTAAGAATGAGGGAAAAGTCATTTACAATTGTAAGATCAAGGCAAACAGTGCCCATAGGATATTTGTGCACTGACGGGCTGACGGGGTAATACACATCCTGTCTGGCAATGTCAGAGTCACCAATGAAATTCACTTACACTTCTTTTGGTGTAATTGCAGATGGCATTTTGGGGTTAGTCTAAGGAAGGTGAGAGCAGACATGCTGGGCCCCTCTCTCTCACCCCGGGGTGCAGCTGCCCCTGAGGATAGGGTTTGCGCAGCACACTGGAGGCGAGCTTTCGTGGGGGAGGAAGTGTTAGCGGGGCAAAGTTTCCTGCCTCCAAAGTCTTACCCTGATTAACCTTCTCCACCAGAAGAACTGGGGAGTTGGGCAGAGGAAGGGAAGAAAGAGGTGCTCTGTATGAGATAGGACGTGTATGTTTGCGACATCTCAATGAACACGCAGAAGACAACTGCACATTGATCTGAAACAACACGCCATGTGTCACAACCTCCCTTTATTTCTGTCACATCGCACCGTTCAAGAAGTATATTCTGCTTAATCGCTCTCTCTTTATCAAAGGATGTGGGTATCCTGGAAAGGTGGGAAGAAAAGTCTCCCTTTTCCTGCCACATCCTTCTCTCAGGTGGGGGGGATACCAGGCTCAAAGGGCGAGAAGAGCTACCATCCCCGGAGGAGGCTTCAGTCCCGGCAGCGTCCACACCCCGTCCCCTGCCAGTGCACACCCTTTTGGAGGAGGAGGTGTGTGTCCACGGGGACAACAGGACCCCAGGCACAGCCCCATTGCTCTACTGCTCTCTTTTGCTTAAGCCCTGCTCCCGGGCTCCTTCGAGGCCAATGAGAGGGAAGCCCACCGCGAATGTAGAGGATCCCGCATGCTTGGCCCTGGCCTTCCCTGGACTGGGCCAGAGCCGGAGCTAGCGCTGTGGAAACATCCAGGTGCCCAGTCATGGCCTCGCCTCTGCCAAACGTGCCCGGCCCCCAACCTCCTCGTCTCTCCGCATCTCTGACTCTCACTGGTCTCTCACCCCTTTGTTCACTTCCTATATTTTCACTCAGATGTGGTTTAGTGTTTTCTTTCCAAGCCATATTTTGCATGGAAGAATGCTTTCAGTGAGCTGAGGCCCTAATTGCCAAATAATGATTGCCAAAACATGTTATTTTGGCTTCAAGCTGGTACAGAGCAGGAGGCGCTTTCTCCTCCTGGGGGGAAAAAAAAAAAAATCCATCTTCAGCAGCCCGAGGGCCATTTGCAAACGCCCGAACTCCATGACTGGTCCTCCAGAGGAGGAGGGTGACTCGGCTCGGGTCACCTTCTCACCGAGGGGGCCGTATCCCCGCGTGGGTGGACAGCCGGGGGGCGGGGCGGGGCTCGGGGCGGAGGGAGGGCTGGGGGCTGAGTGGCAGCCGCCGGGCCGGGACTTGCCTCCCGCCCGCCCCGCCGCACCAGGACGCGCCTGCCAGATAACTGCAAACACGAGCCGCCCAGCAAGCACGGGAATTCCAAATAGAGACAAATCTGGGGCCCCGGGGGGAAGCTGGATGGAACCGATCAGTATGAGATATATCACTGCTAATTAAGTCCTGATCCCCTGGCTCCACTTGAAACAAATCAGGGAGGGATCAAGTTTTGAGAGCAGGTGCTAACTGGTTGCAAAAGACAAGTCCGTCACTTCGGGAAAAGGTTTTGCAGGTAGCTCTGCGAGGACACAGCTCGGGAGGCCAAAGATTTGCTGAGCAAATCGGTTACTGGACAGAGCCACGGGCTCCTATTTGTCTTGAGACACGGGGAATGCAGAAGAACCCTCTCGGCCGCAACCAACAACTATTTTCCTGTCCTCCGTTCCCCCCCACCCACCCTTGATAGCTGATTGACTTTCTCCCCAGATGGACAATGGTCTAATTTACAGGCAAGTAAACAGTCTCCTGGAGATGCCAGCCGCAGTATCTTTTCCGCACAGACAATATGGTGTTTGTTGGGGCTCAAATGCCAGTCCAGAGTGGGCCCCACACAACCTCCCACCCTGCTCGCTCCTTTCCCAGACTGTTTGAGAAAACACATTTCTGAGCACAAACGTGTAAATAAACTTAATTGCAAATATTTACTTGAAGAAAGTCTGAGAGTTCTATGAGTATTGCGTGTGTGAAGAGGGAATGCGTTTTGAGTGGTAAGGCTCTGGAGGGACACCTTATCTCACACCTATCTTCTTCAGAAATGGCTCGTACTCTAGAAATTTTGGTTTTAAATCATGGCGAACATGGACTGGGCACTTCTGTGTGCCTGGGGCTCTGCCAAGTGTTTTTATGTGCATTAGCATTATCTTTTCATCTTTACAACTATCTTGTGAGGTAGGTAGGCGTGGCTTGGAGAGGGTAAATAGCACATCTAGTTAGGAACTAGTGACCGGCCCAGGATTTGAATTCCATCAGAGCCTGTGTTTTTCAACAGCATACTCTCCAGCCTCCTAACTTTGGCTCCTGCACAGAAATAGCAAAATGCATTGCACACTGTAAGTGCCCAACAAATACAGTCAATGAAAGAATGAACGAATGAGTCTCAGGTGATATTAAGGATTAGCCCCAAGTTCACATTAAAACAGTAACGGGGGATATTGTTCTATTAAATGTCAAGTCTAGCGGTCTGGAGAGCTCGTATTTGGGGGACAATATTTGTACTGAATAAAAAAAAAAAAATCATTCCGAGGGTCTTCCTTTGATCTGCGTGAAGAATGTTCTTAATCCTGACAGCCCCGGACTACATTTGGCACATTTTGATGAAGCTGCAGGCAAGTTGGCTGAAGTTGCTGGCAGTGACTCCGGGAATCATTATCAACATAATTTCCTTTTTCTTATGACATGTAATCCCTTTCCTAGCCTAACACCCCAATCTTCCGACGACTCTTGATATTGGGAGCCTGCTGCTTTAAGTCATGCATCTAACCTCTGAGCACAGGCTTTCTCTGGAATGCATTCTGTGTTCACTGCACTCTTTATTAGTTTTATAGCCACAGAGCTGGGTGCTTCTTTGGTGTCTTTTCTTTGGATTGTGCACATCAGTCAGCCCCATACAAAGAGCGGTGTGGATTCTTGTTAGTACCTGAACTGACTTGAAGGATAATTTAGAGTTAAAGCATGGATGTTTATGAGACACATTGTTTTGTGAATGTTTGTGAAAAGAGAAAATGATTTCACGCGGTGGTGCTTGGAGTTACTATGAGATGAGATGGGCTGAGCTCCCCAGTCAAAGCCCAGAAGTGAGGATGCGAAGAGGAGTTTTGGTGGCTGGCTCAGCTCTGATGGGGAGCAGGAGGGCCCTGGTCCACTTGCATTTTCCAGGGCCACCACTGGCCTTTTGCTTCCTCCCTTGAGCAGCTGAGTAGCTGTTCCCTGGGTCCATTCCACTGTTGCCCTGATGAAGAAAGAGTGCTGTTGGCCGTTGTGTTTTTCGCCAGGAGGTTTAGTTAAAAGAGGTAACGTAAGTAGAGAGTGCTTGATTAAGAAAACTCCAGATCTGTATACTCTCACTCCTTTCTACCCATCATTTTCTGGAGTGTGGGTTTGCCAGCACAGCTTGCTTAACTGTCATGCAACTGTTTTCTTGCTTTCACTTATGTGGGTCCTCGTCCATGCAAACAGATTTCCCCCAACTCTGAGAATGGTGACCTTTAAAGTCTGCCTGAGCGATGTAGGAGCACTGCACATTTCACAAAGCTGATGTAAGATTTGTGTAGAACTTTAGAAAAAAACTGGAGCGGGGGGGGGGTCACATTGCATTTTCACAAGAGGCCCATTCAACAGCACAGGATATGGCGAAAATAAAACAGGATTGGGTGGGATGCATGTTTGGGTTCTCAGGGGGCCGAAATCAAAGAGGTGTGCAAACCCTTCTGCATAAATCCCTGCCATCCGCTTTGATAAACGAGATTATGGACTTGAAAGGTCGATTATATATTCTCAAGGAGAAATGCCAGGTTCTTGTTAATGTTTGTGCCTGACAGGATCTTAAAATAGACCAGAGTGAGCTAATCACATTGATGACCACGTATGGCAGTGGGGTAAGAGCTTAATACAGTTTTATTACCTCCTATGGGCAAATATTTGCCTCGCGAGACACACCTACTCCCCCCAGAATAGTCTATTGTAAACAACTGGCTCCCCTTTCACAAGAGCTGAAATCTTTATGATGTTTGGGAACGCCAGAACCAAAGGGTAAACAGCTTACTTGAATCTTGTTTTTCATCCAGGAATGCTCACCAGTTGATTTTCCCCTTCTTTCTTTATCACTAACTATGCCCAAGGCATGTTCTAGAAAACTAATATTGGCAAGAGTTCTGTTGACCCTTCCCAGTTTTATTCCTGGGAATGACAAACGGTGGGTCTCAGAATTTCCCCGTGTAGTTCCAGCAGACAAGTCTCCTTCTTCCACTTTCACCTGCCGTCTTGAAGCTGGGGAATTCCTTCAGAGGCTTAGATCTCTAATAGAAAGAGGTGGGAGTCATTTCTTGTCATTTTGCTCTCAGGATTTAAGCCTACAAGACCTGAGCCTGACCGTTTGTTTGCATGGCTCATGGAGATGAAGTGAGTCTCTACCCACAAAGTGCGTTGTTCACAACCAAGTGGACACTAGGCGAATATCATCAATCCTAAATGCGTGTAGGTTGTGGGGCAATGTGACTCATCCGATTTTAATTATTTCCATGTAGCTCTTTTAATAGAGATAGGCATATTCAAAAGAGTGAGATTTTAAAAAATGGAGAGAAAACATTATCTTTTTTTTCCCCTCAGGATGTGGCTAGATGTGTTTTTTGTGCATGTTCATATTAATGCTCACTTACAGGGTTGCACTTGGGAATTATTCCGGACTACTTAATATCATTCCCATTGTCAAAACTAGTCTAAGCAGAGGAAAACAATTGCGGGCTAAACGGCAATCATCTGTGTTCCAGCCAGCCTTCAGAATTAGGAAGGCCTAGTTATATGTAACTTCTAAAATTTTGTTTGGCTTGTTAATCATGCTTAAATTCTATCAAAGGAAACATTGCTTTTGCACCATTCTAAGGCTCCTTTCAAATTGTTTGCATACTTTGGGAGCCACGTTAGTCACCACTGTGGTGTACTGACAGTCAGACTTGGAGTCACGTACTGTGGTAGGTCTAAGAAGTAATAGAAACTGCTTCCTCCACTGGGACCCTGAGGCCGTGTAAATAAATAAGTAGAATAAAATGTGGGCAGCACCTTAGAGGATGTGTGTCCAGAGCTACGTGGATCACAAAAGAATGGACAGTCAGTTCTAACTGGGCTGGAGACGACCAGCAAGGTCTGTAGGAGGTGAAGCTTGAGCTAACCTTTGGGAAGATACAGAGATGTGCACTGGTAAATAGAGGGAAAGAGCTTTATAGAGGGATCTGGGTGTAGACCCCACATAAAGCCCTTTCTCTTACTGGCTGCATGACTTTGTGAGAGCCTCGTCACTATTTTAGCCAAGTTTTCTCACCTGTAAACTGTAATACCTGCCTTACAAAATTGCTAAAAAGATTATATGAGAGGTATACATGAAAGTGCTTTGACAAGTGGAAAATAGTCTTCAGATGTAATATATTCTTAGGGCACTAAATGTTTTTCTAACTTTCAAAGCATCTTTGAAGATAACTGTGCTTCTATGATGGGTGTGTGTGTGTGTGTTTTAAAGATTTTATTTATTTATTTGAGAAAGAGAGAATGAGAGACAGAGAGCACAAGAGGGAAGAGGGTCAGAGGGAGAAGCAGACTCCCCGCTGAGCAGGGAGCCCGATGCGGGCCTCGATCCCGGGACTCCAGGATCATGACCTGAGCCGAAGGCAGTCGCTTAACCAACTGAGCCACCCAGGCGCACTTGTGTGTGTGTTTTCATGTAAGATATGACTGAGGGTGTATTTAAGTCAGGCCCAACTGCTGTCATAAGTAGAACCAAAAATGTATTATGGTTTAACACCATAGGAGTTAATTTCACGCTCCTATAAGGGTCCTGGTCAGCAAGTGGCTTTCCTTGTGGATAGCTGTGTATCCAAAAAGCAAAGGGAAGAGACTTGGGGCACACATCTAGCAGCCTTTACCACTGCGGGTAGCTGTTTGTGTCTAATGTCTGTCCCGGATATGCGTATGTGCTTATACTTCAGGCGGCACGGGGACACCTACCCGGGGCAGAAATCAGTGCAAACAAGAGTAATCAAAGCTCCTCTTTTATAGAAGCAGTAATACATGTTAGGTTTACGAAAGATGAAAACCAGGGAAAATGGCCCCAGCAGAGAAAGCCTTTTCCTATTTTGTGTGTAATGGCACTAAATCAGCCGGTAAAAGAAACAGACGCCAAGAGGGAGAGATTGGTAGGTGGGAGCACTACAGGGGAAGGCTTTCTGCAACCTTGTCTTTCACAGTTTTATCACCACCCTCCCTCCTCTTTCATGTTTCCTCCTAACATCATTTCTGTTGGTTCATTGCTCCTCGAGAAAGTCTCTACTACCTCCCCCCAACTCAGGCGGTCCTGACCACCCAGGGCTTTAATGGCAAGAAAAGATCATGTCTTTTCCTCTCTACATGATGAATATGCCAGATGAGTACGATTCCCAGGAATATCAATTATTTAAAAGCCTCCCTAGATTCCTGCATCTAAGACAAAGGCAATCAATGGTTAGAGTCCTCGCTGTTTACGGTGTGGCCATTCGACAAACCTACTACTGTTAGCACGCAGAAATCTTTGAAAGAGCCTCCAGATTCTTGAATGGCTCAGCACCTCACCCCATCTTGAGAGTGGGAAAGAAGACAAAAGCTACAACTTGCAGAAGGAAGGGGGAAACCCACAAAGAAGCCAACCTGACACTTATCAGTATTAGCTCTTTTGTTTTGGTGACATAACACCCCATGTCAGTTCCTGGCATGCTTATTCTCTGGCTTGCCTCAAGTAACCACGGTGCCAGTTACTAGAAACACAGAAGCCATAAATGGTAACTGATAATATTATGCATATTTTTAATGACTTGAAAAAGTGTTTTCAGAAAGCTGCCTTGGAGGCTCTAGTTTCAGTTCTGTAAATCAAGGGGTGATAAGACTAAGCCGTGTAAATCTATGCTTTCTTGGGCTGGGACACCTCCCGCATCTGCCCAAGATTCTGGCTGAGTGCGAGGCAGCCTCTGGCCTTGTCTTTGAAACAGAAATTTGGGGGAAGCCCCGGAGGTGGGGGAAGGGCCGGGCTCGTCCCGAACTGCCACCAGGATTCAGCTGCTACGGGCATTGGCCTCCACGGACTGGATGGGCCTGGAGGCCATTTGGCCCTGTGGGCTGGGATGAAGTCGGCATTGGCATGTCGTTGTTGACCCCGACGATACGTGAGGATGAGAATTCATCAAGAGTGCCTGCCTTCAAATACTGCGTATAAAACCCTTGATAAAAATGTTGCTGACGGTGGCCTCAATGTCTTCATTTAAGCATTGGCATTGGTTTTTCTCCAGAACCCAGAAATACGTATTTCCTTAGTAAACTTTTTGATGTGGAGAGCCTTCTCAAAGCATCTGAGAGCCCAAGTCTCTGTTTTGAGAGTTCGTGGGAAGTATCAAAAAGTTCTGGCCTTGACCATAGTAGCCTCTTACTTTCTTAAAAGTGAATCTGTGACCTAAATGCCACCTTTGATTAAGTTGATATGGTAGGTTCTTAGGGCACTAAATGTTTTTCTAACTTTCAAAGCATCTTTGAAGATAACTGTGCTTCTATGATGGGTGTGTAGGTTGTGTTAGTTAAGGTTTGTAACCAACTGGCATTTTTGTTCTGCTTCTGTGGGACCCCCTCTGATAGCATTGATATGATTTCTTCTTATTTTTTTTAAAGGATCATTAGGATACACTCCTCTTTCTCATCACCCTTCCTACTTGTGTTACAAGGGAATAACCGACTATTTGGGTTTGCCATGGTCTGAGATGATCAACTTTTTCATTAGTTGGTACGATGGAGAATCTAGACACTTTGGACATAAATAAAATTTCCATCAAAGTCAAATCGTTGTATTTTTTTCACCTTTACGTATGAGGTAAATTTGAATATCTTGACGCTAAATTCCACTAAGATGCTTTGCAGAGACTATAGGAATTTTTGGTTAGAACAAAGTCAAGGATTAAATTACTTACATTAGCTTTGAGAAAATCAGATAAATTGCCTATTTAGAAACAATACAGGAAAAGCTTAATTTCCATAAAATTTCCCCAGAATTGAAAATATTTTAGCATTAAAAAAAAGGCAAATTTTGTAACCCTTCATGGTCTGTGAGACGAAAAATCTGGTCGAGGATATTCAGGCCCACGTCCTTTCGCCTTCTGCCCCTTGCCTTTTTGGCGTCTTACTGTGGGGCAACCAAAAGTTGATGGAATTCAACCATCTGCTACTTGCTAGCAAATCTGGACAAAAAATGGGTGGGGAAAACATTTGAAATCAATGATTTAAATAAAAATGTTAGGTTATATGGATTTAACTTAATCCTTCCATCCCTGACTTCTTTAATCGCGTAAGAATCAGCATGACCACGGAACCTTCCAGCCTTTAAGGGACACTTGAGGTTGTCTCTTAGTGAAGCTGCTCCCCGGCATGGTGGACATAGCATCACCCCACGGGCAGCTCTCGCCGTGGAAATCACTTACCTCCTCGCTTCCTCGGCTGCTCCCCTGTAACCCTACTCGCATTTGTAGGTCTCATCTTCCTGGCTAAATATTAAGTCTCTTGAGGTTAGGACCTGTCTTCAGTCTGTTTTCTCTGTATTTATTACAGCCTCCTCGTACCTATAGTGGTTGTTCTAAAAATGTCTGCTGGATGAACAAATGAAGTTGGAAACTCATGAAGTTTTCCCTTGCCCCTTGATTTTTATCTTTTACCCATATTCATACCTTACAATCTGCCCTTCAAAAAAGAGCATATTACTTTTTGTTTTCCTGATTAGTAGAAAGGGGAAAATTTTTTTAAAAAATGAAGAGAAGCGATAAAACATCAGGTACAAACTTATGCCCAAATAATGTTCACTGTTATTATTTGTTATATTTCCTAATAGTGCTTTTTCTATGTGTGCGCATGCGCGTGTGTATACACACTTGTTTTTGGAGGGGTGGGAGTGTGTTTTACTGCTTTCACAGTTTTTGTGCCACTTTTTTCACTTAGTTACAAATTAACATTTTCCCCTTGTCTTGAGACATTCTTGGTTGTATTGTGTTCCATCATAAGAATATACCATAGTTTATTACTTAGGTTCCCTTTCAATTTGCAGAGCCAACTCAACCTAACTGAAGCAAAACAAGAAGGGGGACTATTTATTATCAGGTGATGTAAAACGTACCACAAATGAACATAATTCAAGGCATATAGTGATAAGTGCCAAAGTCAAGGTGACTATATGAAGCTGTAAGAAGAGATTATCTCTGTCTGGGCAACCAGAAAGGGGGATGGTATTCGATCTGGGCTCAAAGGAGACGTAAAAGTGATAATGACTTACATATTTTAAGGACTGACCAGGTGATACATTATATTAATAATTTTACATAGATTATCTCATTTATTCTTCCAAGACTTTGCTTTTCCACTTAACAGTCACAGTGTAACATTTTCCCAATGCTTCATGACATTTTTGGTTATATTATATTCTAATACTTGAATTCCATATATTCCATCATATGAATACATAATTTATTTACTGCTTAGGCTCCTTTTAAGTTGCAGAACCAACTCAACCTAACTGTTGAAGCGAAGCAAACTTATTACATGTATTATAAAGTATTTTCATTCCCATTTCACAGATGAGAAAACCAAGGCTTAAAGAGGTTATGTAAACTTGCCCGTGTTCAGTTAGGATTTTGACATGCACCAAGGAGGAATGGGGCCAACCTGGGTGGGGGGGGGGGTGGGCAGAGGGAGGCAATTTACCAAAATGAAAAGCCTCACCAAAGCATCAGTAGCTACATATGTCCATACAATATCACAGTGAGCCTGTTCCGTGGGGTGTATTTCGTTAGGACCTGCCAGATGGAGAAGACAGGAAATAACTACCTTTCACGGTGGCTCTTTCATGTGGTTCCTTAAACAGCCATCTGTGCTACCCATTGCAAGGAACTGAGGATTTCAAGTCTTCTCTTGAATCTTCGTGTGACAGTTCTCCCATAACGGCTCCTAAGTCAAAGATCAAAGGCCACCAGACATTTTAACATAGAGCCAACTTTTCATAAACGATTTCTTCAAAGATGGGTAGTTTAGGTGTATGTATGCATACACATACAAAAAAAAATTTGAGCTCATTACTATCTTCTAAAATGTGATGCATAATCTACGATAAAAGTACAAGTGTTGGTCAAACTAACGGGCTCTGATGAGCTGGTTCTCCCCATTATCTACCTAGGACAAAAACATCTGTCTAGGACAAATGTGTTTAGGACTTTGCAGAAAGCCCTCAACACCTCTCCTGGCTCGTTCTTGCCTCCTTGCATCATAACTCACAATGCACATGGGAAAGGTCTAATTTCTTAGTTTGCCTTGGCTCACTTGTTGCATGCAGGGAGCCACCAACTGGAGGCGGCAGCCCCCGGGGCTGTTGGAATGGCCGCAGTGGGTCTGTCTTTGAAGTCCTACCCTGCAGTTATCTCTCATTGCACCAGGCGGGCTGTGAGCAGGCCCGTTGCATGCAGCTGTCACCATTTAAGCCAGCAGGCGTTTGAAGATGTGCCGCCCCCCACCCCTTGTGAGCGAAGCCAGAATAGAACAAAGTGTGGTGTTCCCATGAAATCGTTTGAATGCTTGATAAGAGTGTGAGTCTGCACCTTTTCCCCTTGACGGAGGTGAGGTGGTTGAGGGGAGGGGGTCAGAAAAGAGACTAAGGCAGCGCCACCTCCTCTTTGCCAAAGTCCAACGCAAGTAGCTGGAGCCGCCCCCCCACGCCCCGCCCCCCATGTGTTGCCACCGGGTCCTGATGGCCAAACAGTTTGCATGTGGAAGAGATGGTGGGGATGACCCGGGGAGGAAGGAGGGAGGGGAAGGCGGGGCTCCGAATTGCTGGAGGATTGGTCACACGGGCCTCTCCCACGCAATGTTTCTCTCCTCTTCCCCTCTGTGTTCGGAACACAGTCGAGACCCCAAATCCTCACGCTGCTGCTGAACATATGTCCTAAATGAGCGGTGAGATAATGTTGCAGCCGTTGCGGCAATAAGCCTCGGCTGTGGTTTTTTATTTCCTCACCATGTCTTTATCACTTGACAAGTGCCTTGGTCTGTTTCACCCCTGGAGTGTGAGCTAGGACAAATTTTTACCACCTCTTTTCCTCACTGCCAGGTCTCCTCTCTCAAAAGAAGAAGACCGTCTTTCCAACGAGAGTGGCTGCCCCAGACCTCCCAAACAGCTCTCAGAAACGCTTCCCTTTCTGGGTCAGTTTCTCTGTCTTGGCAAATACCACACATGGAGACCTGGCGCTGGGCTTCTGGAGAGCAACTCTGTGTAACAAAACTACTTACGGGATCCAGGCGGGGGCAAGGCTTGGGCGATGAGCTGGAGGCTCTGCCTTTTGCTTTCACTGACCATCTGTCCCCCTCAGTGAGCCGCCCTCTCTGCCGACTTCACGGACGAGCCAAGCGACCGAGAAGCGAAGTGCTCATTTTCCAAACAAAAATGCCGACAGTGAGAGAGCCTGTCTAAGCGGGGTTACAAATTGCTGTCAGGCCTGGGTGGGAAGTTGGCAGTCAGGAACGGAGCCTCAGGTTCCCTGCCACTGGAAGGAAGGGAAGCGGCCTGTAACTCACGCTGGAAGGACAGTGGAGGAATTCCTGGTATGAGAACCGTCCGCCTCTCTCTGCATCTGCAGACACCATGTGGCTGGCCCCTTGGTGGCCTGGGAGATTACATAAAGGGTTGGAAAGCTCGCAGTCTTTGTGAAGGATAAACATCTTCCTTCTGCCACCAAAGTGGTAGCAACTGTGGTTCGGGGATGGGAGGTTTCGAAACAAAACTAGGCCAGCGCTGTTGGCATTGCATCGCCTCCGAGAAGGTACCATCAGCTCTCGTCACACACCGATTTTCTAGTCTGTGGATGACCCAGAACTTTATTCTTCCCTTCCCATTTGGCAGAATCAACAAAACAAAAGGAGAGCTGGACGATTTTTCTATTTGTAATAACTTCATAGAAAAGGTTTGGTTGCAGAAATGATTTGAGCTACTGATCAAAATGAAGTTTTCAGACTATGGGTGCCTGGAAGTGGCTTTGCCCTCTTGAAGAGAGGTCTGCGGGGGATCAAAACGCTTGACCAAGCAGGTTCCGGTCTCCCCACTCCTCTCAGCTTAAGTCACCGTGAGGCTAAGAAGAGGGGTAGGCCTCTTCCTATTTTAGCATTTTTGGTCCTCAGAGGGATCCTGGTTCCTCTCTCAAAGCTCTGGGCAGCATGAGGTACGGTGGGATGCTCTGACCACAAAGCATATCATGGTCTTGGTGAAATAACCTTCAGAGTTAAGAAGTACTATGAGGGTTAGGACCACCCAGGATGAATAACTGTCTGGACATGTTGACTCCATTTTTTTCATATAAGGGATTGAGGAGGCTACAAGGCTGTTTCTCAGGAGAAATTACCTAAAGATTATGTGTCACCCTGAAGCCTCATACCCTACTGACCTGGTGAAATGAATTCGGAAGGGGACTGTGTCATGCTTCAGTGGGCTCTAGGCTCTCATCTCTCCCTCACACACTTCAGTTCCATCAGCTATGTCAGAGTTGAGCCAGGAGAGTCTGGGGGAAAAAAATCTGCTTTTGAATTCTAGACTTGCCACTTGATGGGTGTTGTTTATCTTTCCTGAGATGCAGTTGCCTGATCCGTAAAACTGCAACAATCATGGCTATCATAGAGAACTGGTGAGTGAGATAAATTAGATAGAACTTGTAGGGTATCTAGCACCATGCTGGGTGTATCATAAACACCCAACAAGTGTAATCTCCTCCTTTTTATTCCTTATTCCCCCGTGCCCAAGATCAATTAAGAAAAGGCACTGGTGGGGTCACCTGACTGGCTCAGTTGGTTAAGCTTATGATTCTTGGTTTTGGCTCAGGTCATGATCTCAGGGTCATGAGATTGAGCCCCGTGTGGGGACTCCACGCTCAGTGCAGAGTCTGCTTGAGATTCTCTCTCTCCCTCTCCTTCTGCCCCTCCCCCTACTCATTCACTTTCTATCTCTTTTTTGAAATAAATAAAATCTTGGGCACCTGGGTGGCTCAGTCGTTAAGCGTCTGCCTTCGGCTCAGGTCATGATCCCAGGGTCCTGGGATCGAGCCCCACATCAGGCTCTCTGCTCTGCGGGAAGCCTGCTTCTCCCTCTCCCACTCCCCCTGCTTGTGTTCCCTCTCTCGCTGTCTCTCTCTGTCAAATAAATAAATAATCTTTAAAAAAAAACAAAACAAAAACCAAAACTGGGCCAACATGATTGAGTTGCCTTTGGTGGTACTGAGTTCCCCACTCCTTGGTGAAAATTTTCCTCTGTAATAATAAATATCTATACTAAATCACCCAGTCATAAACCAACGTGTTTATTTCTAAATTATTCTGTCTACATTGTAACAAAGATGGAGAGTATTCTAGAAACTCTGCTGTGGATTTTGATATTTCTACTCTTAAACCCTGGACCTCGAGATAATTCGCATGTGCTTGGGTACAAGTGTGGAAAAAGCTATGGATCCCTTGACATTTTCTAACAGATTTGGAGGATGGGGGGTGGGGAAGCGGATGGTGAACGTCTGTTTCCTCCTTCCCCAGAAGTCTAAGTCAGTCATCTCAGCCAGGCACAGGCAGGTTGGAGGGTGGGAAGCTGTTGACTACTAAACTGGTCCCTAAAACCTCCAGCAGACTGGTAGTTAGAAATGGGCTGGGGGTAGAGGAAAGGGAGAGAGAATACTTCTGATGCCAGGATCGACTTCCCACCTTCCCGCCACTTCCCACCCCAGAAGGGAGGCACCGGTGGCTAATTGCACCTGGCACCCAGGGAGCGACATCTGGGGTCACTGATGTTTGGCCATTCCTCTGCCTAGTTCCTTTACTTTGTGTGCTTGGGTCAATTTCTTCTCTGTTGCCCATAAATATTTACAGCTCCTACATGCCCTTGCAAATTGGATTAATCTTAGCATATTTCTGGGACAGAGACGCCCCTGTCCAGCCTTAGTCCTGAGGAATAGGCTGAAGAATTTTTTTTTATGTCTTCATACTGAGTTCAAGGAGAGAAAGAGAAGAAGGGAGAAAGATGGAAAGCAAATATTAAAAATTTCAAAATGTAAGGCAAATGTCAAAGGAGATAAGAGCTCAACATTTGGGGAACAAACTCGGGCAAACGGGTCTTGTGAAAGGATGGTATCAGTACCCAGGTCAGGATGTGAAGAGATTGGGTGAGTCCAAAAATAGATTGTAGCATAATCTCAGTTCTGGAGAATGATGTCAATTAATTTAAACCTTCTTCCGCAGGTAAGGGAATGAAGGAGATGCCTTGCAGTCTTTACAACATTCAGGAAGTGAAACCCCAGATAAAGAAGTTTCTGAGCAAGGTTATTAGTGTAGATAATTACCATAATCATTCAAGTTTTATTTAGATTCATATGGTATCTTTGGTAAAGGAATTTTAAAGCAGTTGAACTGCCAGGCACTCCTTCCTTGCAAATTTTAAACTGCCTGAGGTTTCTATCTTTTCAGATATTCACCATTTTCTGTTAAGAAAATGCCTTCCCTGAAATGTTGCCTGTTAAGGAAATTTATCTTTTCCTTCAGTCTTCGCAGGAATGCAGGCGATTAGCCACGGAGCCCTTCTCTGTCTAGCACCAGGCATCAGTCTCCCAGCCACGCGGAGGCCATTTGAATGGAACCACAGAATAATCTTCAGAAGAAAGAGCAAGCTCACGCAAGTAGCAGCGGCCCATTGTGCAGAGTTAAACACGCTGGATGGAGTCTGATTGGTGGCGGGGAGGTGTGGTGTTAATGACAATGGGGGGCAGTGGTAGTGGCAGAGAGATTGGTATCCGTCTCCCCTGAGCCTTGGTAATTAGTATTCCCTGTTACATCCTAATTAAAGACGCCGGGTGTTTTAAAAACGTTAAGTATTTTTGTTTTGTTGGCAGGAGAAGACTTTAAACCCTTTAAACCTAAAAAATAAAAAAAAATAAATACAAGAAACCCCTTTAAACCTAAACATTATGGGGAACTCCAATATTTAAAACAAACAATAATACCTAAAATTTATATAGCACTTTTCATGTACCAAGTTTTATATATTGATTTATTTAATCCTTGTAATACCCTGTAAAAATATTATTGTCATCCTTATTTACAGGTGAGGAAACTGAGGCACAGAAAATGTAAGTGACTTGTCCAAGATCCCGTGGTGGTAATTAGTAGGGCTGTGAGTTGAACTTGGACAGTCTGCTTCGTGCTTATGTGGGAGTGGAGGACTTTCTGGGCTCTGGCCTCGTCCCTCTCCTTCTGTTCTACGGAATTCCTTGGGCTCTATGAAACACAGCTCCAAAAGCTGCTCACACAGAAAACTGTAAAGAGTAGGGAACTCTTCTTTTAGGGATGAGGAAATTGAAACCCAGAGAGGTAAAGTGACTTTCCTAAGATCTCACAGCCAACAAAATGGTCGCTCACAGCCTCTTCTTCATGTTAGAGATTCAGCAGATTTTCTCCTTATAGGCACACTTTGTGTATTTCCCATTGAGAAAAAATGCCTTGAGGGCATGTGAGAGTATCCTGAAGAGAGTTTAGCTGGATGAAGGAACCCGATGAGCATCAAAATGATCAAAGAGCAGCTTGGGGAAAAAAATCCAAATTAATTAAATTGTGTCTTTCCTTTCCTCCTACTTATATGAAGCTCAGAATAAGATGAGGGAAAATGAGACCCAAGTCATAAATTGTCATCATTCATTTACTCAACAAATAATGACTGAGAGCCTATTATGTGTCATGGACTGATCACATGCGGGCACATACCATGTGTCACCTACTAGGTGCAGGGACACAGTGGAGAATAAGCCAAGTTCCTGCCCTCTTAGAACTCACGTTCTAGGATTGGTGGGAAGACCAATTAATTTTGCATGGAGATGGTATTTAGAGGGCTTAGAGCCAGTCTGTACCTTGGCCAGCTGTCTCATGACTGTGGGCCGTCAGTCACTGGAAGACCGAGTGACAGGATGGATGGCCTAGAGAAAATCCATCACTATTTCTCCCATGTTCTTGTCTTCCTCATGGTGAACCATTAGGGGATTTGTTTAAAAGATTTTTACCTTAACAATTTTAAGCTCTGTGGCTCATTTCATATTTGTATAGTGAGTAAATGTAACATCCCTTATTTCCATGGAAGCATATAGAAATCTTTCAGGACCTGATAGCATCTTTTTCTGTCTACTAACTCGTTAGACGATGGCCTATTCCCATGGATGAAAAATACAATACCTTGAAATGTTTAAATCATTTCTAGAGCTTGTGGATGATAGAAACTTTAGTAACAGAAATGTGATGATTAGTAATGTTATATTTTTATGTGGACTAAATGATAGTATATATATAACTATGCGATCATTCAACAAATATTTATTGAACAATTTTGTGTTAATTTGGAAGCTTTTGCTTGCAAGTAACTGAAGCTCAAGGTAGCTTAAAATAAAGATCATTTGTTGGTTGTATAACTAACAAAGGGTTATTTCAAGCTTCAGGATGGGCTGATCAGGGCTTTGTTTCTTTATTATTATTATTTTTTTATTTAAAGGTTTTATTTATTTATTTGACAGAGCAAGAGAGCACAAGCAGGGGGAGCAGAGGAGTGAGAGGAAGAAGCAGGCTCCGCACTGAGCAGGGACCCCGATGCAGGGCTTGATTCTCAGGACCCTGAAATCATGACCTGAGCTGAAGGCAGACGCTTAACGGACTGAGCCACCCAGGGGCCCCAGGGCTCTGTTTCTTTAAACTTCTCTCAGCGCTGGCTCTCCTCTGGGTACTGCCTTTATTCTCAGACTGGTTTTCCTTCTCATAGAAAAATGGCTGTTTTATTTTAAGGCTCATATCTGCACACCACTGTGTCTAGAGTAAGAAAGCATTTCTCTCCTAATCAGCAAATGAAAGTCTGGGCTTCACCCATTAGACTAACTTGGGTCACGTGCTTTCTGTAAACTAACCACAGTGGGTAGGAAATTTGTGTTATACTGATTGGTCTAGGCTATTTAGGGTCTGCCCCTGGAGTTGGAGGAGAGGTGGACAATTCCATACAAATCGTACAGCTGCTACCCAAAAGAGACGTAGATGCTGTGAGGCAACTCAATTTTGCTTCAACCTACCATTTGCCGTGCACTGTGCTAGGCTTTGAGGGGATCACTGTGGACCATCCCATCTAGCCGAACACCCATAAACAGATCTTTAAAACATTCATAGCACAACTTTGGGATTCTTAAAATATGAGGTAGGGCAAAACTCCAAATTACTCTCTTGATATTTCTAGAACGATTGCCTAGTCTCCAGTGCACAGTGAAGGAATTGAATCAGGAGTCAGAGGGCTTGTTCATTTACATCCCCAACAAGTAGATTTTGTGTATGAAACCCAGAATTAGAGGAGGCACAACCAGTAGGTTCACTATGGGGATTTATAATCTTCCTATTAGACTCCCCTTTAGATTTTCAGTTGGAAGCAATTAAGCTCCCATACTAGAAAGAATATATTTAAATACTTAGGTAAATTGAACTAAAATAATCGATTTAGGTGATTACATTGTGCGCTGAACCCAAGTCGTAAGCAGGATGGTGTATGGGAAAGAGGAGAAGGAAAGTTGTCTGGAAATATTCTCAGTAACAAGTTGTGTCTGCTGAGTTTGCTGGCTTAGCAGCCTGCACGTGTGACAGGATGATCACTGGTGGATCCTCCATGACATTAAGGCTGGAAGTAGGGATAAGAGCTAATGGAGGCATCCTGAAAATTCCATTCCTCATACTCGGGGGTATGCAAGTTCTATCTACTCACTAGGAACGAATTGTATCCTTCCCTGAAGCATGCTGTATCCCTGAAAATCTTTAAATTGCTGTCTGAGTAACACTTGTGAGCTGTATTTTATAGATTTCTAAATTACATGATGCTATAGCATAAACAGTGATCTTTGTCTTATTCACAGTTTTAGCAAAGACTGACAGAAAGCACATGAAGTTGACTCTAGGATGATCATATCAAGCCTTATTCAATGAAGCTCGGTACAGTCCAGTCTCTGCCTTTAGTCTACTATTCCATTCACTATCACTGCCATGACACGCACCAATTGTTCATTGCCTTATGTTGAGATCCTTGGTCAACTTCGAGAGAACTGCAAAAATGTGAAAAATTAGGTATTGAGATTGAAAGAGAAGAATCAAGTTTATGCTGTGTACATTTCATTACGCTTAGTTTAGAACAAATTGTACCTTTCCCCAATGAACCATAATGATAAAATAGGTAACGTGGAACAACGTTTCCCTTTCTCTATGTCTGCCATGACATTGGGAGTGGGTAGGTGATAGTGGACCTTAGATGACTCAATTGAGCTAGAAGGTGAAATCTTCTTACAGAGGGCAATAGGGTGCATTTCACTGTGAGGGTCAGATCCCATAATCCTTTAGTTAAGAGAACAATGGATGGCCTCAGAGGCACAAAGGGATAGCATTCTGCCTATTAAATGTGGTTCTGCATTAATCTAGAAATTCTTTGTTGATAACCAAATGTGTAGCAACCACACTTAAATTTCAGAACACTACAGTCAGATGTGTTTAAATAAAGAAGAAAAAAAAGTGACCCAAAAGCTATTAAGTGGAGCCTTTAAAGTCACGGGTAGGTGCTATTTCAAAACAAACATGTCAACTCTATCCCAGTTAAAGCAGATAGAATCCTCTAGTCTCTTCGGGAGTTGTACTTGGAATATGAAATAGGAATTTTGTTTAGGGTTCTCCAGGCGTGATGTTTTAAAAAATTTTTGCAAATACTATTTTCAATGCAGTTGCGTTTGAACAGGGCAGCGGGGGAAGCCAAGTTAGGTTAACAGATCGACCATAGAAAATTCAAGAGGGTCCTTTGCAAGGTGAGAGGGAGTCTGTGGCTTTACCATGTGGTTGTGTGGCTCCCCCGAGTTGCTCTGCCTGTTTTGCAGGGGTTTGTGGTGTGTTCACTGACACTTCGGTGGCTGCAGGGCTGAGGCTGGCTCTTCTGCGGGCTCAGCCCGCTTGGCACGCTCTCAGCTCTGGGAAGTCCACGCTGTTTTACAAAGAGCAGGTGGGCGAGAAAGCTCAACACTGCAGGGCACATTGTGCAGCTGTGAGAGGTGGAATTCCCCTCAAAAGGATCGGCACTGCTTTGAACATAAATTCGTCATTAAAATGGAAGGATTTCTGAAGCGGTAGACGAACACAGGGCTTGATTGGTTTCGAATTAACTCTTTGTACTCATCTTTCATTCATCCTTTAAGAGAATGTCTCTGCTTCTTCCAGAGAGGTAACGCAAATAATCCTTGACATCTTTTCAAGGAGGAGAGTGCAATGTTGGAGCACTTAGGCTGCATCTGCTTTCCATTCCCCCGCGTCTTGCTGGGCTCCCGCGAGCGCGCGTGCGCGGCAGGGACGGGCCCCGGGCTGCCGTTCCAGCACCCTGCTTGACTGCACGTGCAGTATTTCGAAAATGCCCAGGGCTGTGCTTCTCCCTGGAAGGAGGGCCGAGGCATCTGCTGCGGGCCACAGCAAGGTGGGGGTGTTGATAGTTGCTCCTCCTTCCTTCTTGCTTTCCCTTTCCCCCCCCCTTTCCGGGTCCCTGCTCTTCCCCGGGCTCTCTTCCTCCCTCCCCACTCCCGGGGAGGTAAGAATGGCCTCGCTTCTGTTCTTCTTGCTACTAACGGTAAAGCGTGTTCTCTCTCCTGGGGAAAGCATCTGATAACACCGTTTTCTCCGAGGGAGTCTATTTATATATCTGTTAAAAGTGTCTCTCACCCACGAATCCCATAAACAATTAAATGCAGAGCAGGCTAGCCCGTGGAAACCTTTCTGGCTACTTAAGTGAAGTTTCCTAATCCTTTTCTGCAGCAACCCGGACCCAAGCGCTGGGGCCCATTCATCTGCTGTGGCTCCTGAAGCACTTTGATCTCGGGCCTTCATTACAGCTCATTTCAGCATTAAGGATGATCTGAATTCATGAGCTCTTCCCTTTCTAATAAGTGCCATTCATATCCATCCTCAGGAGCCACCACAGCTCACAGAAAACTGGTTCAAACCACACGCAAGAGAATAATGGACCAGCTTCAAACACCAGTGAGAAACGGGGGTTTTATTAGCCAAATGAACCTTTGAATGAGAGGCTTCATTAAACAGGGGAGTCTCATTTTCAGGGCGCTGTTAAATCCACCAATTGCCACTCTGCGATTAGTAAGTGTGAGTCTTTCACTTTTTTCAGGTGGGAATCCTGAGGTGGGGAAGAGGCGGCGCCCAACTGTATCCAAGCAGGGCTAGAGTTGATTTGGGGTTCATTCGGCTTCATAGATTTTGAAAACCAGGGATGCTTTTACATGGCTTCCCTGTTTGATTTGTCTGGAGTGAATTGTGCCACTCCTAAAAAGAACTTACTCTTTTTTCAATTTTCTTTAAAAAAAAAAGAAAGAAATTTAATTTGGATTCAGATAATACCCTTATAACTTCTAAAGCTGTCGAGCAAAAAGAGGAACAGATAATTAGAAGATGACAGGAGCCAGCACAGAGCCAAATGGAGGAAAAGACAGGCACACAGTAAGGTGGCAAAAGCCACCACCTAATCCATCAACAGCCTTCGCTATAATTATGTGTTGCTCTGGCTTTAAACTGGTGAAAGCACAAAGGAGGCACTATTAAAGTCTTAATTCCTGCCAGAGAAAGCTCATCCTGTGTAACAGCACGCAGTGTGCGCCAAAGGGGTACCACAATTAGCGCGGGGGCAAATTTTAATTTAGCACTTAGTAGGAGCATTCAGCAACACGGCCAAAACAAAGGGGAAAGAGTAGGTAGCCTTCGGTTGAAAGGTCCCTTAGAGCTCCTAAGTAGCATTCCCTGCTACTGCTCTATTGGTTCATTTTCTGCCCACCTCCCACTCTTCTGGACCCTTCCCCTGCCCCCCACCCCAATCCATGTCCCCTGCCCCCCTGCGCCTCCCATCCAGGCCTTATGAATGTGGCTTTCATGAAAGGTGGCTGAGGGGGCACCACAGGCCAAGCCTTCCTCCTTTGGCAGAGGGAGGCACGGTGTGGCAACAAGCTTGCCGAGGTAACCTTGAGAAAAACAGGTCGAAGGGGATGGAACCTCCACGCACGTCTGTGCTGGCACCACCCAGTGCGCCCGGCTCCACGGTGGTTTCAGTGGGTCAGCCCTTCAGCCTCTCTCCAGGGGACGTCCGATTCAAATGGCCGCCTCCGCCCATCACCTTCCCTCCTGTCAGTACACGGTGAGAGAGCTCACAGTCAAATTAGTGGCAGGAAGAGGAGCCTTGAGAGCCCCTTCACTGAGCCTTTCAATTAAGGCTACTGATTAGATCCTAGATTCCCTTACCACATAAAAAAGAGTGCGGGTTCTCTCACAGGAACGGTTGTTTCTCCCCGCTGTGGCCCAGCCTGATGTTTTTAATTTTGCCCAGGCTGCAGAAGCGAGTGCTTCCACGGCTGCAGGAGCCGACACAGAGCAGCCAGGATGCCCCTTCCGCCCGGGGCCCTGCCCCTCCGTCAGGCCTCAGGAGCACAACTGACCTGAATGCCTCAGGAGCCCCCCCCACGGAGCTGAAAATCCAGGTACAACATTGACTCCCCCCCAAGCTTCACTATTAATAGCCTCCTGTTGACTGGAAGTCTTGCTGATAATAAAGAGTCGATTAACACATATTTTGTATGTCATACATATTACATATTGCTATATACATAGAGTATATACTCTTACAATAAAGTAAGCTAGAGAACAGAAAATGTAAAAAAAAAATCATAAGGAAAACATATTTATAGTACTGTGCTGTGTTTATCAAACAAAATCTGCGTGTGAGTGGATGGCACATGTTCAAAGCCCTGTTTGTTGTGCAAGGATCAGCTGCGGCATGATCCCCACACATTCTGTCTCTGCGCGTGAATCAGAGTCATTCAGCCAAGCCCCCTCAGACAGAGCCGTCACTTGGTCAGAGTTCGCCCTCACTTCTGCCCCATGAAGACCCGGAGCAGCCAGTTGGGCCGAGACTTACACGTCTTTGTCCTACTATTAGTTAAGGGTGCAAATAATTTCTTTCTTTTCTTTCTTTCTTTTTTTTTTTTTTACAACTGGTTTGAAGAAAGAATACTAAGACATTTGTGTATCTTTGGTGACAATCACTAGAACAAGCTGTTACTTCTCCTTCTCTCTGTGTAAGTCTTGCCATGAGACTTCTTTGCTTCTGGGACATTCTCTGGCTAAATTCATGTGTCTGTAGTCCTTGCAGGGCAGATATGTTAGAAATAGGGTTGTCACAGGGGCCAAATATTAGACCAAAACTGTGGAGTGCAAACTAGTGAATTTGACCCTGAATAGAAAGTCAATGTTAGTAATCTAGCTTTTTAACTGTTGCTCCGAGGCCTGAATACTTCGCTTTGACTCCACACAGTTTATATTCATGAAGAATTACCAGGACTTTTTCTGTTTTTGCTATGTAGACCCGTTACACTAAACCTGAATGATTAATTCTTTAAATTGACCACAGTGCGCTAAGAGGGTTTATGAGCAAAGGAACCAGTATACTCAGATCTTTGTAACTCATGATGCTGGAGAAGTTGGAAGGACCACTTTTTCCAGTTCCCTCTGGTTCCACCACAAATAGAAAGACAATTGCAATTTGCCATTCATTTCTTCCCCATGTTTGACTTTTATGTGCCAAATATACTAAGTTTGGGACATAGGGAGGGCAGGTATTATTATTATCATTTTAGAGACCAGAAAGCTGAAACGTAGAGTGAATCCACTTAGCCAGGGTTGTATAAATGAACTTACACCTGAGATCTCCTGACTACCAGCCCTAAGAAAATTGTGGTTAAGAATGGTGGCTCTGCATTCAGCAAACTTCACTGAAAATGCTGGCTTTCATGTCCTTTTTTTAAAGATTTTATTTATTTATTTTGAGAGAGAGAGAGAGCATGCTTGAGCAGTGGGAGGAGCAGAGGGAGAGGGAGAAAAGCAGACTCCCCACTGAGCGCCGAGCCCGACAAAGGGCTCGGTCTCACAGTCCATGAGATCATGACCTAGTCAGGCGCTTAACAGACTGAGCCACCCAGGCGCCCCCAGCTTTCACCCTCTTAAAAGCACAGGTGAGTCACTGCACCTCTCTGAGATCTCAGTTTCCTCACCTATAAAAAGGGGGCATAATGGCACCACCTCAGGGCTGTCGTGAGAGTTAAAAGAGAGGTGTGTGAACTTGTTAGAACAGAGTCAGTCTCATGATACATAGTGAATACCCAATAAATGTACTTGTATTATTTTGATCATTATTACTGCTATTGATGAAAAAACCAAGGATCAGATCACACAATTAAAGAAAGAGTTAGGACCACGGCCAAAACCGTTGTTTTTGTTTTGTTTTGTTTTGTTTTGTTTTGTTTTGTTTTGTTTTTGCAGCTTTTGAGCCCCTTCCCTAGAAGGGGATTTCTTTTTCTTATTTCTTTTTCAGCTAGAATTGTGAATTTCCTCTGAGATTGTTGTTATTCAGTTTGGTCAGTTTCCTAGGAATATACATGTTTTAAAGCAGGATGAGTTTGCAGAAGCAGCCAGATGGAGAGCGGGTAGAAGGACTCATCCTAATACTGATTCAAACATAAATTTTAACGTGGCTGAATGCCTCCAAGTACAAGGGCTCTGTTTAGTTGGGTACCAAGTAGTTCCAACAAGTATTTTTCCTCAGGGGCACCCAGCCTGATGCAACTTCAATTGCTCTAAAATGCTATACCATTTGGAAACGAGTGAGCAGTCAGATTTGCCAACAAACATGTCTGCAATTCTAAATCCATCATTCTAGCAGCACTCATAAAACAAGGTCCAGATTTATTTTCCACTTGCTGTTTGTTCTGCTCATTAATTATATTCATATCTGCTTCTTTGAAGTGATTGAGACTATTGGGAAATGTAAAAGAAAGCTGTATTGATTTCAGTCTTAATATCATTCCATCTCTATTTCCTTCATCTCTGAGCACTCAGGCATGTTGAGTGACATGTGGTGGCGGTGTAGTATGTCGGGCACAGAGTGGGGCATTATCAACAGAGGCCAGGCTCTCCAGATCCACAGTCTCTTTGGTGTGAGGGTTTAGATTTAGAACGTCTGGATTGTATTCTACCAAAATCTCCACAGCCTTTCCTTTCAAAATCAATTTCAGTTGTCAAAAAGGGGGGGTGGTGGTGGTGAGTCACTTTGAAATCATATAGCTTATTATGATCATCGTTTTTTAAAAGCTTATTACTCTAATTTTTCTCCCAAGGGAGTTGAGTTGATTTATTACCCCACCCTCCTTATCTCAACATGTGGCTGAGTTCAGAAGGGAATTAAAATTGGGGGATTTCTTTCCCTCCAGGAAAAACTGATAGAACACACCCCAACCTCATTTTCAAGTTCAGTGGGAATTTTTTTAGCCTCTTGACTTGACTTTAAAAACGCCTATGCAGCAACTAAGCTCCTACCTCACCCCCAAATTGACATATTTGCCCTGGATACTTTGGAAGCAAGGCCTACCTGGGAACAGTCTTCACAACCGTGGAGTGTAGACTCAACAACACTGTGATATAGACTGGGTTAAATGTAACTTCTTTGAGGACGGGGATTCTTATCTGATTTGTCCATTGTTGTTTCCCAAGCACCTAGAACAGTGCCTGTTTCACAGCAGATGCTCAGTAAACACTTGTGAAGTGAATGAATGGGGAAGTAATAGAGAGTGATAGCTGGGAGCCAGGGCTTTAGGGTCAAACAGACAGACCTGGGTTCAAATTGCAACCTGTTGCTCATGAGCTTGGTGACCTTGCTTAGCCTGCTTAGCTTCAGCATCACTATCCGTAAATGGGCATAAGCATAGTGCCCCCTGCTCAGACTGTTGGGAGGCCATGCCTGGAGAAGCGTCGATGGGCTTCTGAAGATGTAAATGCTCCATACTTGCTTCATATTCTTATTCTTGCGAATCCTCCAGAACAGGGTCTGAAGGTCCCCCTTGAGTCAAGGTATTTGGGGCTCATGAAGCACCATCTGTCTTCCCAAACTGTGCCTCACATTAACACGTAGGAAGTAACCCTCACCCTGTCCCGCCTTCGTCGGCATTTCGGCGATGGTGGGAGCGGCTCCTCAGTGTCCCTGACCAGGGCTCCCATCACTCAAGGGCTAAGGGTCTAGGTCATGCCATCCCAGGCACAGCAAAGAGAGGAAGAAACTGTTTTAAGCTTGGATGACTGATGGCCTGGGATTATTATTCTTCAGCTTCCAGGACACAGTGCTCCTATTATTTCCAGAGAGCTTTCATTTATTTTTTCAGGGTTGAAAGCTCAGGCCAGTACAGTGGTCTGAAACCTCATGGCAGCATATATATGAGAGATCAGGTTCCGTTCTTGGGTCCCCTAAACAGGGTGCTACTGTTGCAAAAAGGAAGTTCCAGACGTAACTATTCCCCTGTGACTCCAATGTGGTCAGCGGAACCGTCTTATGCAAAGTAGGCTTTGAAAAGGTGTCTGCTGGCTGCCAGCACAGGAGCTGCCATTCCCAGCCAGCTGGTTTGCCCATCCCGGCCCGCATCCTGTCTCTCACCGGTGCCACCGCGTGATATGCCGGACGAGGCTTTCCTTTAGCTCCCTTGCCCTGAAACAGAAGAAGCATCCTTCTCCCACCTCTTTGGCCCTTTCAGAAGGGAAGGCGGGTGGGGGGGGTGGGGACCCAAGGGAGCACACACGTGATTTGGTGGGACGGGATCGGGGACGCAACATGCCTAACAAGGGGGCAAGGGGGTTTCCTAAATGAGTGAAGAGGGCAGAACATGAGGCCGAAACACGGAGGGAGGGGCAGAGACTGGGGCAAACTGCAAAGTGAATGTCTTGCCCCAAGGGGACAGCCACAACTCAATTTCGCCTCATTGTTGTGTGTGGGAATTTAGGCCTAGTGTGGCCAGATCTTTTGATTTTTAAAGAGAGGCCAATAATCCACTTTTTTTTTCTATGAAAACTCTGAAACAGTAAACATCCACAACATTTTTATTATTATTTGTAAGTGGTATGCCTCAGAAAGAAAACCCGTATCTTGGACTTGAGATTTCTCTGAGATGCACATTCATTCTACAGTCATTTGCTGAGTACCTCGGTGTGCCTGGCACTATTAGGAGCCAGCTGGTCTAAAATGCAAAAGACATGCTTCGTGTTTTCAGCTACTTTGTTAAAAGAAGGAGAGAGATGCAGAAATTGATATAATGCAGAAAACGTGCTGGAGTGGAGAGTGCAATGATAAAGATCAACGGGCCGGGAAAGGAAGGGGCCATCTCAGATTCTGAGGTAGGAGGTTGTCAGAAATCACAAGGGGGTTTGTACTTGCCAGAGAGATGGCGGGGGCTGGTGGTGGTGGTGATTAAGGGCAGTCACGGCCGAGGGAAGAGCATTACCAAAGGCATGCAGGGGAGACCCTGCACAATGCACCTGGGAAGCCATGAGTGGTCTTGTCGGGCAGATGGCAGGTGAGGAGGCTGGCTTGGACCAGTGTGGTCTGTCTGACTTTTCTGGGTCTCAGGTTGATCCAAAGATGGCAGAACGCACTTGCACTCACCTCCAACACTCACGGCGGCACGGCAGCAGCCTGGAGGGCTGTTGGGGAACCCGCATGGGTATGTTTGCCTTTAGCCATGTCCAGCCCACGTCTGTAACCATTCTGTCTCTCTACTCACCATCTGCATTTCTCATCCCATTGTAACTGTATCCATTCAGCATCTGCACGCTTCAACACCCACCCATACCCCGTATCTGTTTAGAGTTGTGTATGCAAGCTGGATGGCAGCAATACTGATATGCTAAAATTCTAATATTAGGTAATTGGTTATCTTCCTCCAAAGTTTTTTTTAATACACATCTGCAAATTCATATGGATGTCTTTAATAATCTTTGAATATGATGCCATTGTACTGGTCCTGTCTAATATGTTTGTTGTTCGTTTTTTCAGTGTCTTGCCTTTATCTTCTTACCTGAGTTGCACAGGTCACTATATGAAATGAACATATATGCGTTGCCTTTTTCCTTACCAACTGTAACTACAGGACGGGGCAGCATGATGATTAAGAATCTAACTGGTGCCTGGGTTCAAATCCCAACTCCACATCCGATGTTGTGACAGCACAGGGTGGCTACTTTACTGTAATGGGTCGAACTGTGTCCCCTCCCCCCAAAATCTTTGTGTTGAAGCTCTAATCCCTAGTACCTAAGAATGTGACTGTATTTGGAGGTAGGGCCTGTAAAGAGGGTGATTAACTTAAAATGAGGCCAGTAGGGTGGGCCCTAATCCAGTGTGACTGGTGTGTCCTTATAAAACGGGGAAATTTGGACACACAAAGGGACATCAGGGAGGGGGCTGCACAGAGGAAAGCCCACGTGAGAACACAGAGAGAAGGTGGCTATGTGCAAGGCGAGAAAAGAGGCTTCAGGAGAAACCAACCCTGCTTGCACTTTGATCTTGTTCTTGCTCTTCCAGCCTCCTGAAATGTGAGAATATAAATTTTTGTTGTTTCTGCCACCTAGTCTGTGGTATTTTGTTATGGCAAACTAATATGTTTACCTCTCTGTGTCTGTTTACCATGTAAACACCCACAGGGTTTTTCTAAAGATTAAAAGTGCTAACATTAGGAAAACAGATGTATATAAGCATTAGCTACTGTTAATAGTAATGTTATTATTTCTAATGGCCCAAAGTCAAAGAAAAGAACCGTATAATAAAATTCTATCTTCTGCTGGTCCATATGCTTCTCCGGCTCTATATTTGAAACAGGAAATTTTTGTAGGTGGATGAAGTAGATCAGTTGAAAAGGGCTAAGAAACATTTTAGCACACGGACATTGGTGAGTATGGCATATTTTTTTACTTCTTTGTATTAACTGCGCTGTGTAATTCTAGAATTTACTCTCAAATTGGTTAGAATAGATTTCCTCTCTAGATTGAAGTAATAATAATCTCATTTGCCCCAACTCCGAAGCCCTTTGAAGTTAAACATTGAGAGAGAGGATGGCGGGCCCACTCAGCAGAGATTAGATCTTGTTTTAAACCCTAGCTGCTCTGAGAATAATTTCCTTAATTAATATTCACAAGATATCATACACTTGAGACTGTATTTTCATGTAACCTACTTGCATGTAATTGTTCTTTGCTAAGGCTCTTCACTGCGTTTGTATCTTCCTTTTGTGTCAGTATTCAACAAAATCATTTCCATCTAAAAGCAGTGCTGAAGGGGGTGGGAGGTTGGTTGGGTCTCCCTTCTGTGTGAAAGCTAGCACACATGGGCTTTCATCTCATTTCTAAAGTTAATATTGTTTTGTGCTTATTCCTATTCTTAACTGGATACACATGGCTCCCAGACCCCGTCTCCCTTCTGGACTCAAGGCCCGGGCGTTTTCAGGTGCTGCTCTCTTGTCCTCTCAGAGCACATGGCCAAGCCTTTATCAAAGCACCCTACAGCCTCCGCTGGCCCAGGGGCCTTAAAGCCTCCAAGTAGCCACATCTATGATCAGTAACAACTTCAGAGGTTATCAATGCCCATCTGTGTCAGGCAATCAAATATCCTCAACTGAAGGAACTTTACATTATTTAAGAGTCGGCTTGCCCAAAGATCCGTGAAAAGGAGCTAAAATGACTTGGAAAGAAATCTTTCTGCATGTCTAATTTCAAAGCCTTGCAAGTATTGCATACATCTCTGAGTAAATTGAAAAATTAAAAGTCTACCTTTTAAATACATTTTTTTAAAAAGTTAAATAAATTTGCTCACTGCTTAAGATGTCCAACCAGTGACTTTTCTACATTTGCAAGCAAATGTGTCTTAGAGTAAAAGAGCACCCCCACCCCCACCCCTCAACACACACACACTCACTGGCAAAAATATTTTTTGCTTGTTTTGTTTTCGCAGCTGTTTGTTGTATATAATTTTTAAAATAGTTGATGATTCTGCCATCAAACAATCAATGGCTGAGCTGTTAGGACAAATGAACATTTACTGTTACAAAGGTGCAAAATACTTGAACACTTAAACATATAATGTGTATGTTATTATATATATTAAATATAGTATATTCTATATGTGTATTCATATTCATCTATCTATCTTTCTATCTATCTACATATAGATTCGGTAACTGCAAGACCAAATTTCTTTAGTGTGATAGATTAGAAAGTCTTACATGGGGAGGGTACCAAGTATTTTCAAGAATTTTTGCTTGTCTTGCAATTTCCTGATTGCTCTGTTCAACCTCAGCATAATATCTGCTAATAATTCTCTCTTTGAAATCATCACCCATCTGTGATTTTGCCAGCCTTAGGGACGTGACCTATGAACTGTTTCTGTGTCCGGCTGCAGGTCGCCACTGTCTAAATTTGCATCATGAAGCCCGAGCCCCTTCCCTGTGACAGGACGACTCACCTGCGTGGCCATTGAAGTAATTGCCCCACCATTTTCACACCTGTCCAGGTAAGCCTTCAGACATTGTGTTGAAGACAGTTCACAAAATAAGAAAATACAGGTGACTGAAATGTACGGACCTTGTTTGCTCAGCCTCACTCAACTGAGGTTCAATATGTCACCAATCAGATTGCCATCATTAAGAAGTTTGATAGCGCTGCGTGGTGGTGATTCTGAGGAGATGGGCACTCTCCTACATTGCTGGGGAGTCGCTGGTACACCTCCAGTGGAAAGCAATTTGGCGACATCATTAGAGTGATAATTACTTACATATTTTGACCAGCAGTTTGTCTTGTAAGTATATTCTCACAGGAGCTACATGATGTTTTTAGATTATTTATTGTAGCATTATTTGTGATAGAGGTTGGAATGTTCAAGAATAAGGGACCGGTCAAATAACCTGTGGGGCATCTGGGCCAAGGGGCTATAATGCAGCTACAGAAGGGAATGAAGAAGTTCTTTTCTAATCTAGAGGATCTCGAAGGTATTCTTACAAGGGGGGAAAAAAGCAAGAGGAGAAGTGTCCACTATTTATGTGAAAAAGATGAACGTGTGGGAGTGAATGGGGGTACAGAATATAAATACACAATTGCTTGTATAGACGGAGTATTGCTGGAAGGATTCTCAAGGAACTATTTACTCTCATTCCTGGGGGGTGAGGGATGGTGCTGGGTGGCTTTGGGACAAGAATGGAAAGAGACTGTCACCACATATATGCACTTTTGTAACTTCTGGATTTTGAAATATATAAAAGTATTCCCTACCAAAAACAGGAATTGAAATAAAAATAAAATAAAACCATAAAAATCATGCTTGTATCTTGTGTGTTCATTTCTCTGATGTACAAATTACTCGAAGTGGGGTAAAACTAGAGAAATTAGAGGAGAAAAATCAAAATTATTAAAGGCCTTGGTTCAATGGCTCTAGGAATTGGGATCATTTAGCTTCTTTTTTTTTTTTTTAAAGATTTTATTTATTTGAGAAAGAGAGAGAGAGAACGAGAGAGAGAGAGAGGGAGAGGGAGCACAAGCAAGGGAGAGGGGCAGAGGGAGAGGGAGAAG
Source organism: Halichoerus grypus (assembly GCF_964656455.1). Lineage (NCBI taxonomy): Eukaryota > Metazoa > Chordata > Mammalia > Carnivora > Phocidae > Halichoerus > Halichoerus grypus. The sequence continues at coordinate 88,506,045 of NC_135714.1, forward strand.
CAGGCTCCCCACTGAGCAGGGAGCTCAATGGAAGACTCTATCCCAGGACCCCAGGCTCATGACCTGAGCCGAAGGCAGATGCCCAACAAACTGAGCCACCCAGGTGCCCAGGATCATTTAGCTTCTGAAAGAATAGGCCAGAGGCAGATTTTCTAACAGTCCTTAAATATCCGTAAGTAAGCTGGAGGACAAAAAGTTGCTGTGCTCCTGTGCTAGGTGGTAACATTAAAGTTTCAAATGAGAAAAACATAGCTGTGAAATTCCAAGTGAATTGGAGTTACCAGATCATCACTTGCAGATTCTCTAAAGGAAAACAAAAAACAAAGAATTGGCTCTATAGTTCTTGAACCCCTTCAGCCAGATTGTGACCCAAAAGGGGTTAGAGTATGTGGGAGAGGACTAGGAAGTATTTGTAAGGAAGTTTCCCTTCAAGGGAGCTGTGGATACGCTGTGATCCCCACTCCCTCCAAGACTGGGGTGCTCTTTCCTTCACTGGATATTAGGAGGGGTTGCCAGGGGACTGGTCAGAGGACCTGGAGATGAAAGACAGGCTGGGCTTGGGTCTGGTCCTTGGGCAGATGTAGAGGACAGGGGAAGTGAAGGGCTTTGATGGCAGACTCGGGAGAGCAAAGCTCAGTTGGGAATGGGCTACACATCTGATTTCTTGGAGTAAAGGATGCACGGATGTTTCCCAGGGACCAGATGTGGGCCATGTCTGAGAGGAGAACACACTAGAGCCTCTCTAGTCCTGCACAAGAGGACCCCAGCTGCAGGTCCACAAGGGGAAGGCCGCCAAAGGGGCTATAAGAGGCAGGGTCCCAGGAAAGAGAATCTTGGAAAGGGTCAGTGTCAATCATCTGCTAATGGCAGAGAGCACAAAGCCAGCAATCAAAGGACTATTCCACTCACTTTCCTGGCCTGTCTTGCCTCCCATTACAGAGTTGGGGTTAGCATAAGTGGTGAGAAGTAGGGGAGCAAGTGATCAGGGTGGTGGGCAGAAGCTGCCCACATTCCCCTTTCCTCCAGGAAGGCAGAATCCAACTACACCTCAAGGAGAAGGAGGAGGAGGAACAGTCTGCTCTTCAACTGAAAATTGAAGAGTTGATTATCATCTTTGACTGGATACATTCTATTTGCTGATTTGAGCAAACAGATTGGTTTATTATCCCAGAATGAGCAGAAAAGCCATAGGGCCTGCTGAGTGTTCATCAAGTGGCAGAAGAATAAGTTTGAAGGAGACTAGATTACAGGAGACAGAACTTTTTATTTATTTATTTGTTTATTTGGGAGAGAGAGAGAGAGAGCATGGCGGGGGGTGTAGGGTCAGAGGGAGAAGCAGACTCCCCGCCAAGCAGGGAGCCCGATGTGGGACTCGATCCTGGGACCTAGGACTATGACCTGAGCCGAAAGCAGTTGCCTAACCCACTGAGCCGCCCAGGCGCCCTTAGACAGAACTTTTAAAGGAGAGACAAGAATAAAGTTAACTTTTGGTCCCCTACCACGTATCCAGTGCATTGGTGAGATTTATTTTCATAAAACCAATAGAACTGAATGTAAAGTGTAGTCAAGGATAAGGAAGCAGATTGGACACCATGGAGAACTTTCTTGCTCTAAAATTAGCAAGATATGAATTTGCTTGCTATGGAAAATTGTGATACCTTTCTATTTTTTTAAGACACAACTTTACCACTACAATTTTCTTTTCTTTTCTCTTTCTTTTGTCTTCTTCTTCCCCTTCTCCTCCTCCTTCTTCTTCAATTCTCTTTTTAACAAGGTTAAAAAAAAGTAACTTAAGAAGAATTTAAAGTGAAAATTAGAACAAGTAGATGAAAATTTGGCCTAACCTGTGAAGATGGGACATAAATGAGGTTTGGAAAATATTATTCTTAACAAGGTTTGTAAAGAAGTCAGAAAGCAAAATGCTTTGGAGTGCTACTCCAAATTAGCATTCAGAGGAAGTCTGTAGAATTCTCCTTAGCTAAAGTTTTCGCATGATTAGTTAAAAATAATCCATAGATTTATGACATTTTTCTATATGATCATTCCAATCAGTTGGGTCTAGTGGCAGGCTCGGGAAGAAGCAGTGTAGGACTCAAAAAAATAAATAAATAAATAAAAAGGCAAAAAAAAAAAAAAAACTTAAAATAAAAAGAGAGAAGTGAAAGAACAGAAGGTAGGAAAGAAAGGAAAGGAAGGGAGAAAGAAAGATAGGTTCCAAGCAATGGAATATAGATTATGAGCAATTTGGGCCCTTAATTTCATTTTGATGGCTCTGATATCTCATAAGACACTTCGATTTGCACTCTTGGTTTAAAATATTAATTAAGCTCTCTGACTTCATAATTCTGGGCCTGTAATACACAGGCATTATTCAGTTTTCCCCATTATACATTTAAATGTACAGACACTATGATTTTATTTAGCTAATTTCAAGATTAAAGATTTCCTTAATTGTAGTCTTCCATTAGTTCTTTGTAGTTGCTAAAACTGCACGCTTTATAGCTTAAGGGAAAATTTCTACTATTTGAGTCCTTGTTAAAAGTAAACCATGGGCTTCCGCTTCCAGGAAGATAGAGTAGGCACATTTCTCCCTATTCCTCCCACTAAGTACAGCTAAAAACCCTGGCATTATATATAAAGCAAACATAAGAAGACTCTGAAGGGTAGAGACAAGAGGGCAATCCAACTAATGAGTTCAGGACCCTAGGAACAATACAGTGGTGAGTTCCCTGGGTTTTCTTTTTTTTGCTTCATATATCCTAGTCCTGGAACCGAAGAAGTTGACAACTGGAAACACCAATGCGTATAGATGGAAAAAAAAAAGTCCCAACAAAAGTTGGCTCCCTCTAACTGGTGGACCAGAAATGGGGCAATGTAGCAAAACAGAAAACCTTTAAACAATAACTGCCCTACTCCAGCCAAAGACTACAGGAAAAAAATTGTGGCCCAACGCTCTCTAATAATAGTCTAGGCTGAATGGAGCCTAGATGTCCACTCTCACTGGCTTTAATGAGGTACCCCAACCCCTGCACCAAGATGGTGCCAGAGAAGGCCAAGTAGGGAGTCAGGACTTTCACCACCGCCCCACAAGGCCAATAACCCCAGTGGTGTCAGTGGATGGAGGACACATGAAGAACAGTAGGAGGCATTCCTACTCCTCCCAGTCCAGGGATCAGTGGAGGCCCAGTGGGGAACACAGTTCTTACCACTGCCCAGCAGTAATGAGGAACACCCCCATCTCAGGTGTCAAAAGAGGCCAAGAGGAGAGCTTGGATGTCTACTCCCTCCAGGTTGTAATAAGGCAATGCTCTTTCCTTTTTCCCCTACCAGAGTGGTATCACAGGCAGTTAAAACTGAGGTTTAAATAAGATCCAGAGTCTCATAACATAATACCCTAAGGGTCTAGGTTTTAATAGAAAATCATTCACCATAGCAAGAACCAAGAGACTTCAAACTGAGTAATAAAAGAAAATCAATAGATGACAGTACTGGGATGGCAGAGATAGTAGACTCATCTGACAAAGTTTTTAAAGGAGCCATCATAAAAGTGCCTTACCAAGCAATTATACACATGCTTAAGACAAATAAAAAATAGGACAGTCTCCACAAAGAAATAGAAAATATAAACGTGAACAAAATGGAAATTCAGAAATGAAACATACAATAGCCAATAATAATAATCAAAGCCAAAGGATAGGCTTGACAGCAGAATGGAGGGGAAAGAGGAAAGAATCAGTGAACTTAAAGATTAAACAATAGAAAGAATATAATCTGAACAACGTAGGAAAAATAGACTGAAAAATAAAAAAAGAACAGAATCTCAAGGACCTGTAGAACTATAAATAAAACTCTAATATTCCTGTCATCAGTGTTCCAGAAGGAGAAGAGCAAGAGGATGAGTATGAAAAAGACTCCGGAAAAAAAAAATCATGAAAACTTGCCAAATTTGGTATAAGACATACATCTGTAGATTCAAGAAGCTGAGAGAATCTCAACTAGAATCCCCAAAGAAATCTACATCAAGACACATCATAGTCAAACTTCTGAAAACAAAGCAAAGAAAAAACCTTGTAAACAGCAAGAGAAAAACAAAACATTTTCCATACAGGGAAAACAATTCCAATGACAGCAGATTTCTTATCAGAAACCATGGAAAGCAGAAGAAATAAAGGATGATATAATAAAAGAATCTTGGGGGCACCTGGGTGGCTCAGTCGGTTAAGCATCCAACTCTTGATTTCATCTCAGGTCATGATCTCAGGATCATGGGATCGAGGCCCACGTTGGGCTCCATGCTCAGCGTGTGGAGTCTGTTGGGATTCTCTCTCTTCCTCTCCCTCTGCCCCTCTCCTCACTCTCTAAATAAATAAATAAACAAACAAATAAATAAAGTCTTAAAAAAAGAGAATCTTGGAACATGGAAAAAAATCATATGTAAAAATATGGCTAAATATAATAGACTTTCCTTCTTCCCTTGAGTTTTTAAAATTATGTTTCACTTGAAGCAAACAGGATAACACTCTCTGATGTGGTTCTCAACATATGCAAAGGAAATATTTAAGATAAATATAATGTAAATGTAGGCAAGTAAAGGCACATAAAGGGAGGTGATGTTTCTATAATTCACTCATACTAACACCAGTAGGTTGTGAGAAATTATATATATGTAATGTAGTACCTAGAGCACCCACTAAAAGGGCTATATAAAAATATACATTTAAAAACATTGATATAGATACAGACACAGTATATGTTTAGTTACATGTGTATATATCCTAGTGGCTCTGCTTCTCTCTCTTACTGAACCTAGATATATCATACAAAATATGTTCTCTGACAATAATGGAATTAATGTAGAAATCAATAATAGATAATAAATTACCAAACAGTTGGAAATTAAAAAACTATTATAAGGAATGAAAAAAAGGTTATCACTAAAAACCCTGTAAACATCAAAAGATAAAACAATATTACCAATACCTCTGCACATTTAAATTTGGCTTAGATGAGATGGGCAATTTCTTGAAAAATAGAAACTATTACAACTCGGGGCACCTGGGTGGCTCAGTCGTTAAGCGTCTGCCTTCGGCTCAGGTCATGATCCCAGGGTCCTGGGATCGAGCCCCACATCAGGCTCCCTGCTCAGTGGGAGGCCTGCTCCTCCCTCTCCCACCCCCCCTGCTTGTGTTCCCTCTCTCACTGTGTCTGTCTGTCAAATAAATAAATAAAATCTTTAAAAAAAAAAAAAAAAAATTATAGAAACTATTACAACTCACCTAGTATGAAACAGAGAATTTGAATGGCTCTCTGTTAAAGAAATTAAATTTGTCATTTTAAAACTTCCAATAAATAAATCTCCAGGTCCAGATGGTTTTACTGGAGAATTCTACCAAATATTTTAAAAAGAATTAAGACCAATTCTATACAGTACCTTTCAGAAAATAGAAGAAGAAAGACTAGTTCCCAGTTCATTTTATGAAGCTAGTATTACCCTGATTCCAAAACTAGACAAAATTAGTACAACAAACAAACAAAAACCCAAGAAAATTACTCCTTCATAAGTATAGATGCAGAAGTCCTTAACAAAATATTAGCAAATAGAATTCAGCAATACAAAAAAGAATTATACACTATGATAAGTGAGATTTATTCCAGGGATGGAAGGCTGATTTGATATTTGAAAATCTATCACAATCCACCATATTAATAAGCAAAAGAACAAAAATCGTGATTTTATCAATCGATATAGAAAAAGTATGTAACAAAATTCATACTCATTCATGATAAAACTCTCAGAAAAATAAGAATAAAGAGGAACTTCCTCAACTCATTGCATCTACAAAAAACCTACAGCTAGCGTTATAGTTGATGGCGAAAAACTAAATGCTTTTCCTAAGATCAGAAAAAAGGCAAAGATGTACACTCTTACCACTCTTCTTCAATATAGTACTAGAAGTTCTAGCCAGTGCAATAAATCAAAGAAGGAAATAAAAGGCATACAGATCAGAGAGGAAGAAGTAAAATGGTTCCTAATTTTAGAGGACATGATTTTCTATGTAGAAAATCCCAAGGACTCTACAAAAACTGCCTAGAATGAAAAAGTTAGTTCAGCAAGAATGCAGATAAATATACAAAAGATGCTTAAAGATAAACATACAAAACCTATTTTATTTCTCTATACTAATAATCAACATATGAACACCAAAATTTAAACTATAATACCATTTACAACTGGCATAAAAACAGACACATAGACCAATGAGCAGAATCAAGAGCACAGAAATAAATCTAAGTATATTCAGCCAACAAACACTTGACAAGGGGACCGAGCATATTCAATGGGGAAAGATTAGTCTTCTCAATAAATGGTGCTAGGAAAACTGGATATTCATATGCAAAAGAATGAAATTGGATCTCTATCTTATACCATTCACAAAATTAACTCAAAACGGATTAGAGATTCAGATGTAAGACCTGAAACTGTAACACTCGTATAAGAAAATATAAAAGTCTTTTTGACATTGGTCTTGGCAATGGTTTTTGGATATGACACCAAAAGCATAAGAAACAAAAGCAAAAATAAACAAGTAGGACTACAGCAAACTAAAAAGCTTTTTCATAGCAAAAGAAACAATCGACAAAATGAAAAGACAACCTACAGTATAGGAGAAAATATTTGCAAACAATATATCAGGTAATGAGTTAATATCCAAAATGTATAAAGAACTCATATAACTCAGCAGCAAAAAAAAAGAAAGAAAGAAAGAAAGAAAGAAACCCCAAAAAACCCCCCAAAAAATCCAATTAAAAGTTGAGCAGAGGACCTGAATAGACATTTTTCCAAAGAAGACATACAAATGGCCAACAGGTAAATAAAAAGATATTCAACATCCCTAATCAGCAGGGAAATGCAAATCAAACCACAATAAGATATCACCTAATACCTGTTAGAATGGCTATTATCCAAAAGAAATAGCAAGTGTTGGCAAGGACATAGAGAAAAGGGAGCTCTTGTGCACTGTTGGTAGGAATGTTAATTGGTATAGTCACTATGAAAAACAGTATGGAGGTTCTTCAAAAAATTAAAAATAGAACTACCATATGATCCAGCAATCCCACTTCTGGGTATTTATCCAAAGAAAATGTAATCACTATATTAAAGAGATATCTGCACTCTCCCCATGTTCATTGCAGCATTATTCACAATAGCCAAGATGTGAAAACAACCCAAGTGTCCATCAATGGATGAATGGATAAAGAAAATGTGTGTGTACACACACAAACACACACAGATACACACACACACACAATCATCACACAGTATACCCAGATTTACCCAATGTTATATGTCAATTATATATCAATAAAGCTGGAAAAATTCTCAAAAATATAATATAAAAATACATAATATAATGCTATTTATAATCACAAAAATATGAAATACTTTGGTTAAATCTAACAAAACATGTATAAGACTTGTGTGATGAAAACTACAAAATGCTGATAAAAGAAGTCAAAGAAAATCTTAATAAATAGAGAGACATACTGTATTCAGAGATTGGAAGACTCAGTATGGTAAAGATGTCAGTTGTCCCCAAACTGATATACAGGTTTATGCAATTCCTATCAAAATCCCAGCAAGATTTTTTGTAAATATAGACAAGGTTATTCTAAAATTTATATGGTAAGGCAAAGGAAGCAGAATTCTAAAACAATTTTGGTGAAAAGAATAATATAATAGGAGGAATCAGTCTACCTACTTTAAGTCTTGTTATATAGCTACAATAACGAGGGTTGTGTGTTATTCTGGCATAGAGATTAGCCACACAGATAAATGAACAGAACAGAGCACCCGGAAATAGACCTCCAACTGATTTTTGACAAAAGTGCACAAGCAATTCAATGGAGGCAGAACAGCCTTTTCAACAAATGAAGCTGGAGCATTTGAACATCCATAGGAAAAAAACAAATAAACAAAACCTCAACCTAAGTTGCATGTCTCTTACAAACATTAATGCTTGAAAATGAATCACAGATAAATGTAAAACAAAAGATTATAAAACCTTTAGAACATAGTAAGAGAAAATCACTGGGGATCTAGGGCTAGGGAGAGAGTTCTCAGACTTAACACCAGAAGTATGATCCAGAAAAGGAAAAAAATTGGTAAACTGGATTTCATTAAAATTTAAAACTTCACTCTGTGAAAAAGCCATTAAGAGAATAAAAAGATAAACTAAAAACTGGGAGAAAACTATTTGCAAAAGACATATCCAACAAAAGACTAGCATCTAGAATATATCATGAACTCTCAAAATTCAACAGTGAAGAAACAATCCATTTAGAAAATGGCCAAAAGATGTGATGAGCCATTTTACTGACGAGGATATATGGATGGGAAATAAGGACAAAAAAGGATGTTCAACATCACTTGTCATTAGGAAAATGCAAATTTAGACTACAACAATATATTACTACATACCTATCAGAATGAAGAAAATAAAAAATAGAGACAACACCAAATGCTGATGAGGATGTGAAGAAACTGGATCACTCATACACTGCTGGTAGAAATGTAAATGGTACAGCCACTCTGGAAAATAGTTTGGCAGTTTCTTTTAAAAAAAACAAACAAACATGAAACTACCATATGATCTAGCAGTTGCAGTTCTGGGCATTTATCCCAGAGAAGTGAAGAGTTGTGTTCACATAAAAACCTGTACATGAATGTTTATAGCAGTTTCATTTGTAAAAGCCCAAACTGGAAGTAACTCAGATGTCCTCCAACAGATAAATAGTTTAACCAACGGTGGTCCATCCATACCACGGGGCGCCATTCAGCAATAAAAAAGGAACAATCTATCGATACATGCAACAACTTGGATGAATCTCTAGGGAATTATGCTAAGTGAAAAAAAGCCAATCCCCAAATGTTACATACTATTTGATTCCATTTACATGACACTTTTGAAATGACAAAATTGTACAAATGGAGAATGCAGTGGTTGCCGGGGGCTAATGTGAAAAGGAAGTGAATGTACTATAAAAGGGCCACATGAGGGATCCTTGTGGATATGGAAATGTTCTGTCCCTCCACAGGAACGGTATTGATAATGTCAATATCCTGGTCATGGTATTGTACTATAGTTTTGCAAGATGTTACCACTGGGGGAAACTGGGTAAAGGGTACATAGGATCTTTCAGTATTATTTCCTATAAATGAACATGAATCTACGATTATCTCAAATAAAAAGCTTAGTTAAAAAGTCAAATGTATTATAACATATATGCATGGTGTATCAGCCCCCAATCTGCTGGTGGGTTACACACCGAGTTTTGACAGAGAATACCTCTGGGAAGGTAGATGAGTGAATCTGAGGGTCAGGTGGGGATGAAGAGAGGCCTCTTTCCACTTTACTCCCTTAGGAATTGTGTGAACATAAATTCTTAACATGAGCATGTACTGCTTTTATAATAAAAGGGAACAAGTTAATAAAATTTTTAAAAAGTAAACCACATTCACTTATTATTACTTAAAGAGGGTCTTTTCCACACTTTTCCATGTTAAAGAAAAAAAAAGTTTTTTGGCAGAGACAGCCCTGGTATTTAGGAAATGCATTAACTTCAGTCTTTTACAGAAGGAAAACCACGAACCTAGTCTTTCTAAAGAGAAACTCACGCCAAAACCGTTAGCTCACAAGATCCCTGCATCACGAAATGTAATTGTATTCTACAAAGTGCTTCTCAAATATTTCAACACAGTCTCTGACCCAAAGTGCCAGAGGTGATTTAGGATATGTCAGGGTCCTTTCTCTTGTTCACTCATGGCAGTGGAGGGTGCAATCAGCATACCAAGATCCCCACATATTGCAGTACCAAGGGCCTGGGTGCCCAGCTGTCTCTGAGAAAACCCTAATCATTGGGAACAGCCCAGCTGAGGGACAGGAAAAGAAGCTGGGACAGTCATCCTGGTCCCTAGCAACCAGGAGACCCTGACTGCTCTTTTGTAAAGAAAAGTTCCCACCCCATGGTAGGCCAACCCCTTTTGGGTGTAGGCAACGTGGTAAAACATAGAACAACTTCATTTACCAATAAAAGTCACATCGTATTCTGTCTTTATCCTGTAGACCACTATCTGTCATGGTTCTCCACTTGATTCACAGCTTTGTGAAAAGGAATGAGGCAATGGGTTCATGGCAGCAGGTTTGGGGTTTCCACATCTTCTGAATATTTGTGAGAAAGCACAAATGGGAAGATGTTTGGGAAGCTCCAGAGAACATCTTTAAGTGGACAGAAACAGACTTTTGTCTGCTGGAATTACTTTGAAGCCACAGGTTATTTTAACATGCTCTTTCCCCACAGATTTGGAATCAGACCATGGAATGCTTAAGTGCAGTTAGTGACTAAAAAGCTGACCTGGCAAACATGGGTATCGCCAAAGGATAGTTGGACCATGACAAGTACACATCGTAGATGGTGATGTCATCCTGTTGACCCAGGAGAAATGAAGAACTAGATTATATGAAGACTATTCTCAGATTGCTTTATTCCAATGAACTCCAAATAATAATTAAAGTTACTGGTTACTGGGGCACCTGGGTGGCTCAGTTGTTAAGCGTCTGTCTTCGGCTCAGGTCATGATCCCGGGGTCCTGGGATTGAGCCCCACATCGGGCTCCCTACTCGGCAGGAACCCTGCTTCTCCCTCTCCCACTCCCCCTGCTTGTATTCCCTCTCTTGCTGTGTCTCTCTCTGTCAAATAAATGAATAAAATCTTAAAAAAAAAAAAAAAAGTTACTGGTTACTGAACATCTACTGTGTGCCCAGCACTTTCCTGGTGCCTAATTCTCCCCAAATCACAAAAGGCCAGAATCATAGGAGATTTACAGATAAAGAGACAAAGTCTCAGAAAGATGACATAACTTGTCAACATCATACAGGTGATGAGTACAAGTCAGGATTTGGATCAGACCCAGGCCAGTCTGATACCAGAGCCCACATCCTTTTTATTCTTGAATGCCACCATCCACACCAGTGCGGTGGGGTTTTGGGAGGTTTTGCTATCACATCACTGATAGAACATCACCAATATCCTTCGATCTTTCCTCACTTAGGAAAGTAAACAGCTGGGACAGCCATGTCCTTAAAGTGGAAAACCCTGACTCCTATTTCCCCCATTTTGATGGGCCTCCTTTTCTTGTGCTCTACTGGTGAAAACCCTCTCCCCACATCATAGAATATTTGACCGGAAAAAGCCTTAGAGATCATTGGTTTCTTGGTAGAAACAGGCCTGGTAGAAAACTGGTAAACCTAATATAATACTTACCTTACAAACTTTTGATAAGAAACTGAAGTCAGAGAGGTAACTGATGTCCTCAAAACCATGCGGCTAGCTAATGCTGAACAAGACACATGCTCAGACATAGTGAACCCAAACATCAAATGAGATTATGATTGACTGTGGTGCTGTGGAGAAAATCCCCCCACAGAATAACATTCAATGACATCTTTAACCACTAGATCCTTCCTCCCACCTCTCTGTGTATGATGTGTCTTATTTAGTTTGAATGTCAAAGGGAAAAATACTTTGTTACTCACACTTGACAATTTAGCAAGCACTTTTTTACACATCGTCCTACTTAATCATTAGACACTGCTATTAGGTAGAGTAAATGATATTTTCTTTTACATATGAGTCAACCAACGCTAGTGAGATTAAGTGATTTGCTTGAGGTAACAGGGCTACCAAATAGGAGAGCCAAGACCCAGAGTTATCTCTAGTACTGAGTTGCAAAGTAGTAATTTTTGAGATTGCTTTCAACATATCCTTTGTTCCTAATATTTGATTATGAAAACTTAGATATTTAAAATTAACATTTTTCTTATTATAAAAGTAATAGATATTTATGGTAGAAAATCTAGAAAATATAATAAGGCAAAATAAAAATCACATCCTATCTCATTATCCAAAGATTTCACTGTTAGAATTTGGTGTAAATCTTTCCAGTCATTTCTCCATGCCTGTATATGCTAAGACAAAACAAAGCAAAGGTAAAATGGAATCATGTTGTATGTACTATTCTATGTACTGTTTCCTCCTCTCTAGCATTATATAGTAAACATCACTCCATGTGTTTCAATATTCTACCTCATATTCAAAAAGGTCATCATATTCTAGAGTATGAATGCATCGTAGCTTTATCAAGGCAATACCCTATTGTAAAACAATAGTTATTTGCAGTTCAGGGTTTTTTGTTTGGCAATTACAAGCAAAGCTGTGGTTAACAATCATTGTAACTAAATCTTTGCACACATCCCTGATACTTTCCTTTGAAAATAAATTCCTAGAATTAGAATTTCTTGGTCAAAGGGTTTGCAAAATCTTAAAGCTTTTAAGATATATTTGGATAGTCCAAATTAAAAGTTAAGGTTAATTTGGCATGGGATCCGCTTTAGCAAATTTTTAGAGTACCTCCAAGCTTTCACTAATGGCAATATCTGGATTTTAATGCTAATTTTCTGAGCCAGACGATAAAAGATTCACAAGACTGTTCCTATTGTTTTGCTCTTTAGTGAGGACTCTAAAAAATTCAAACCTGCAGAAGAAAATCAGAACTGAGGCACACAAAGCTACAGCTTGAGATGTACTGGTCACCAACGGACCTAGCTCTGCCCCGCCCCCCCGCCCCATGGTCCCTCCTCTAGTGTTCACGCCTTTGTGTCATCCTTTTCCTTGAGAGCTGGCATGGCCCTAGACTTGCTCTTAGCCAATAGAATGTGGCAAAGGTGATGGGGTGCCGTGCATGGGATTGAATTATGTCATCGCAGACTCCCTCTTGGCGGACCGGACCTAGAGACCCTCGTTGTGGCTTTCACGAAGTAAGTGGGCACGCTGGAGAAGCCTGTGTAGCTACGAGCTACCTGCGGGTAGCTCTAGGATCTAAGGATGGCCTCCAGCTGACAACTAGCAAAATACTGAGCCCTCGGTTTTACGGCCACAAAGAAGTGGATTCTGCCAGCAGCCTGAGTGAGCTTTGAGGTGGACATTCCCCCAGTCAAGCCTCCAGATGCAAATGCAGCTCAGCGGACACCTTGATTGCAGCCTCGGAAGACTCTGAACTTCACCCAGGTAAGTCACGCCCAGACTCCTGACCCATAGAAACTAGAGAGAATAAATGTATGTTTTATGCCACTAAATCTGTGGTTATTTTATACCCAGCCACAGATAACTAACTTACCCACCTACGCTGAAACCAGTGAGCTTCTATGACTTTGACTTTGACCCCTTCAGCCCATTCTCAGCCGGGCCTTGAATCCCCTCCAAAGTAGCCCCTGTCCCGCAAAGTACAATATTATCTGTGTGGGCTGATCCTGGGTATGATGACCTTCCAATCCAGTTCCCAGCCACCCCGGGCTCTGCTCCATACTGGAGGGGACCGACCGTGCAGGAGGCAGTCTCCGGCCTCCCGCCTCAAGGTCCTTGTAGCTGGGATAGGCTAATGGCGGCACTGACCAGAGACTGGAAGGTGGAAGGAGAAGCCCCTGTCTCCCCATGCTGTCTGTGTCCAGCCGGGGCTGGGTCTCCTTGGCGGCCCCCGCTCCTCAGGATAGGCCCTCTCTGGTTCTGCCCTCTGTCGGCTGCCCCTGCTCTCGGGCTCTGGGAATGCCCCCCTCCCGTATTTGTTTCTCCAGCCCGTGAGTTGTAGCGGCTCCCGACTGTTGCTAATTTCTGGCTTTGCTTTTCTTCTTATTTGGCTTCTAAAGTCCTTTGACACCTGTGAAACCCATTCTCTGCATTAAATTCCCTTTGCTAGAACACTTCAAGTGGTTCCTATTTTCTGTGCAGACCCTGGGATCCACACCCCACACCCCTGACCCCAAGCCTCCTTCTGTCCCGCACCAGAAGCATCGGCAAAATCCCTTGTGTCAGTGCCACCAACACTGCCTGTGTTGCGTCACCAGGTGGCTGGTCTATGCCACGTCCCGGCTATGCCTCAGGTGCTCTCAGCAGGCGCCCGGGAAACAACAGTGAATGCAACAGGGCCTCTGTCCTTGGGCAAGCGCAATCACAGAACTATAAATAATTAGATCAACGTGCTGGAGACTACAAGAGAAGTATATTCAAAGTGGGATGGGAGAAGAGATTTGGGTGGTAGAGGAGGTGGTTGGGAGGGAGATGGAAAGGTGCTCCTTTCAGAGGGAATGGCCTGTGCAAAGTTGTGGAGGCCTGAAAGAGCACAGCGGGATCTGTTATGAGGGTGGGTAGTCATGGGATCTAGCGAACAGGGTTGTTTTCACTCAATACAAATTTTCCATCCCCAAAATACCATGTAGAATTCTACCAATCTACAATTTTCCATCTGGTACCAAAGGAAAGAATCTCATTTTGCCAGTTCATGACACTTTCTTCTTTCTTCCTAGGCTTCTTCGTAAAATATTTTCAGGTTGACAGTGTCCCTGGAACTCCGCAGTGTCCCGTGGAGAGGTCTCTGAAGGCTGGAGGGGCAGGCAGCTTGGTGTGGTAGAAATGGACGGTGGCCAAGCAGTGTGTGAGCAAGACAGACGTGCGTAGACTGGCAGGCCCACCGCTCTTTAGCTGTGTGATTTCGGGTAAATTGCTTTACTTGTCTGAGCCTCCTTCTATATAGGTATAGAATTCCCCAGGGGAACAGGGGAATTATCTTGTAACTGACGTTTGCTGCTTAATCTGTACCAGGCACTGTGCTAGAGTTTATTATTCATTATCTCATTTTATCCTCAGATAATCCTATGAACGAGGTACTACTATTAGCTCGAGTTTAGAGATTTAGCGATTTAAACTTAACTTCTCTGAGCCTCGGTGTTTTTACATGTTTAGTTAAGAGAGGCTCAGAGAAGTTAAGGAATTTGTCCAAGATCACACAGCAGTTAATAGGCAGAAACCTGAAAATCCATTAACCATTACTTGAATACCACCCCACGGCAAAGCATTGGCCCTTGTGTCTCGTTTGAACGGAAGGCGCAGGGAATTTCTGTTCTTCCCCTTCCCACTCCCAGAGAGTGGGTACAGTGCAGTGTTATTTAATGGAATTCTCACAGCAGGAGGAACACATTGTTATGCATGTTATCCAGATGTCAAAACGGGGGCCTAACGCGCGTGTCCCTATCACTGGGACGTGTCAAGGCTGAGGCATGAACCTGGGGCTCAGGTTAAGCAGAAGTCCCCTGCAGATGGCATCATCATCTCCTAGTCCCGCCTCTCTGAACCGCCACAAATAAGACCCGTATTCTGCAGCGCAGCCTGAGGGCCAGGCAGAAGCTTGGTGGTGTCCCAGCCAAACACCCTTAACTTCCAACCCTTCCCCGCGGGGCTCAGGGGGTGGTGCTTTACCTGAGCTTTCTTTTCTCCTACCCTGGGATTCAGCTCTCGGAGCGAGCGGGCGGGACGCAGGGCCAGCTGCACGCCTCTGTGCTACCATCAAAGAGTTAAGGGCAGGCCTGTCTGCACAAGTGCTTGCCCGCAGAGCCTGCGCACGTGTCTCGCACACACACGCATACACACCACACACGCTCTCATATGCCACGTAGAATACACACATACACCACACATGCTTATACACACCACACGTAACCCACACCACACACCCTCTTATATGCCATATAGAGTATACACACACACCACACACACCACACATAACCCGCACCACACACGGTCTCATATGCCACGTGGAATATACACACACACCACACACGCTTATACACACCACACGTAACCCACACCACACACGCTCTCATATGTCGCATAGAATATACACACACACCACACACGCTCATACACACCACACATAACCCGCACCACACACGCTCTCATATGCCACACAGAATATACACACACACCACACACGCTCATACACACCACACATAACCCGCACCACACACGGTCTCATATGCCACGTGGAATATACACAAACACAACACACGCTTATACACACCACACATAACCCACACCACACACCCTCTTATATGCCATATAGAGTATACACACACACCACACATGCTCATACACACCACACATAACCCACACCACACATGCTCTCATATGCCACATAGAATATACACACACACCACACGTAACCCGCACCACACACGCTCATACACACCACACATAGCCCACACCACACATGCTCTTATATGCCACGTAGAATATACACACACACCACACACGCTCATACACACCACACATAACCCACACCACACATGCTCTCATATGCCACATAGAATATACACACACACCACACGTAACCTGCACCACACACGCTCATACACACCACACATAGCCCACACCACACATGCTCTTATATGCCACGTAGAATATACACACACACCACACACTCATACACACCCCACATAACCCACACCACATGTAAGACATACACACCCACACTCATATATATCATATATAATACATACGCCACATGTACTTGTATATACTACATAGAACATACCACACCCCCTACCCTTGCATCACATATGCAAACCACACACATAAATATACCACACACACCCTAAATACCATACACACCACATACACAATAGCCCACACACCCTACAGAAACACACACCAAATCTCACACACTTCATCATGTATGTATGTCTCATACACATAAATATTCTACACACACACCTTGCACACATAAGTGCAACACACACTACAGCACATTATCATCCCTCATACCCTTAGACACGCATGTTCACACACCACACACATATATTCTTCATATACATGTCTATAACACACAACATACATGCACCATATACTACCTCACACTTTCACATAGCACACACATGCCACACTTCACACTCTCACATCACACATGCCACATACATATGTACGCACACACACTACCACATTCACACACACCACTGATGGTTATACACATCACACCAGACCACATACACACAACACTACAATCATATCACACCTGTACCAACATACAGCACACGTCACACACATACCCCTTCACCACATAGCATATATACCACACACAAACCACACACACACACAGAATTTTGAGTTCATTCACATCTAGGCTTCAGCCTCAACCTTAGGGTACCCAGTCATTCTGAGGAAGAGCCACAGACAGACCCCCTGCTCCCGGTGTTCTTTTTCTCTTCCTGGCATCATTATAGCCTTGCTGCTGGATAAAGTACAGAGCCGAAGAAACAGAAATTCAACTCCCACCCACCATCCCCCTGAAGTATCGACATTGTGGATCTACTTATGAACTTCAAAATCCAAGGTGCGACACGCTCTGTCACTGCGCAGCGGCACTCTGGCAGCGAGCCCGGGTTCCGTCCTTCGCTGTGCTGAGAAGGTGCGCCTCTCCGCTCTGCTCTGCTCTCCAGCGTCCGCCCGGAGTGTGTCACCGTGGGGGGGACCGATGTGTGTGCAGTGCTTGCATCTGGAGCACACCCAGCCCTGGGGCGGGCGGGGGTGTCAGCGTGGAAGGGGAGGTGGGCTCCACTCGGGGAGGGCAGAGAATTCTTCCCGTGGGCTTACTTCCCTCTTTGGTCCGATGGGGAAATTTTGCCTGCCAGGCAACCAAAGGGCCAAGGCATTATGGGAACCACGCCGTTCAGCCTTTTTTGGGGTGATTTTTAGGATTGTTCGGTTTTTGCAATGGTGGGCAACGAGAAGGCCACCCCTGATCTTGGTGCTGTCTTGTCTGATTAATGTTGTCCACATATTCACGATTTGGGTCTTATTCAACCTCGGGCGCTCCTTCCCCTACGGGTGTGCTGCCTGAGGGTGCTTCACTCTCAGAAGGCCGTGTATAAACCGTATACACCTACCTGTTTCAACAGCAGGTTTGAAGTGCCTGAGGTGGGCAGGACAAATGCTGTCACCCGTGGCCAGCCAGTGAGATGCCGCAGGAGGTCCCAGACAAAGACCCGTCCGCCGACCCACCGGGCTAGGCCTGCTGTGACAGCACACAGTCCCCCCGCCGCTCTCCTGGGTTCTCTGCGCCAAACCTTCTCCGAGAGACCTTCCAAACTTGCCTAGGTCTGTCTCCCCACAGATTCAGGGAGGGCAGCAGAGGGAAAGTTCCCCTTTCTGCACAGCTCTGGGGGGTGCGTGCTGCCAAATGGGAGGCAAAATGTGGAGCCAAAGTGGGAGAACCGAGCTGCATGGTATAACGATTTGTTATGTTTGGTTCAGCACTTCAAAGGCGATTAGCTTTCATTAGGGGCCAAGTCAAGACGCTCTAGATAATGCTTACGGCAGCGGCTTCTAGATTTGCCACACACGTGAGGTGGGTGGTCATGGCACCCTTCGGGCTGTTGAGGGAAACGTGAAGTGGCCTGAGGAGAGATGCAGGGTAGGGACGGGGCGCAGAAGTTTTTGGCAGGTGGAAAAAACTGGAGAGCAGCCTCTGAGCTGGCCTTGGGGCCAGTGACGGACTGTTAGTGCCACGTAGCAGGGTGGGTGGGGTAAAATTCGGGCCTGCAGGGGTGCGGTGGTGTTGGTAGTGACCTGCACTTCCCTGAGACGAGGCGCCTCCTTGATAAGCTGTTTTCATTTCATTTCAATTCACGATTTCTCCTGACCCACCTCCGTCAGCCTGAACGTCAAGTCTCAGACCCATGGCCAGCTATTGGACGCGTGTCCATCTCGAACACAGGGAGTTGGGGGCCCACAGTGAGGAGGCAGCCAGATAAGTGTTCCAGGGTGAAGCCAGCCAGATGGCTCTTAAATGTCTTATGAAGGAGCTCGGCCAGAAACTCGTAGGAGAAGGTTCCTGCAGCGCAGCCTGGCCTGTGGTCACATTTCTGAACGTAGCCTCCCAAGAATTGTAGGGTGGGCTGAATAATTCTCTTCCTGAGGGCGTGTATGTACCATGCATCCCCTGATTTCAAGGAAAAGCTCAGGAAATATGTGGTCCGAGGAGAAAGGAGCCTCAATAGGGTTTTTGTTGTTGTTATTTTGCAAGGATCTTGAAGTGAATGCCCACAAACTGCCCACACGATGAATAGCAGCATTCATTTCCCAGGGCAGTGAGGCCAGAGCTGGGCCTGCTGGGAGATCCTGCCTTCCTTCGGCCTCGGGCTACCTTCAGCTCCACCGCCACTTTTCCCTGACGCGGGGGCCCGGGGATGGCGGGAACTGGAGGGGAGGAGCAGATACCAGGAGCTTCTTCCCCCCCATCCGGGCTCTGACACTGGCTCCTTTTGGCCTTGGGCCATTTGCCTGGCTACTTCACCTCAGTTTCTCTATCTATAAAATGGGGATAATGGTGTTTACTTACTTACCTCATGAGTATTATGGGAATTAATTACTGTTTGTAAAGTGCTTTGAAGATGAAAAGTGTGAGGTGGCATCATCATTATTATTACGAAATATCTTCCACTGCTACCGACCAGGTTCTACCGGATTCAGGAGAACATCTCAGTTCGAGTTCTAAGTGAGACCCTCACAGCGCCCCCCCCCGCCGCCGACAGGCACATACGTGCGCACGCGCGCGCACACGGCCCCAGGGGACTATCTGGATGTGGAGAACAAACCACTTTCACCTAGAAAGTGGTCCTTCCTATTTATGGAGTGACAGTAGTTAGGAAATTTGGTGGTGAGAAGGGGAGAGTGGCCGGTGGCCCAGATATACAACGTGATCTATTACGTTCATGATTAAGCAGGAGCAGAGCCAGCCATCTCCGCTTCAACCCTGTGCTCATGATATACAACACAGATGTTAATGCTACTTTCGTATGGAGGATTTTTGTCTTTGTTCTTGTGGTACGAGAAACGTAGCACGTTGGATATGTAAAATCTATCTGCTACTTTGACCTTCACTAAGATGAAGTGCCGCTGCCAAACTGCCTTTCATCAGGGGCCACGGAAAACGAACATTTTCAGAATTTCAAAGTCTCCTAAAATATATTAGATCATCCCTCTTTTCCAATGAGTGTAATCTGACTTTTTGGAATATTGAGAGGCAGAAAATGAAGTTTTGTCAAATTGCCTTTTATTTGGGTTCTGGTATTGTCCCTTGGCTGACTGTGGGAATTTTTCTCATTCTGTATATCTGTATCTGGTTGAACAATGGTTTGTGTAGCAGGTTATGCTTGTTAATGGGGCTGAGTTATGTGGGGATGCCGGGGGCAAGATTATAAGAGAAAAAAGGGTCTAAACTGGGGGAAGAAATATTGTATTAGAGTCTAAATCTGACCACTACCAATGATCTCTTTAAAAGTTCTAAGTTTCTAATGTAGCGTATACAAAATATATGTAAATTTAATTTTACTATGAAAAGAAAAATAGGCAACATCCCAAACTCCAGAAGATACCATTTATGATTATGCTGTTTGTTTATATAATAATCTAGGTACCTCTTTTCCTAGTAGAGTAATTATACCTAGGAAGCCAGGAGGTAACTATGTGAATTACCCCACAGGGCAGGAACACCGGGTAGGGAACCAGCCAACTCAAATTATTTATGCAAATGGAGTGTACAAAGTCTTCGCATTTCATGGCAGATTGTGTTCTTGAAATGGGAGTTGAAAATCCAAAAGCTGTAATTCAAATGTGATTTTTAAAGAGAAACAATGGTGTGATGGGAACTTATGTCCCTACTTACAGGTGTAATGGCCAATTTGGTTTCTTCATTACAAAAGTAATTCATTGTCATTATTTTATAAATTAATTTAGAAAAAAGAATAGATACTTTACATTTAAAGCATCCATAATTCTTCTTCCCAGAGGTAACCACTGTTCCTGTCTTGTACCACTACTCTTCCAGAACTTAGGTATATATAAAAAAATACTGAACACAAGTTTTATACACTTCTAACATTTCCCTACATCAACAAAATATATTTATTTTAGTGTTGTTTGGTAGGATTACAAATAAGGGTGCAACATATCATCATATGCTTATTGGATATATATATATATACACACACATATATATACATATATATGTATACATGTTTTTTCTGATTTGAGCTTTGAGCTTTGTTCCAAGCCCATATTTTTCAAATGGGAAGTTCATTTTATTATTATTATCACTAATTTGTTAGATATTTTTTAAAAATGAAAACATGAACATATTTTCCAAATATTTTTCCAATTTGTCATTTTCACTTATAATTTTGTTTATAGCATTTCATTTTATTTTGACTTCAGAGAGAGAAAGGTTTAAATTTTGTATCATCACATCTATAAATCTTTCCCTTTATGATTTTGGCCTTGGTGTCATGCTTAGAAAACTTACTATACTCTAAAATTATGTAAATATTCACTAATAGCTTAGCCTAGAAGTATGTGTGTGTTTAGTTTTGCTGGAATTATTTGTGTATATCTTGTGGGGAGATTAGAGATATTTGGTTATTTTTGGTAGACAGAGTTCTAGGAATGTCTTTCTGTTCTGCTGGGTTTTTCCCCCTCATTTCCATTTTTCTTTCTTTCTTCTTCTGAGTAGGCAAAAAGCAGAGAGTTTAATTATTTGGCTATCTGTGACCTTTCTGGGGCTTTCTTGGACTTCCATTTCATTAGTGCTCACTCCTTCCTTTTTATAACAATGATGGTATAAAAATTACATCTGTCTTTTTAAAAAGATTTTATTTATTTATTTGAGAGAGAGACTCTGAGCGTGTGCACATGAGCTGGGGGAGGGGCAGAGGGAGAGGGAGAGAGAATCTCAAGCAGATTTCCCGCTGAACGAGGAGCCTCAGGCGGGGCTCTATCTCCTGACCCTGAGATCATGACCTGAACAGAAACCAAGAGTCTGATGTTTAATTAACTCAGCCACCCAGGCCCCCCAAAATTATATCTGTCTTGGGGCTGCACAAACCATTCCCTATTTGCAGAGAATTTTCACCATCTGATCCCTCTGCATGTTGTGTGCCACATCAAAAGCCTTCAAAGTCTCTTCTAACACTCAAACTTAAGACTTGATTTGAATCCTGAATCCATAAAACAGAAACACTTCCGACCCTTGGCCATATCTAATGCTCAGTAGCCCCTCACAGAGCACCACTCTGTCCACAACTCTGGATTCCAGTCTTGACCCCTACTTCCCAGCCATGAGATGTGGAGCACCTTCATTTAATCCCTCTGAACCTCAGTTTCCTCATCTGTAAAATGGCATTAATAATAACCTTCCTTGGCTAGTTCACAACATTACTCTAAGGATCAAATGAGATCATGGTTGTAAAAGTGCTTAGTAAGCTGTAAAGCAATATACAAACATAAGATGTTATTATTTCCCTTTTATTTGACATTATAAAGGATTAAATATGATGTGTGACTATAAAGTAATAAGAATCATTTTTTTAAAGTAACATGCCAGACTATAAACCCCCAAAGAAGTGCAATCCTTTCAGGAGGCCTCATAGGAAGCCTCAAATTAATTTCTATGCTGTTAACCATGCTCAGAAGGTGTTCTTAACTTCCTTTGTCTTTGGGACCGTCATGGACATTCTCCCTTGGTATGACATTTTCTGTCCATTCACCTACTTCACCCTTCCCCTCCACCATCCTCTTTTCCTTGAACTTCCTACTCAGAGGACCTGAAGGGAGATGGAAGCAATGAGAGAGAGTGAGATCTCAGGGAATGGGGATGAACAGAAGATAAGACTAGGCTACATGACCAGACTGAAACTGGCTGCCACAGTGAGTCTTCTGGGGTTCATCTCAGGAAAAAGACTGGCTTATTCACATTTATGTGCTGTTTGTTGCAGATCTACCTTTAGGGTATCGGCGAATACTCTGTTGATAGGAATCATCAGGAAGTGAATCTTACTCTCTGCTGAAGTCTGTCTGTTCAGTCTCATTAGGTAGCCTCTGTAGAATTGTAGCAGCTGCACTGGACTAAAAGTAAATAAACTTGAGTTCTAGTTCTGGCTCTGCAATAACTGAGCGACTGGGTGATGTTGGACACTCAGTTTTAGTTTCCTAACTCTCAAAATAAGAACACTGAAGGTCCTTAAGGTCCCTTCCACCTTGAAAATAATAGGATTTCGGCAGCCTTCCTCATCATGGTTTTATGGAGGTGCAGACCATTTCCTACCTTTGCAAATTTGGGCAAGTTGTTTAACCTGTCTGAGTCTTGGTTTTCTAATCTTTAAAATGGGGAAAGTATCTACATCTTATAGGATGTGTCAGTGTGGGTTCATCACTTGTAATAAATGTACTACTGAGGTAGTGGATATTGATAATAGGCAGGTTATGCATACATGGGCGCCGGGGGTGTATGGGATAGCTCTATAACTTCCTCTCAGTTTTGCTTTGCTACTCTAAAAACTAGTCTCAAAAATAAAGTCTTAAAAAAAAAAAATCAGAGCTAGGAAATGATCTGTACCTCCGTGGTGGTAAAAACTACGATAAGGAAGGCCTTTGAAATCCTAGCTCTATATGGACCCCTGTGTTAGTACAGAAAGTCTTAATTGTTACTTTAAAATTTATTTCATTTACATTAAAGGATGTAAAAAGCTGAGAAAATAACATTGTCTCTATTTGCAGATGTGTGTTATAGAAAACTCCAAAGAATCTACAAAATAACTCCTAGAATTAGTGAGTTCAACAAAGGTTGTAGAATACCCAGTCAAAATAAAAAAGTCAATTGTTTTTCTGTATTCTATCAAGGGAGAATTGAATTTAAAAATAAAAGGTATATATAGCGTTTACAAAACAGGTATAAATATATCAAAATATGTACAGGATCTGTATGTTAAAAACTTCAAAACAATGATGAAATAAATCAGTGAAGATAGGCGTAAATGGAGGGATATTTCATCTCAAGGGTTGGAAGGCATAATGTTAAGATGCCAGTTCTCCCCAGTGTAATCCAAATCAAAATCCTAGAAAAGTTTTTTTTTATAGATATCAAAAAGCTGATACATACATATGGGAAGACAAAGGACTCAGATTAGCTAAAATAACTTTGAAAAAAATGAACAGAGTTGGAGGAATCCCATTACCCAATTTTAAAACTTACTTTAACACCAGTAGCTAAGACAGTGTGGGCATAGACACATAGACCAATAGAACAGAATAGAGGGCCGAGAAATAACTGATCCACATAAATATAGTCAACTTGTTTTACAAAGGTGCAAAAGCAATTCAATGGAGAAAGGATAGTCTTTCAACAAATGGTGCCAGAACATTTAGGCATTCATGTGCAGCAAAAAGAACCTCAATCTATAACTTACATAGTACACAAACACTCAACTACATTATTCAAAATGTATCATAGATCTAAATGTAAAACTGTAAAACTTCTAGAAAAAAAAATAGAAGAAAATCAGTGTGACCTTGGGCTAGACAGTTTTTAGCTATAACACCAAGAGCACAATTCACACACACACACAAAAACTTGGTAAACTGAACTTAATCAAAATTTAAAACTTTTGCACTATGAAAGACACTGTTGAGAATGAAAACACAAGCCACACACTGGGAGAAATTATTTGCAAATAACATTTCTAATAAGGACTTGTAGCCGTAATATATAAAGAACTCTTAAAACTCAACAATAAGAAAACAATCCTATTAAAAAATGGTCAAAGATCTGAAGAGACACAACACTAAAGAAGATGTACAAATGGCAAATAAGCTTATGAAAAGATGCTAAATATCACTGGAAAATGCAAAATCAAACAACAAGATACCACTACACATCTATTAGAATGTCTAAAATCTAAATAATTGGCAATATCAAATGCTGAGGAAAAGTGCAGAGCAACAGGGACTCCCATTCGTTGCTTGTGGGAATGCAAAATAGAGCACCACTTTGGAAGACAGTTGGTAGTTTCTTATAAAGTTAAACATAGACTTACCATCTGACTCAACAGTAACTCTCCTAGGCATTTATCTAACTGATCTGAAAACTATGTCCACACCAAACTTCCATGCAAATGTTTATAGCAGCTTTATTCATAACTGTCAAAAACTGGAAGTAACTAGAGGTCCTGCAATAGGTGAGGAACAAACTGTGGTATGTCCATACAATGGAATACTACTCAGCAATAAAAAAGAATAAAGATATCATTCCACACACCAACATGAGTGAATCATAAATGTATTTTACAGGTGAAAGAAACCAGGCCATAAAGGCTACATACCAAATGATTCAATTCGTATGATATTCTGGAAAAGGCCAAAATTATAGGGATGTCTTTAGACCAGTGGTTGTGAGGAAAAGTATTCTACTAGGGGAAGCACTGGAAATTTTTTAGGGTGATCAAACTAATCTCTGTGGTACTGTGGTGGTATATACATGATTCTACAAATCTGTCAAAACCCAGAGAACTTTGAAATAATAGTGAACCTTCTATATGCAACTTATAAAAAACTAAGGGGCCAAAAGATCTCAGAATAAAATGTAGATACTGACACAAGAATTAATCTGTACTACAAATATATGACATAACCTCACTGACGAGGATGGAGAGAAAAAGGTCTTGACCTAAGTAACTTTGGAAAATGGTGTTTTCACAGGAAACTGTAAGATAAAAGATAAAGGGAACTGAACATAAACACTGCATTCTAGTTGGTAAAGTTGTTTCTCATGGGATTTGTTTTAACAATTCTGAAACTGCCATCTCTGTTTACTGGAACTGAA
This sequence comes from Halichoerus grypus, assembly GCF_964656455.1. Lineage (NCBI taxonomy): Eukaryota > Metazoa > Chordata > Mammalia > Carnivora > Phocidae > Halichoerus > Halichoerus grypus. The sequence goes on from NC_135714.1 coordinate 88,531,639, forward strand.
TAAATAAATAAATGGATAACAGATAGTGAAAGCCAGGTTTCTTATGATTGGAGAGGGAGGTGACAGATAAGCAAGGAGGGAAAGCTAGAATGAACCACGTGGTAATGGATTAAAATTGGAGACATTAATATGAACTCATATGTTAGTTCAATATAGATACAGATGAACAGGTACAGGAATAATTATAGATTTGTGTACACACGTGGATTAGTATACACACATACATTTCCTAGCTCTTGTCTGCTAAAAAGGACTGGAATGCCACCACAGTAACAATGAACACACCTACTGCCCAGATCTTTGTTTCTGATATTGTTCTCTAATAAAAGGAACCCGGGATCCCAGGAGAAATGGCTAATTGTAGGGCTGAGACAGGAAATACACAAGATGAACCTGGGACATCTTTCAGTGGCAGGAAGTAAGACACTGCTAAAAAAACCAAAGGATGGAGGCATGTCAGAGAGACACAGGGGCCAACCTGAAAGAGCACTCACTAGCCACAACTGCAACACTGAGAACAATAAAATAAATAACGTGGTGTTGGATTATAGCTCCAAGGTCAAAACAAATAGCCTCGAATCCCATACTGATATGAATAAATGACCAAACAAGTACACGAAAACAATGAATCGTGGATCACCATATCAAAAACTAAGGATGTATTTTATAGTGATTAACATAACATAATAAAATAAAATTTTTAAAAAACCAAGTAAATAAATGAAGAAGAGACAAATCTCTCATACAGAAATATTCCCAGTAATTTACATAGCTTCCTGTCCCTCCAGGTGGTGGAGTTCAACTCCATCCCCTTGAGTGCGCTGTGCTTAGCGACTTGCTTCCAAAGAGAAGAATAGGAAAAGAAGGGAAAAGTCACTTTCCAGGGAAGAAACCTGGCCAATGCTACTTCAACCAGGTCATCAAAATTACCATTATCAGTGATAAGTCATGTTGATAGCAGGCACTCCTAATATGAGGTGTGATGAAAATGGGACTTCACCTCCACAGTCTTCCCCCCCAGACCCACAGTCTTAGCCTGACCATGAAAAAAAAATCAGACAGATCCAAGTTTGGGAGGCATTCTACAAAATGCCTGACCGTACTCCTTTGATGCCAAGGCTGTGAAAAACAAGAAAGGTCTGAGAAACTGTCGCAGTCAAGAGGAGAACAAGGAGACACTACAACTAAATGTAAAAGTGCTACCTTGATGGAATCCTGGTACAGAGAAAGGACATTAGGGAAAAATAGCGAAATCTGCATAAAGTGTGGAGTTTAGTTAATAGTGATGTCTTGAGGTTGTTTGAGCAGTTGTAGCAAAGGTTCCGTAGCCATGTCAGTGTGAGCGATAGAGGAAATGGGCGCAGAGTGTATGGAAATTCTCTGTAGTATCTTTGCAACTTTTCCGTAAACTAGCCTAAAATAAAACATTTATTTAAATTTGAAAACATATTGAAGAAAAATATTAATCGTATAGGATATATTATAAAGAAGCATGTATAGAGTGATCTTCATTTCATATAACTAAAATACATGAGTGTGTGCTGAGGAAACCAGATGTGTGTGTATCCAGAGACGTGACTTTTATTTCTCCTTTCTGCTTGTCTGTATTTTTTAAATGCTGTACTTTACAGCAAACAGGTATACTTAAATAATTTAAAAAGCCGTACTCAAATCAATCAGCAGGAGACTGTGATACCGAGCAAAGGGAAGAGGTGAGATGGGTTCCCCCTGAGAGAAAGACGCTGTGTTTGTAGCAAGCATCTTTAGTCTGACTCCGGAAACAATAATTTTTTTAGACGCTAATCCCTGAGTCTCCATGATCATCATTTCTGAGTCACAGTGAAGAATGGTTCCATCTTTCATTTTCCTACCTTAAGAAAATTGAGACTAAGTGACTCAAGCAAGGCCACGTGGTTGGTTAGCGTGCTAAGCCATTCAGATGTGTTTTATTTGTACTATACGGTGTTTCAAAACTATTTGAATATGAATGCCTTTAGGTGATGCCTCTTCTCTCTGTTTTGACTACAGGAAGCTCGGTTCACAGGATGTTTCTTTAACTGCCTGGCCCCTGGAGGAGTTCATGGGCAAACCCTTGATTTAGGTAAAGCAACAGAAATGAAGAACTATGTATAGGATTCGGAGTTCTGAGAATAAATGAGGAAAAAGCAACTTCTTTTTTAATTCAAGGAGAGGATAAAAGGGAAGTTCTTATCCTTGTGGGTTAATTTCTGACTAGAACTGGAATAAATATCCAGCAGGCCGTGTGCATGTCACCACCACTGTGAGCGGAGCCCCTGGAATTGTGCAGTGCACAGACTGTGTAGCCATATGCAGCAGCTCTGACTCTCCCCCCTCCCTGTCAAACTGTAAAAATAGTGCATTTTATAATGTGGTTTAACGTCCTATTTTAATAAGGTGTGGTTTGGAGGAACATCTCAATTCAACACTCCACTCAGTCATCATCATCATGACCTCATAATATTTATTGAACATTTACTACGTGTCAGACTCGATGTTGACTCATTTGTTTCTTCTACTGGCCTCAACCAGAAGTTCTAATGTCATCCCCATTTTACAGATGAGAAAATGGAGACTTGGAGAAATGAAGTAATTTACCCAGGATCATGCTGTGGAGCAGGGATCTGAATCCAGCCAGTCTGACTCCCGCCCACCTTCTTAACCACCAAACCATATGACTTTTCACAAATCTCTGCTTCTTCTCTTCTTCCATGGACAGCACAATATAAGGTTCCAACTCCATAGTGTGGAACCCTTTCCAAGGTGCAGTACGTTTGTGAAGATATTAGAGTTAATGATTTTGTTTCATTTAGAAATAATTACTAGTAATTTTAATCTATGCAACTCTGATTTTTCTGTATCAATAAATTATTACTTATATTATCACTAATAATTTCTTCATTCCTTTACTTACGTGAAAGTAACTGTATTTTGACCTTTCATTTTTACTCTGTATTAAATTTTGCTTTTCAAATTACATTATTTTCTTGATTGTTTCCAATAGATGCAATATTTTAATATTTGTCATGCATACTTTTTTGTATAATGGTTTATGATACAGGTCAGTGTTTAGAATTTCATATCATCATAGTCGTCTCTTTTGTATTCAGAACTAATGCAGATATTCTTAAGCTGTTAGGAATCTAGCAACACTTTGGTTATTTGGATACTAATTATATTAAAATCTATTAGCTAATTTTCCTATTTAATCTCCTCCCGCAATGGGCAACATAACCAAATGGATTTCCAAGGAGGACATATTGAAGCCCAGATGGTTTTTTGGTCTCTCTCAGGGAAGTCAAGTGCTTAGGGAAAACTAGAGAATTACAGTATTTGAAAGGGGGAAAAGGGAGTTGTGTCCAAGAAAACAGTGTCAAAGCTGTTGAATTCAGTGCCTAAAGCAGAAAGTCTGCAAAAGTTTCCCTGGGTCAAAATCAAGGCCAAGAATTTTGCTGATGGCTGTATTTATATCACCTTTTGAATGTGCAGGACAGAAGCTGCTACCAAAAATATACCTTTGCTTCTCAAGTTATCAAAAACGAAGACCTTTCCTCTCCTCATTAAACACATCCTCCATGAATGAGCTGAACATATTCCACAACTTCTAATAACTCTCAGATCTGCATCTCCAGGTGAGGGCTCTCTCTGGAAACCCAAACCTGTGTCCTGTTGTTCACCATATCCTTCATTTGGATGCTTTACTGGAACCTCAAATTCTTCCAACACTAAGCTTGTCATCACCAGCCCCTCCCCCCACCCATATGTTGATAACAATCAGAATAACAACCGCAACTCAATTCTACCCCTTGTATTTCCAATTTAAGGCCTGGAAAATCCAACCAGCCAACCAAATTAGCCCTCTCCTTCCCATCTACAAATATAGCCAATTACCAATTCATAAAGATTCTATTTCCTCAATATGTCTCACATCTGTCTCTGCCTCTTACTCCCAGGGCCATCTTGTGTGCCCATCCTCCTTCCTCCACTATGGGCACCTTGACAACAGACAGTGTCTAATCCAGAGCGGAAACAGTTAATGGGCCCCTCGTGCCCATCACCCAGATAGTGCCCAACAAAACGTCTGTTTGTTGTTGGAAAGAAGGAGAAATGAATGCACTGCTACAGAATTAGTATTATGGAAAATGTGCTTGTTTTTGGTCATTTGAATCCAAAGTGGAGCGATTTTGTTTTCTTTTGTTCTGACCCTCCCATCTAAAGGTTTAAAAGACTTTTGGAACATTTCTTGGATTTATCTGAAAGAATTTTCCCTAAACTTTATGACTATGTGAAAGTTAAATTTCAAGCACGCACACTTATTTTTAAGCCACTTGAATCATCTGTGCTTCTGGGAGAGGCAATTTGTATCTATCTCTTCCGACTCCAGGCTTGGGCCTTTAGGTGTGGTGTTTCTCTAACAGCCTTCCTCAACCAGTTTGGCAATGGAATTAAACCCTAATTGTTGTAAAGTATCCATTGTATAAATTGAATTAACTTCTCTTCTGTGCATCTTCCAGAATGGCACTAGCTCTCTGCCATCCTTGGAAGGACTGAGAAAACAGTCACTCAAATCATTTTCTGTTTTGTGGTTCACAAGAAGAACCCCCGTGGAGAAAAGCTTTAGTGTCTCAAAAGAGGCCTGAGGAAAAATTTCTCATTAGAGACCCTCATAGATGGAGATTCTCTACATAATAGGTCAGTCTCACCTTTCCCTTGCCAGCTCATTCATTCACTGCCTCCTGCCCCGAAAAGCCAGAAAACCCCACTAAGCAGTGGATCCGCTGCCAGAAAAATACTCTTGCACTTTATCATCTAAGTCCTTTTTAAACATTCTACCAATATTTAACCTTAAGACTGGAAATTTAGGGGAAAAAATACAACCTTTGCTTCATTTGGAAACTCTCTTTGCTAGGAAGTAGGCTGGCGTGGAAGGAATGGGCATCAGGGAAAGCTGTGTTTTCTTTTGCTTCTCTTTGGGGAGGAATGGTTAGGAGCTGTGATGGCAGACATGAAAATAAGCCCAGGCCTTTACAGCTGGCATCCTTTGAAAGGCCTTTCCTTGACCTCTGTTCCCTAGGAAGAGGAAGGTTGCTAACAGGAATATCACAAGGTTCCATTGATGAAATGTCTCTCCAACCAAACCATGTATGATGACAACTAGTGGGTGGAAAAATTTCCCCCAAATCAGGACTGGCTATCCGCCCTCCAAATTACTTCACGGCATGCCAAAAGGTTATCTGTGAGGAACTAGGAAAGGAAGTGTATTTGAAAACATCACTGGGACTTGTATACAACATCTTAAGGTGTTTGATCTTTTTATGAACTGTTGACAGCTTTTTTGCCATTGAAGTCTATGTGAGAGTTGCCAGCCAAGCAAAAGGAGGGAGCAGGGCCAGAGTGCTTGACCAAAGAACCCCTGAGAGCTGGTTAGATCACAAGATGTGAGACAGCCAGAGAGAGGGAATAACCCAGAATTCCAAGAAAAGCTTCAGCATCTGTATTTGTAGTTTCAACAAGACCTATTCTGGCTACCCAAATGCATCCCTTTTCACTTCTAGGATCATATGCATTCATTCAAGGATCCGTGCAAATGGTAATTCCCAGAGCACCCAGAGAAGTATGTAGTGGCTGAGGATTATTAATAATCACTCCAGTGCACAAAAACAGTAAATCAATCAGTCCATCACCAAGCAAACTCATTTGAGTTTCTTAATGCCATGACAATTGCTTAATTGGGATAGTAACTCTGCTTAATTGGGATACATTTACCATTGCTTTGGCTAGGGTGTCTTTCCCCAACTCCTGGTGAGTCTGTCTGTCTGCACTTCATAATGTTCTCCTACTCCTTCCCATGTAGGAGGGAAGGGTTCTGGGTTGCAGCGCCTGCCTGAGACTCCATCACTGTTAGGAGATTAACAAGTCATGAGTTGGAGGCCCTTAGCTTAAAAATGCACGTGTAGTATTCCTGCTCAGTACTGACTCTAGTTTATACTAGGTACTCATAAGTCAATAATAATACAAAGTTACCCTCATTCTTATGGACAAAAGAATCTTTACCCAAACCTTCTTATCCATCACTCCTACTCTTAATCTTGGTTTCTATCCCCTCCTCATTGCTCCCTTTATATATATAATCTTTCCAACACAGACTTTGCATTTCCCCTGCAGCTCAGCTCACAGCTTATAACACACAGCTCTTCCCCACACCTCTCTCCTTAGCTCTTTCCAAAAACTGACCTTGTGTCATCATGGTTATCTGGGTTGTGTTCCCATTAGTGACACATTTTTATGAGCAGCCATAGACATTGATGTAAATACCCAGCTCCTTTTCACCGGTGTTTCCTGGTCACTATCTCCATCACCCAGTGCCCGTCTACCATCCAGGCCATATCATGGCAAGATGATTCCATTTGTGCTATAAATTCCTAGTCTTAGGAGGATCCAGAGCTTTAAAATCATATTATAATAGTCATACTGATATTACAGACAGCCAAAGAATAGCACAGAGTAAATAAATGACTTTTCTGGAGGCTCTAGTCCATCAGACATTCACATTTTGGGGAAGGGGACCACGAGTCCTACATTTCCAAGCCTGTGTTGCAACCACCTGACCACACTCAACAACCATAGGGTTTCTTAGAAAAGCCTGATTTCCTTCCAAAACAATCTGCTTAAAACAAAACAAAACAAAACAAAACAAAAAAACAACAACCCCCAAAACAACTTAATTATTTCTTTTGCTTCATTCAATAGGCCTCAAATTATGTTTGTTTTTTTTAATAAGTTTGACTCATTTTCATATTAAATTGCTTGATCATTTCTTTTAAGTTAGTAAGGAGTTTCTGTGCTTTGAAGTACAGTTTTTGGTTTTTTGTTCCCCTTCAGGGTATGACAAACTATTACATTGTCTTGAGAATTGAGGATAAACTGGATCAGAGAAGGAGAACAAGTGGAGCTCAGAAACATGATTTCTAAATAACAATTCCCATGTGAGTGCTCCTACAGCATTTCCCTTTTACTCATGTTTTTGTGTTGGTGTTTTTGTTGTGGTCTAGACTGGGACAAAAAATGAAATAGTAGATCCAGATGTGAAATATATCTTTTGAAACTGATGTAGGCGTGCGCACACACACACACACACACACACACACACACACACATCTAGTCAAAGGGCAATAGGGCCTAAATGTTTCTGTAAAGACCCCCAGATAAGACAAGGAGTAGTGAAGGGACCTCATCTTTACAGATCTCACGAACAGCTTTTTTAAAAAAAGTACATCTCTATTACACAAACGATGACATTGGCAGATTTTTAGTTTTAAGTTATTTCCCTGTAGATCTTAATTTCCATGGTTTGAGAGAGAGAATGTCATGGGGAGAGAGGCAACAACTTTAGGGTTGGCAGATCTGAGCTCAGGCCTGACATTAAGCTGTTGACCTTCAACAAGTAATTTTTCTTCCCTGATTTTCAATTTCTCCCTAAAGCAGAAAGAGCAAAACCTACTTGACATGGTAACCAAGTATTAAATGAGATTATGTACATAGCACAGAGTGCTGGACCCATCTAGGCCCAGCGCTCGTAAGCAAATGAGCTCCTCCAGGCCACCCCATTCCTAGAGAGCAACTCACAAGGTTGTGGCTACTGTCTCTGGTCAAGTGCACAATGGTGCCCCCTGCTGCCAAGGCAGCTGACCCAAAGGCAGGAAGTTTCAGATTTAGCAGGGCTTACTACTAAACATCTCATCAATAATACAGTCTATATCATTATATAATACTCTGTACTCCTTGGATACTTAATTTACAAAAGTGTCCACTGGATGACTAGATCTAGTTGGCCAAGGTGGACAACCAATGCATAGTCTCCTACTAGGCTATAAACCCCATGGGGCAGGCACCATATGTTCTCCTCAACTACTCCATCTCCAGAACTCAGCACAATTCCCCAGCCATGTAGATACTCAGTAAATATTTTGTGGAATGACTGAATTAATGAGCCCAGCCATGACCTAAGAAGAAGTCATGACTTGAACTTTTAAAGGGTTTCCCCATGAAAAAATGACAAAATTATCTGGAAAATTCATTCCCTTAAATTTTAGTAGGATCAGAGAAAGCGATCGTTAGTGACCTTGCTACCCTGAATATAGCCGTTGCTCTTTTTTTCCACCCAGTGTCATTGAGTAGACCTGGGTTTCTAACTTCACATTGAGGCAAGCTATGAATTACAACCTCTTTGGTTTTTACCTTCTTTCCAAACCCAATCAGTACTATCTTACTTTTTGATTCGTGTTCACTAGAGAAAAGAACAGTAGAAGTAGCTGTCAGATGAAACACGTTCTAAAATGGTCACCATCAGAGGATATTTATGGAAATCCTTGGCATGAAAGGATCAGTACTGAGGAACACTCGTGGTTCTTGGGCTTCTGCGTGGCTGGGGGGTTTTCAGTCCTGAACAAGAGAACCATGTCAGAGGGCACTGGCAAGAACTGGTATTTTTAAAATGTTCCCTACTGTACCATCAGCCAGGATGGGTGTAACTGAGTCAGAGGCCAGAAGAGCCAGAGGAAAGGGAAGGAAGCAGGGTGTGTGAGCCACATGACTAAAGTGATAGGGCATATGTTCTTAAGCAGGAAAAGACGTGTAGGCTGAACAAAAATGTAAACACTGGTGGCGTTTGGAGTATTCAGGAGGGCTGGGAATAAAAAGCTCTGTGAGTCTGGTGAAAAGAGGGTGGCTTTGATGTGGAACAGATTTTCAACTGTAGCAGAGTTGCCATCTCTTGTGGTTGCCAGAAAATATTTAAAGGAAAACGAAGAGGGTGTTCTTTGCTTAGGGGTGGCTCGTGAGGGGAAGAACCCTAAGTGTTTTCAGGTTGAAGGAGAAGACACTGTTAAGAATCGAATGGACACAACACATCTGGTTAGTGGCCACCAGATGCTGCCAGGCTGTTTTGGCAACTACTGGACCTCTAGTTTGATGACCGGCAACCTCTGTGGTGGTGGATACAGCTGAGGAGTCTGGAAGATGCCTCTCACCAGCTGAAAACCGGGTTGCTGGTGGGCTTCCTTAACCAGTGCATTATTCTCCCTCTGGGTCTCATACTGGGTCTTCACAGCCCCAAAGGAAGGGCAGGTAGCCTCCTAGAGCAGATCATCTCTGGGGGGAATGAGGAAAGAAGCATGACCTTGCTGCAGAAAGCTAGAAAACATCTGTAGGAAGTTCCTTCTGGGGCTCACCTCACAGCTACCTGAGCAGGGCCATATTCAAGCTGTGTGAACGTGGGAAGAGTCCTACACTAAGATTGAGGGGGCCTGGATTTTATTGCAGCTCACTTACTATCTTTGTAACCTTAGGCAGATCATTAGATTTTTCTGTACCTCGGTTTCCACATGGAGGTTAGAACTAGATCATTACTATGGACTCTTAGGTTTCAAACCTCCATGATTCCATGGTTCATAGCAAAGTCAAAGGCTAAGTTCCACTCTTGCTTCCCTGTGTAATTTTGGGCAAGTTTTTACTCTACCCAGAGTCTCAGTTTCCCCATCTGTAAAACTGAGTAAATCATACTAGTTTTATAATATTTTGAAAACTTACAAAGGAAAGTATTATGCAAATGTTAAGTACCATCAAAGCCTTAAAGGCAATTACAGTTACTTAACTTTTTAACATCATGTTTGTGACTGAAAATGAGTCCCTGGTCATTTTACTTGAATAAACATTATTTGTTTTTAACTTGCTACAATTTTGACCTGCTTGCTCAAATCCATTCTGGTCCGTTTGAGTTGATTTGCGTGTCCCCTTTACTTCCTCTTGTAAACTCTTCTGTCCTGATTCCATCTTCTGTAGAGGAGCTCGTGGAGCCATAGTTTGAGTCAGGACCTGGTATTCCAGAGACCTGGCTTCTAGATCTGGCTCTGCCATTACAAACCTGTGTGTCCCCGAGCAAGTCATGTCATCTATTTGAGCCTAGTGTACTGGTCTCCAAAAGACAAGGAGATTAGGCCAGGTCATTTCAATGGTACCTCCCAGCACCAGTGTATAACTTTAGAAAATGCTTAAGGCAATGGAGAAAAGGATGAGGCACAAATCATATATATGGAGTCCTCAATCCTATAAACCCATCAGAGTTGAATTTCTACAATGACCAAAATCATGGTGCTTAGAGTAACTTACTATACAATCCTTGGTGGCAGGGTTAAAGCCTTAATTCCTGAAATATTATTAGTATACTGCCGTGATAATTATATTTGTGGGGTTCGAATTCCAGCTATGAGACTACACACTGCTCTTACTGTGGAAATGCTATGAGGAGGAAAAAAGGAATGGAAGTCTTGAGATTTATACATGTCATCTTGAAGTTTGGATTCAGGCTTACTTGTATTTAAAGCAAATAAGTTGTACTTAAAATGGAAAACAACCTTGTTTATCTTTGAATGTCTGTGGTGAAGAGTAGCTTTAGTTGGTTTGCCCTCTCAGGAGCCATCTCCCCCCATCTGTAGGGTTGGTTTGTGCTCTCAGCCACTCACTGGCTTTTGTGTCTTTCACAAGTTCTGCCATGTACCAAACACTGGCTTGGAGGTTTCCTTTGGGTTTTCTAGAGTTGTTCTTACTAGTGAGGCAGAAAGACCTCTCTTCCCGGTTTACATTTTTAGCCATTGATTGGAGTTCTTGTATGTGGTTTTCTTCTCTTGGACGAAGTATCCCTATATATTCTCTATATTTGTTGGAAGTGTTGAACTACTTCCCCAAAACATGCATCGCCAGTTTCCCTGCAACAGGCAGCCAAGGCTGCTCTGGGCCTTCTCTGGGCCTTCACGTAAAATACACTGTTCAGTGATCTCTCCAGGGTTGGCCATAAAATCTCCGTGATGCCCAATCAAAGATTTCAGAGGTGTCTCCGGTGTTCCCCTCCCTCCTCTCTCTTTCTGCTTCCCTGCTTATACTGCCAGGAAAAGGTCTTGTTACCTCTTAATCTAGTGTCAAATCCTACATGACAAAGGACCTCCCCCACTCCTGAATTTCATTCTAGGGGTTCTATCCAGTGACTCAGTAATTTGTTTGATGTTTTCTTCTTAATTGATTTTCTCTTTTGGAAAATCAGGATGCTGAAGAAGGAAGGTCTCAGGTGTTCTTGAGAGAGAAGAGATTTCTTTGGTTCATGACTAAAAGTATCCATCACCTAAAACTCAGTGCTCAAAGTTGAAATCACAGTGTTTTAGAGCATTGACGTAAGTCTGGCATTCGATTGCACCACTTCAAGAGTAAAAGTTCAGAGGACATGGTGAATTGTTAAATTGTTGGGATCATAAAAACTATTTTCACCAAATTTAACAGAATTGGATGGGGGGATGGGTTAGCCTGGTGATGGGTATTAAAGAGGGCACGTTCTGCATGGAGCACTGGCTGTTATACGCAAACAATGAATGATGGAACACTACATCAAAAACTAATGATGTGGGGCGCTTGGGTGGCTCAGATGGTTGGGCGTCTGCCTTCGGCTCAGGTCATGATTCCAGGGTCCTGGGATCGAGCCCCACATCGGGCTTTCTGCTCAGCGGGGAGCCTGCTTCTCCCTCTCCCTCTGTCTTCCCCCTGCTCATGCTCTCTCTCTCTCCGTATCTCTGTGTCTCAAATGAATAAATAAAATCTTTAAAAAAAAAAAAAAAAACTAATGATGTAATGTATGGTGATTAACATAACATAATAAAAAAAATTTCAACAGAATTGGAATATAGAACACTGGCAGCTGGAGGAAAGTGGACAATTGTATTGCTTAGGACTTTTTTGGTGTTAAATGACAGAGACTCCATACTTAGAGAACTTAAGCAAAGAAGTGGTCATTATAGACTCCCAGAACCAAATCACAGGCAGGTAACCATGGAGCTGCCCTCAGTGTCACTCAGACCCAGTGACCTGAACACCACAGGAATCTGTCTTCTCCACCCTTCTCTCATCTTGGCTTCTGCTTCAGGCTGGCCCCTTGCTCACCAACTCTTTCACATGTTAGGGATATAAGGACAGGCAGCTCTGGGGCCACATCCTTACAGCTAGAGTTCCAAATAGAAAGATACCTTTTCCTGCCAGCTGCTGTATGGAAAATCTCAGAGAAAGGCTTGGGTTGGCCGGACTCAGTTCATATGCTCATCACTAGCTCATCCCTGTGGTCAGGTGGGTGGAGCACTCTGAGTATCTGCCACACCAGAATTATAGGACAAGTGGTTGTGGGGGTGCTGGGGAGAGTGGAGCAGTTCACCAAGGCAGGAGTATGGGCAGAGCAGGTGCTGTTACTGAAGAAGGAGGAAAGGGTTCTGGGAAGCCCCAGAAACAGTTACACAGAGAAGCAAGAGTGGAACTTAGCCTATGACCTTGCTGTGAACCATAGAATCATAGAAGGTTTGAAATGTAAGAGTCCATAGTAATTATCTGGTTCCATCCTCCAAGCATGAAAACCAAGGTGCAGAAGGTCTAAGGCTAAGGCCACAAACAACAGGTACCATTACAGAGGGTCAAAGACTATTTGCAGTGTTCCTCTATAGCTTGGGCTTAATTTCTGGCTAAATTTTTCTTTTTTTTTTTTTAAGATTTTATTTATTTATTTGTCAGAGAGAGAGAGAGAGATTAAGCGCACAATCAGGGGGAGCGGCAGGCAGAGGGAGAAGCAGGCTCCCCGCTGAGCAGGGAGCCTGATTCGGGACTTGATCCCAGGACCCTGGGATCATGACCTGAGCCGAAGGCAGACGCTTAACCAACTGAGCCACCCAGGCATCCCTCCAGCTAAATTTTTCATCTAAAATACATATTTGGTAGGTTTGAACTTTGCTGATTTCCAGTGGGGCAGAAGAGTAAAATAGACAATATGGTAGTTGGCAATTTACTGGACATTTGTCTACAATTATTTCACCTGTAGAGAGATGGCTATTATCTGGAAGCAGGAATGATTTAACTAATAAAATCTCAGAATCTTAAATTAAAAAACAGAATAGAAATATAAGTGAATCATTTAGAAAATGTAAGTTGAAGAATTTAAATTACATAATAATAAAAAAACCTTTATTAACACTGATATTACTTCAGTAATTTAGATTTATTTCTTAGTTATCTTTTATGAAATGATTGAAGGGGTGTTTCGTGGCTCAGTTGGGTAAGTGTCTGCTTTTGGCTCAGGGGTCCTGGGGTCAAGCCCCACATGGGGCTCCCTGCTCATCTGGGAGTCTGCTTCTCCCTCTGCCCCTCCACCCTGCTAGTGCTGTCTCTCTTGCTTTCTCTCGCTCAAGTAAATAAATAATAACTTTAAAAAAGAAAAAGAAAAAGAAAAACAAGTGTCCCTAGTAAATAATTAAGCTTAAAAGTTGTATTTTCTGTGTTTTGTTTGTTTGTTTTTAAACAAGATTATTTCTAACTTACAGACTCTGTTTTCATGACTGGGTTTCATATGACTTCTTTGGTTTTATCAAATAAGCTAAAATGCTGAACACATATGTTTTTGAGATTCTAAGAGTCTTACCTCTAAATATTAGACATTCAGGCTCATTATTTGAATACTTGGAGCTAGACAGAACTTTACATTCTAGTTTAAATTCTGATCTACCACTTAATAGCTCTGTAACCTTGGGCAATATTACCAAGTTCTTGTCTATAATATGGACATAATAAGAGCTATCTCTTAACATTAATGGGAAACTCAATGAGATCAGCTGTGAAAAAGTGCCTGTTATGTATTAGGCCTCAATAAATTTTACTTTTTTCCTCCTTTCTCTTTTAATTAAGCAAAGAGTTAAGTTTGAGAAAAGCTAATCTCTTACCTCAGACACTAGCCAAAGTTTGAGTTAATGTATGAAGACACCATCTAATGTCTTTTGTATGAAGATAGTAAGTAAATTATAATCTTAAGAAGTACACTGACCCTTTTTAATAGTGCACTGAATTTGCTCAAAATAAATCAACTGTCTATAAAGTTATCACAAAACATTAATAATAATGAAATAATATGCAACATCTCAACACTGAAAATGTAAAAAGTATGGGCAAATGTAGGTACTGATATTAGTGTTATTATTAATGACAATAGTAATGTTAAGGCCACAAAACAAGTCTCAATAAATTCTGGAAAATTTAAATCATATCAAGCATCTTTTATGACCACAATGGTATGAAGTTAGAAATTACTTACAAGAAGAAAACAGGTAAAACCACAAAAACATGAAAATGAAAAAACATGCTACTGAACAAGCAATGGGTCATTGAATAAGTCAAAGGAGAAATTAAAAAAAAAAAACAACAAAGCAATCTAGAGGCAAATGAAAATAGTAATACAACATACCAAAATCAATGGGGTGCAGCAAAAGCAACACTTAGAGGGAAGTTCATAGCAATACAGGCCTACCTAAAGAAGCAAGAATAATCTCAAATAAAAAATCTAATTTTACACCCAATGGAACTAGAAAAAGAAGAATAAACAAAGCTCAAAATTGGTAGAACAAAGGAAATAATAAAGATCAGAGCAGAAATACATGAGATAGAGACTAAAAAGACAATAAAAAAGACCAATGAAACTAACAACTGGCCCTGTGAAGAAATAAACAATATCAACAAACTCTTAGCTAGACTAACCAAGAAAGAAAGAGAGAAGACTCAAATAAATAAAATTAGAAATGAAAGAGAAGTTACAACTGCTACAACTGCAGAAATGCAAAGGATCGTAAGAGACTACTATCAACAATTAAACACCAACCAACTGGACAACCTAGAAGAAATGAATAAATTTCTAGAAATAAGAATCTTCTAAGGCATCTTCCAGATTCATGAAGAAATAGAAAATCTGAATAGGCCAATGTCTAGGAACGGATTAAAATAATAATCAAAAAGCTCCCAACAAACAAAAGTCCAGAATTAGACAGCTTCACTGGTGAATTCCACCAAACATTCAAAGATTTTTGATACCTATCATTCTCAAACCCTTCCAAAAAACTGAAGAGGAGGAAAAGATTCAAGCACATTTTATGAAGCCAGCATTACACTGATACCCAAACCAGACAAGGATATCACAAAAAAAGAAAGTTACAGGCCAATATCTCTGATGAAGATAGATGCAAAAGTCCTCAACAAAATTTTGGCAAACCAAATCCAATACATAAGAAGGATCACACATCACAATCAAGTGGGATTTATTCCAGGGTTGCAAGGATGATTCAACATCTACAAATTAATCAACATGATACATCACATTAATAAATGAAATATAAAATTATATGATCATCTCAATAGATGCAGAAAAAAGCATTTGACAAAATTCAACATCCATTTATGATAAAAACAAAGTAAGTATAAAGGGGATATATCTCAACATAATAAAGGCCATATATTACAATCCTACAGGAAACATAATCAATGGAGAAAAGCTGAAAGCTTTTCCTCTAAGAACGGGAACAAGACAAGGATGCACACTCTTACCACTTTTATTCAACATAGTATTGGAAGTCGCAGCCACAGCAATTAGGCAAGAAAAAGAAATAAAAGGCATTCAAATCAGAAAAGAAGAAGTAAAACTGTCACTATTTGCACATGACATGATACTATAAATGGAAAATCCTAAAGAACCACCAAAAGACTGTAACAATTAATAAATGAATTTAGTGATGTTGCTAGACACAATATCACTATACAGAAATTGGTGGCATTTCTATACAGAAATAACAGAACAGCAGGAAGAAAAATTAAGAAAACAATCCCATTTACAATTGTATCAAAAGAATAAAATACCTAGAAACAAATTTAGTCTAGCAGGTGAAAGATATGCTCATTGAAAACTATAAGACACCAACAAAAGAAATTGTAGAAGACACAAATAAATGGAAAGATACTCTATTCCCTTAGGTTGGAAGAATTAATATTGTTAAAATGTCTATACTATCCAAAGAAATCTGCAAATTCAATGCAATACCTACTAAAATTCCAATGGCATATGTCACAGAACTAGAGCAAATAATTTTAAAGTTTGTATGGAACCACAGAAGATCCTGAATAGGCGAAGTAATCTTCAGAAAGAAGAACAAAGTTGGAGGTATCATACTCCTGATTTCAAACTATACTATAAAGCTATAGTAATCAAAACATTATGATATTGGTACAAAAACAGACTCACAGATCAATGAGACAGAATTGAGAGTCCAGAAATAAACTGACATACATATGAACAATTCATTTATGACAAAAGAGTCAAGAACATACAATGGTTTTGGGAAAAGTGGACAGCCACGTGCAAAAGAATAAAAGTAGACCACTATTTTATACCATATACAAAAACTAACTCAAAAGGAATTAAAGTCTCAAATGTAAAACCTGAAAACATAAAATTCCTAGAAGAAAATATAGGTGGTAAAGTCATTGACATTGGTCTTAGTGATGTCTTTGTGGCTCTGACTACAAAAGTAAGGGAAACAAAATAAAAAATAAGCAAATGAGACTAAACCAAACTAAAAAGCTTCTTCACAAAAAGGAAACCATCATCAAAATGAAAAGAGAAACTACTGAATGGGAAAAGATATATGTTAATCACATACCTGTTAAGGGGTTAATATCAAAAATATATAAAGAATTCACACAATTCAACAACAAAACAAAGAACCCAATTAAAAAAAATGGAAAGAGGATCTGAACAGACATTTCTCCAAAGAAGATATACACATGGCCAACAGACACATGAAAAGATGTTCAGTATCATTAATTATTAGGGAAAAGCAAATCAAAATCACAATGTGATATGATTAACACCGGTTAGAATGGCTATTATCAAAAAGACAAGAAATAACAAGTGTTGGAAAGGACGTAGAGAAAAGTACACTGTTGTGGAATGTAAACTGGTGCAGCCAATATGGAAAATAGTATGGAGATTCCTCAAAAAATTAAGAATAGAACTACCATGACCCAGCCATTCCACTTCTGGGTATTTATTCAGAGTACAAAAACACTAATTTGAAAAGGTATATGCACCCTTATGTTCATTGCAGCATTATTTAGGAGAGCAAAGATATGGAAATAGCCTAAATGTATATCAATAGACGAATGGATAAAGAAGAAGTGGTATATATGTATACAATGGAATATTACTCAGCCATAAAAAAGAGTGAAATCTTGCCATTTGTGACAACATGGATTGACCTTGAGGGTATTATGCTAAGTGAAATAAGGTCAGATGGAGAAAGACAAATACTGCATGATTTCACTCATGTGAAATCTAAAAAAAAACCCAAACAAATAAACAAACAAAATAATACAAAAACAAACTCATCGATAGAGAGACAGATTAGTGGTGACCAGAGGGGAAGGGGGTTGGGAGGTGGGTAAAATGGCAGAAGGGGTCAACTGCATGGCGATGGATGGTAACTACCTTGTGGGGATCACTTTGTAGTGTATACAGATGTCGAATTATAAAGCTGTACACCTGAAATTTATAAAATGAAAAAATACTGTTAAAAGGAAAGAGTCAAACAGAAACAAGGTGTAGCAGGTTTCAAGTTGTAAACTATCCTAATTCTACATGCAGAGAAACAGAAGGTGGAAACACACAGGATGTGAAACACTGGAACAGGCAACCATCCCATTTACAGGTCAGGTTGGTCAGAGCAACTTCCTGAGCCTGTCTTTGCTGAGGTGCTTCTGGTGATAATAAAACGTTCCCTGGGGTGTCTGAGGGGCACTCAGGTGAGGCTCTGGGTTGCAGATGCAAACAGACTTACAGAGTTCAGGAGAGCCTGGTCTAGAGCATCATCAGCTGCAGTTGCTCGCGGCGGCCAGCCTTGAGGGCGGTCACTGCATGGCTCCCGGGATTACACACTAGAAATGACCACTGCTGCTTACTGTGCAGGGCCCCCAGCAGGAGGTGGTCTCTGCCCCTGCAGGGTGGATTGTAAACACATCCTTGATGATCCTGAAAGACAGGAACAAATACAGAACAGTGACAGGCCCCTTGCCCTCCAGTGCGAAGTCAAACAATACATCGGGAGGACAGCTTGACATTCGAGGTCAGGATGGCAAGAAAGGGGGAGATTTTCTTTTTTTTTTCTTTTATTTGTTTATTTATTTATTTAAAGGTTGTTTTTTTGTTTGTTTTGTTTTGTTTTTTTGACAGAGAGAGACATAGGGAGAGAGGGAACACAAGCAGGGGGAGTGGGAAAGGGAGAAGCAGACTTCCCGGCAAGCAGGGAGCCCGATGCGGGGCTCAATCCCAGGACCCTGGGATCATGACCTGAACCGAAGGCAGACGCTTAACGACTGAGCCACCCAGGCGTCCCAGGGGGAGATTTTCTTAAGAACTAACAGGACATCAAATATGGAAAGGCTGTTTATAATAGCCATGGGAATTCCGTTGGAGAAATGAGGCTGAGGAGGAGCATAGAGGGTAAGAAATGTGGGGCTTCCTCCAGAAAGAAGGGGTCCCCTGGCCCCTTTCGCTTACTTATTCTGCTTACGCATCACTTCCATTTGCTCATTCGTGGCCAGAGAGCAGAGATTTCGCAAGAATGGGGTTGCCCTCACTTTTTAGTGCCATGTTACTTGAAGCAGTTAATATGTTTATGGATAATGTCTCATTACTGCCTTTTAAGTCGCATTCCAGACCCCCTACCTCACTTCGATAATAACACACCTGTCGGCATGACTCACTGAGCCCGCGCCCTCTCGGTCTATCACAGGCTGCTCTTCAAACAACCTGCATGGCCATCTGCCTCTGTGCTGATAATGTTGTGCCATAAAACAAGGGGGTGTCTCGGGCTCTGCTCCCCTCCCCCCTGTCCCGCCAGCCCCACGTTCCTTTTGGCCGGGTACCTGGTCAAGCCTCAGGAGGCCGATGCAGTCCCCAGGACTGTCAGGTGGATGTTCCCCCTTCGAGATGTGGGCCCAACCTGCGGCTGAGGAGCCGGAGAGGGGGAGGACCATGCTTGAGTCAAGGCCACCCCCTTGGCTTCAGCACCTGGTTTAGAAGTTTTATTACATGGGAATGGTGTGGCTCAGGGGTTTGAGAAAGGGGTGGTAAAGGGTGCCTCAGGGTTTTGGTGCTGGGAGTCTCCCCAGGTTGGTGGGAATCCAGTCCTGCAGGGTAATGACCAGATGTTATTAGGCTGCGTGAAGGGGGTGTAAAAGGGAACCGGAGGCTCCATCCTGGTGAACAAGTGTGGTCCCATGTCTAACGCTCTCACACATGTCAGGCACAGCAGAGAAGCCAAAAATAAAATTGCTTTGGAAACCATAAATCTTTTTTTTTTTTTTTCCCCAGAGTAGAGGCCATACTATGGGAAGGAGATGTTAGGGGAAAGAAAGAAACCAATTTAATGCAAGTTTAAATCTATTTATCAATAAGATGAATCCCATAAGTAAATCTAGTAGGTAAATGTGAATCAACTACTGTTGGAATTTAAATCTCCTGGTGATATTACTGGTTTCAAAGTACTATTTTTGCATTATCATCAAAACTTGATAAATCTCTAATTTGGTTATGTAAAATCATAGAAGATTTTGAGAACCACAATTTATCCGATGCTCTTGGGTCTTGAATATACATATACCTGGCCAGGACATGGGTGTATGTTGTGTGTATGTTCTTATAGGCTTTCCTTAACCACACCCATTGCATCAATAATGTCTACTTCTGATTTTTCTTTTATAAAAGACAGAATATCTGATCTATTATGTATCATTTTTAGACAACTTCTAATAACAATTACCTAACATATATATTTTTTAAAAGATTTTTTAATTTTTATTTATTAGAGAGAGAGAGAGAGCACAAGCGGGGGGGGCGGCAGGCAGAGGGAGAGGGAGAAGCAGGCTCCCCACTGAGCAAGGAACCTGATGTGGGGCTCGATCCCAGGACCCTGGGATCATGACCTGAGCCGAAGGCAGACGCTTAACCAACTGAGCCACCCAGGCACCCCTGTATATGTGTATTTCTTATAGTTTAAGCTAAGTTTATCATAATATTATATTATTATTGTTTTAATGCTTATCATGATACATTAGAAATTTCAGTGCTAGTTTACACAAACTTGTTTGCTCTGCAAGAAGTCCTTTTACTTAGGAGTAGCTAAAGTATAAAAAAAAAATGTTGAAGAACATATTCTCACTATCAATAGTAGTTAGTTCTGGAACAAGCTAGGGATTGCACGTGACTTTTATTTTCTTTTGTTCTCCTTTCCGTATGTTCCAAATATTTTCACAATAAAAATAGCTTATATCTGGGGCGCCTGGGTGGCTCAGATGGTTACGCGTCTGCCTTCAGCTCAGGTCATGATCCCAGGGTCCTGGGATCGAGCCCCACATCGGGCTCCTGGCTCAGTGGGGAGCCTGCTTCTCCCTCTCCCTCTGCCTCTCTCCCTGCTCATGCTCTCTCTCTCTCTGTGTGTCTCAGATGAATAAATAAAATCTTTAAAAAAAATAGTTTATATCTGAGGAGTGCTTTCTCTATGTCGGGTTCTGTGTTAAGTCTTTTATATTCAGTAGCACATAATATTTTCACAATAGCCCTCTTATAAGGTCCTATTATTATCCTCACTTTACACATGAAGAAATTAAAGTTTAAAAGAGTTTAAATAAATTTGTCCAAGGACTCATACATGGCAGGGTCAGAATTCAAACCCATGTATATCTAGCTCCAGAACTTGGGTTATTAGGCACCATGCTAAACTTCATTTCTTTTGTACTCAGAAACACACACACACACATTTTTATTCTAAAAATAAGCCATAAACCCCACTGTTGCTTTTAGCATATAACTTGCATGACAAATACTAAATGTACACCCAACTCTCCAGGCATAGTTACTAAGATTAGAGTCCAACAGCTGATTAAGAAAAAACTTAGGAATTACTTAAATTGAGGCTCACCATTTTTAATCAGCTTCAAAGTGTTATTTGTCCATGATGTCCACTTTTATGAAACTCAGAAATACATTAGGAAAAAAGAGTTAAGAAATAGGCATAGAAATTATTCAAATAATGAAAAATAAATAAATAACATTATTTTATATTGAATATTAAATAATATTTAAGAAATGACCATGTAAATTTGTTTTGTTTTTGCCTGAAGAAAAAAAGGCTGCAGGAAGATTAAACCACCATTTTGAAATAGAGTCAGAACTCTGGCATGGTTAGTGGGAGCAGCTGTTCTCCAATCTCAAACCACATCTGGAATATTACGTTTAGTTCTGCGTACCACATTTTAAGAGATACCTTGATCAGCTGAACTGTGTCAGACAGGGGTGAACAGGATGGGATGTACCTAGAAACAGTAACATATGAGTTTCAATTGCTGAAACTCATATGTTCCAGGGAAAAGGCTGGAGGGAAACAAAAGATCTGGGTCCAAAGCTATGAAGGTCTGTTGTGCTGAAGAGGGATTTGGTTTGTTCTGTACCATGCCAGAGGGCAGGAATAAGACCAGTGAGGTCAAGCATCAGTTCAATATAAAAAGAAATTCAGGGTCTAATAAAATGGGCTGTAGGTGAACTAATGAGGGTCCCTGGGAACTCATCAAGCAGAAAGAAGAGTGTCCGAATCTTCTTGTTACAGGAGAGGTGGTAGAACTACCTGTGGAGATGGTAGAATTTTCTTAGTTATAAAGAAATAAGAGGTAACTTTTTTTAGGGAATGATTTGAGGGTTCTTTTATCGGATACCAGTGATACATCTTATATAACTTTTCTGTTCCCTTCTGCCACACACTTCTTTCTTTTGTTCAATAAGCATGTCTCCAAAATTATATGACATGGAGCTGCCTTCTGGAAATTTGCTTTTTTTTTTTTTTTTAAGATTTTATTTATTTATTTGAGAGAGAGAGCATCCGCATGAGCTGGGGGGTGGTGGTGGAGGGCAGAGGGAGAGGGAGAAGCAGACTCTCTGCTGAGCAGGGAGCCTGATGCGGGGCTTGATCCCAGGACCCTGAGATCATGACCTGAGCTGTAGGCAGACGCTTAACTGACCGAGCCATCCAGGTACCCCTGGAAATTTGCTTTTAAGCACTGATAAATATCCCTTTTTGTAATTGTTTATTTAACACAACTCACTAGGAGAAAAAGGAGGGGGGGGGAAAGAAAAAAAATCCCACAACCTTTGAAAACAAGTAGATAACTTTTTAGACAAACATGAACAGAGAGCATGAGAACTAGACTTATTCTCAGTTAAAATTTTAGTGTCCCATGTGGCCTTGAGTAAATGAAGTTACTTAAATTCTCTGTGCCTCAGTTCCTTCATCAGTAAAATGGGTATAATAACTCTTGCCTCATGGCTCTTATGGGAATTAGTGAGTTAATGTGTGCCCAGTTCTTTGAGGTATTCGGATGAAAGGTGTTGTGTAAATACTAGGTATCATTATTAACATTTAATGACCATATCTATTCTTAGGATACCAAGTATCCTAAGAAACAAAAGCTGTTACAGGCCACAGACAAGCTTTCAAAGACAGCTTCACAAGTGTCTCTGAATATAAGCTAGAATTATCGAGAGAGCTTTGTGTCTTACTGTCTGCTTAAAAATTGCAGTCCCATAGATTCAACCCTATCATACAGCTGTAGATTCAAGGGGTGCTTTTGAAAGTACTTTTGCTGTCTTCAAACTAGTTTTCATTACTACTTTTAAACTAGTAGTAATTTTGGAATCTTCAAATTATTTCATTTTTGTTGTCTCATTATAATTATCATCAGTGGAACCCTCTCAATAGCATATGCTATTTTTTTTTCTCTTGCAAACAGTAGTTTTGTCCTGAATGTGGGGAGAACACATAGGAATATCTGTTGCCCGGGGTGAAAAAAATAGAGCCTGCCTTGCTTTGTCCTTTTTCCTGGTGGCCCCTTGCCGTAACATCCTGCTTGAATCTGCTTCTCACTCCACTCCTTGTAGTTTTCAGAAACAGTAGAAGTTGGTGGGGAGTAGGAAAGGGGGGGGTCCTTCTCTGATCTCAGAGAACAAACTTAAAAGATAAACATTTAAAGAGAAGAAAAAACAAGTACAGAAAAAGGAGCAACGCTGAGATCCTGAACGGCTCCATTGTCGGCTACGTATAGGCTTCAAGATGCCTGGTGGAAGAGTCCTCCACCTGAAAAAGCAGATTACCCAATAGAAAAATGGGCAACAGTCATGAACAAAAAGGTTGAGAAAGATGATTGACTGATCAGTAAATATGAAAAGTTGCCTGGAAAAATGCAAAACCAGCAGAGACACTGTTTCTCACTTTAGGTCGCAAAACATTTTCATTTGAAGAATACCAGATGTGGAGAAGAGAGTGATGGAATATTGATGTTGGGAGTATAGATTGATACAATCCCTGGAGAACAATTTAACACCATCTAGTAAAGTTAAAGATGGGCATACACTCAAGTGCAACATTTTCACTTCCAGACTTACACTCCAAAGAAGCTCTTGTACATGCATACAAGGAAATGTGAACACGAATGTTTCATAGCACCATTGGTTTGTAATGGTGAGAAACAACCTAAATGGTGGAAACAATCTAAATGTTCAGCGAAGGGAGGCCGGTAAATATACTGTGGTGTATTCATACAATGGAATACTATGCATTATACAGCAGGGAAATTGAATTAACTAGAGCTACAAGTGTCACTCTGGATCACTATAGAAAACTCTCAAAAAACACCAGTTTCAGGACAAAAAAAAAGCTGTGGAAGTATATAGGAAAAATATCATTTACATGAAGTTTAAAAATATTCAAAGGAAGATAATTAGTGGTAGAGAAATTCAAACTCCTAATGTGCATATAGAGTAAGAATTCCCAGTCTTAGAAGTCTCTTTGAAGTTAGTAATTCAGCACTTTCTTGAAATTTTCACCCTGCTAGTGCCAAGTAATTGCTACAATCAAGATTTCTGTACAATTCAGTAGGAATGGGCTCCAAGGGTCCCCATACCCCTCCAAGATATATTTGTTCTAACCCAGAGCTTTCCAATAGAAACACAATGTGAGCCATGCGTATAACTTAAAATTTTCTAGTAGCCACATTTTAAAAAATGAAAATGAACAGGTGAAATTAATTTTGATAAGATTTTACTTAACATACTCAAAATATATGTAATCAATAAAAATTTTTAATAAGCTATTCTAAATATTTCTTATACTAAGTCTTTAAAGTCTCGTGTGCATTTTAAACTTAAAGTGCATCTCTATTTGGATGCTAAATTTTCATTAGAAATACTTGCTCTGTATTTAGATTCATAAAATATAGAATTGCAAAGATAGATTCACATATCCAACTTATTCCAAACATAGATGAAAACTGTAATAACTGAATCAAGTATTGGTTTTTAAATTTAAATTAATTACTTGAAATTAAATAAAATGACAAATTCAATTCCTTAGTTTCACTTGCCACATACAACAGCTCACTAGCCACATGTAGCTCTTGGCTACCATATTGGACAGAGCAGGTCTAACCTGCCGTACCAAGAAACTATCTATATCCACCTACCTTTCCTCTCTGGAATTCCTCTTTTCATATGACGAAAATCAAACTAAAAAAGTATAGAATGGCTTTTCTGGACAAAGGTAGCTACACAGAGCCACCTGCAGTGAAAGGGTCAAGGCCATGTAACGACAGGAGTCTAGCCTGATTTATATGCTTAGCCACCTACTTCTAAATTCTCAACTGCCTGTTGTAGCTCTAGTCTCCCGCTACACAAAACTGGGGAGTATTCCCCAAGGTTCCGTGCTTTTGAATCAACTTTGTGCCTGGAGTGCCTGTCTTAAATTGTTTAGCTCCCCAAATGCAAGCCATTGGGTTTTACTAAAACACCAGCGCCTTTCCAACTTTGGTGTTTGGGCATTCTCTGGGACTCCCTGGTAATTTCTAGATTGAAAAATTTAACACAAAAATCTAAAGGAACTCATCTGAGAAAAACTACACAAAGGCTTGCAGAGGAGAGATGGTAGGGCCCTCAGATGCTGTGATGATAAAGCAACAGTGCAGGGAGGCAGAGAAAAAAGTATATTGGAGTATTCAAACCCAAAGGGAACCTATGAAATTTAGGCAGATGCCAGGGGAGTGTGATTTGGCATAATAGGGTGGGAATCACTGGGATAGGGCCTTAGGACTAGAAAGTCAAGCTGACCAGAACCTGAAGTGAAATATGTCTATACTGTCCTTCTGACTGCCACTTGGGAGTCCAAAGCAGTAGGCAACATGCCTTGTTGAGGAACAGCAACCAGAGTATCAGCGGTTGAAATGGAGGGCTCTTTGATTTTTAAATGAAAGTGTATCAGACTCTACAGTATTCTAAAGTATCCTCACACTTTTGTTAAGCTTAATGCCAGCTTATGCACACAACACATTCACTCACACACACATTAAACAGAACCATAGAAAGGGCATAGAATTGTTCCTTAAGAAAACAACAGCAACAAAGCCTTTGAAACTATTGATAATTAATAAGCCAGGCTGTAGCAATTAATATGTGCAGAGATGGGGCGCCTACTGTTCTCCGAGCCATAGCTCTTTTAAAATACTCACCCTGTAATTTATGAGTGATATTTAATACCTCAGTGACCATAAACCTCAATGTTTTATTACCACTGCTTAGCATACCTTTGATGTGCTGCCCAGCACTACACAATCCAAAACAAATTACTTTCAGGAAGCTGGATATTATATAAATGCAGGAAAGTCATAAATAATGCACAGGAGGAACATTTTCTGTGGGTTCTGACATGCCACAATGGGTCTCTGTGAGTCTGCCTTCTCAAGCATCTCATTGGCCCTAAATGAAGGGCAAGAGTGCTGTCCATCTGAGGAGTATTTGTCAGGCATGGTGGGAATGCTGACTTCCGGGCACCACTGACACCATTTTTTAAGCCTATAGTGGAAGCTTATATAAATCAAATGAGAACGCTTCAGGAAGCAGACATTCTCATACACTGTTACTATGAGTGTGAATTTGTATGTCCCAATTCGGAAGGCAATTTGGGCTACATCTTGATGAGTACACCCTTAGATCCAGGCAATGTCACTTCAGAAAATCTGTCCATAGATAACCTTGCACATATGCAAAATTAGTTATGCTGTCCGTGATGTTGCCGTGTCATTCATTGAAGCAGTGTCTGAATTGGCAAAATATTGAAATGAGCCAGAAGTCCACCAGTAAGAGACGGGTTAAGTAAATTATGATACATCAGCCCAAAGGAATACTATGTGGCCAATGTAAAGAACTGGGAAGATCTCTATGCTTAAGTATCTACAAGATATATTGTGCAGTGAGAAACACAAGGGGCAGCAGGGTGTGTATGGTACTCTAAGTGTTCAAGAACTAAAAAGTCAGAGAGGGTGCACCAAGACAATATTAACTGTAGCAATATTAACTGTAAAACATGCCCACCATTCTCAAGCTTAGGAAAACACAAGGAGGACAGAGGAGTTGTCAGAACCGAGAAACTTAGGGAGACATTCCACGGAGCTAGGACTCAGGCGTCTGAGAAGGGGCATCACCTGGCTGGTGCTGCAGTCTCTTCGGGAAAGGAGGGCGCAGACACTAAGACAGGTTCTGAGGGTGCAGGTACGAGCTGGAGTTGAGAAGCAACTGTGCCGCCATGCTCCCATCTTCCTGCCTTCCAGTCTTCCTTTAGTACATTCATGGAGGTGAAGTTGACAGGCAGTCGGTTAGTAACCAGCACACTGGATTTAATAAAAAATGGCCTTGTTGGGCACCAGCACATACATGTGGCTGCGGGAATTGATGTAAGTTATGATGAGCTTCCCGCCATACTCTGGAGCTGCCCTTTCCCACCATAGCCTGGGATTAGCACCGGCACTAAGAGTGAGGTTTAGAGTCACACCGATAGATGATGTCTCTTCTGTGGGCCAGAGGCTTGGTGGGCTTTTGTGTGTGCATTATTTTTATTTACCCCTCTGATCTTGCTTATGATGAAGAATATCATTGCCACTTTACACATGAGAAGGTTGATGGGGAAAAAGAAATCCTTCTAAGTAGAGGACCTCTCCTCCCCTGTATTTCTCCCACCTACTCCTTCTGTCAGCTAGTGGAGGGTTAGTCGTATTAAACAAATCAGTGGTTTCAGCCACTCACCTGAAAGCACCCCTTGGGTCTTATTTGGGATGGATGAGGTGGCAGCCACGCTGTGACTGAGCTATTGCACAGTTGTAGGGGAAACAAGTTGGGGCTTGCTCCTTAATCCGAAAGCACCTGGCCCTGGGGAAGCTGACTTATCAAATGCCTGGCTGTCTGCACTCTCCAGCTTCCTCTTTTCTGCATCCATCTCTAGGTGCCCAGTCCTGAAAGATGGCTCAGCCGCCAAATGAGCTTTGCAACAGGAAAGACAACAGTTGACACCATCTCCTTGAGTCAACAGCTGTGGCCCAAAGCAAATAAAAAGATAGCTCTGTGGTGTGATTCCAAAGGAAATGCTTAGAGGAGTGGGTTTTACACGTCTTCCCCAAAAGGCAGAATTGGTCTATCACAACAAGTTTTTAAAGCATGTTTGTTAGTCATGTCAATGCCTTGCCAGCTCCCCCCCCGCCCCCCAACCCGGTGTTTTCTATTCAGGTCAGGGAACACCCCTACACATATTTCTCTCATGATGGTGACTGGAGGGAGGGCTAATTTCAGTGTTTGTCCTCTTATCTGGAGGCCATAGTCCACAAAGGAAATTCTTAAAAATCAAAAATAAACTTATTTACCAATAGCTATGATGCCAAGTGAATAGTAAGCAGCTCTTAACCGGGTTTTATAAATAGAGTAGAAAGAATATTTTCACAAAGCAGATAAACGATAATAAATTAACCAAGACATAAACCTTGCCCTTCAACTGGCTCGCTTGGATAAACAACACTTATGCCCTCTTTAATAAGTCCTATCATAAGAAAATTCGAACTTACAAAATAACCAAATTGACAAATGATTATTTGCTTTACAAAGGAATCTCTGAAAAATAATCATAAAGCCTTCTTTCCCCAATAGGGTTCCCTTTCCCCAAACCCCTTTCTGTTCGGTTACCTATACATTTTTAGAGGGTAGGGGGGAGGGGGGTTGGTTAGCCCGGTGATGGGTATTAAGGAGGACATGCACTGCATGGAGCACTGGGTGTTATATGAAAACAATGCATTGTGGATCACTACACCAAAAACTAATGATGTATTGTATGGTGACTAACATAACATAATAAAATAAAATAAAAAAAAAAAAAGAAAGAAGTCCAATACTCAATACAAAGGGTTTTCATTTTACCGGTGAAGCTCTCTCTCTTTGAAACCCAGTATTGAATCCTGTCTCCAGGTCTGAGTATTTCTCACTTTGGTTTCATTTCTCTTGCTTCCTATGGAAGCCTAAACCGATGGTCCAGTGATTTGGGGGTAAATTCCCCAAGCCTCTCCTCCATGATCCTCTGTCTGGTGGTGTTCTCCCCAATCTTGCTATTCTTGAGACTTCTCTGGGTGACCACAGAGTAGACATAAATATCTGTTCCTTGGGTACATAGATTGAACTTGAGTCATTACCACCTAACATGTAGAAGGTAAACTGGGTTGTTTCACTTTCAATTGCAATGTCACTTTGGACAAGAACTAAAGAAAAAACATTTGAACTTAGAAAAGATTGGAATCACCTTCCCCCCACCCCAGTACACTTGTACCCCCCACTCTCTTTTTCTCATAATATTTTTATATGAAAATGTATGTACTGAGATGTTACCACAGACTTCTCAGACTTTTATCCAAACCCACAGACCTCAATACTGGGCAAAAAAATCTATCAAAATTAGATAGTCTTGGTAGATTTCTAAAGCCTCCGGTTTCCAACCAGGCTAGAAATAGCATCGGGAAAAATCCTTTTGTGTGATGTGATGGTTTTGTTGCCAATCCTAAGTCACCTTTCAATAGGGTTAAGGTTTGAAAAGCCACAGTTAAAAATGTTAACAAAATAGATTAGACTTTCAGAAATTGGAGTAGAGTTTGAATTGTGTTAAAGATTTGTGTTGTCCTTGATTTTACTTGAAATGATTCCCCTTGCACCAACTAATGATGGATTTGCCTAGAAATGTAGGTGTTTAATGCCATTGTCTGTTGCTGGGGGGCCAGAGAGGCCCAGTGGGAAAGACCAGCTTCTTTAGCGTCATGGAAATTCTCAGTAAGATGGTCAAGTGTACGCCTACTACTGTCCACTTGTGACAACTAATGCCCATTTCAAATGGTTTTAAAGTAACCTTTATAATTTCTCCATCTGTTTTCTGTTTCTCTCTCTCCCTCTTCCTCTCCTCTCTCTCTAAATATATATATTTAATAAAATGTAAATTTCCTGAGAGGTACTGTTGCAGAGAGCCCTATTATTAATCTGTAAGTGGAAATCTGATCATTTAGAAGTAAGGTAATCTCTCTCCTAACAGCTGGGTGGGCCCTATCCAAGTTTGAGGAGGCACTTAGACCACCCAAAAGCAACCATAATGCCAATATATTTTGAATATAAATGTAAAGTAAATGTTAGCTTTCCCATGATTTGTGCTAAGCACAATAAACATCAAGTGAGTCCAGAAAAATCATAGGAGCTTTAAGAAATTTGCTTTGATGATATTAGCTATCAGACAAAGATATCAGACTCGGTTCCCTTATGAACACTTACATATTCTGCTTCTCTCAGGTCAGATCTAATAGCACCGAATGTTGAAAAGGCTCTCAGTTGTTCTCTCCACATGGGCAGAACCAGCTGGTCACTGGCAAATAAGATGAATCTCTCTGCAAGTGAGCAGGGTTCCACACCTGGGAGACAGTATTCATCCTGATCTATTTATTACCCCATGTACAAAAATTGTTTTTCCACTTTGTCTATATGAGTTATTAACTCCTATGTAGAGGCCACAATCTTCTTTCCTTGTTCATACCCCAACTACATAGAATCTATTTAAAAATATAGACAGTGAGAGCCTAAACATTTGACTCTAAGGAACTAGGGTATCGGCAGACTGTGGAGACACAAGTCAGAAGAGGGAAGAAAACATGAGCCCCAGCAGGAAGACTGGAGCTAAAAGAGTGAGGATGAGCTCTGATTTCTAAAAAGCAGGGACGTTCATATTGATTAGAGTTGGTTTCTCATGGTGTCAAGCCAGTGAATAAGGGTTCTGAGACAGACGTCAGAGACTCCAAGGCATGCGGGGGCAACGTGATGAGTGAAAAGCAGTCTGGATGATGTGGTGAGCTGAAAGCATACACTTTGTGTAAATGGGGGGCGGGGAGAGGGGGAGAGAGGCTACTGCACTCCAGGCTATTGATGCCGGAAGGGATACGGCACCAATGCAGTTAACTGATTCTCAGGAGAAGCTAGAGTTCCAAGAATCGATGAGAACTCTCCCTATTTTTAAATGTTACAAGCTAAATTTTAAAAACATCTAAATACCAGGCAAGCCAAACAAAACACTTCCGTGGGCTGCCAGCTTGCAGCCTCTGTTCTATGGGATGGCCATCTTGGGGGAAGCCCGCAGAGATGGGCAACATGCGCTCATGGGGACGCAAGCACAGAATGAGTGGTTAGACTGTAACACGGTGAAGGTCCCTTGCAACCCAGAGACTCACCGGCACTGATCAACCCAGACCAGGGGGCAAATCTGCTGATGACCACGGCTTCTGGTCCTGACGCTAGCAAAGCATGAACTCTACTCCCACAGTACTGAGTACCACAGGTGCCCCAGTCCCTTCCTTGATTTTCAACTCAAGCATTTCTTACTGGTCTCAAAGGAAGCCCACGAGAACATAGTTAAAATTAAGCCAGGGGCTTTGATATTTATCAAATACCAGAGGTACAACTTTCTCTTCCATAGAAGAAACTCAGAAAATTATACTTAAATGCTTTCAGTAACAGGAATCATTTACCCAAAATGTCAGTGCATGGCTAAAGCCTGGGACTTAACAAGTGAATGGAGTCACAAACTTGGTACTTGGGTGGCCCTCATTGAATGCTTTACCAGATGTCACTTGCAAAGCAGCAGGTCCCAGACCTTTCGTGGACACCTAGAACCAAACTAAATCTGAAGAACAACAACAAAAATAATGTTAATATTTTAAGATCAGGCGTTTATGGAATCAAAGAACCAAGACAGAAAACGATAAGAAAGAGAGAGCTGTGACCCATCATCTTTTTTATGAACTATGACCGGTGCTTTCTTTCTCAATGCACCACCTACCAGTCCTCTGTTATTCAGAACCTCCTGGGCTCAAGCCTAGCAGAGAGAGGGGACTACCTCTCTCATCACCATCGTGGGCCACATATAGTTCTTCTGACTATGGGTAGATAGGCAGAAAGCGGTTCATCCAACAGGTACAGGCAGCTGCCCAGAGACTTGCAAATTATGAGACCTGGGACATTTGTCCTGGCCTGTTCTAAGACCTCGTACCTGGGCCACATAGACTTACTTTTCATAGGCACCTGTAAGTCATATATTTAGAAATGAATGTATGGTTTCTTCATTTCCCTAGAGAAGTGGCAGTCCTTTTTTTTTTTTTTTCAGTATTCATTTTTGGTTTTCATTGGCTTTGTTATTCTTGGGCACCGGAAATGTAGTCAAGGCAAACTAAACCGGTAAAATCCTTACCCTTAAGGAGCTTATTCTCCAGTAGCCAACACAGCGCTTATATTTTTTGTGTTTCAGAAAATGACACAGAGAGCTTGTGCTGAATTTTGAGCTTCAGTAGAATAATTCATGTTGGGGACTCTGTCGCAAAGAGCATAGAAAAACATATTTTCCTATTTCATGGTACTATCATCGGACTTCCATGGGGTCCCAAAAGGGAAGTCAGATTTTAAGGGACAAGTTGATCTTCTTGGAATCTTGGGAAGGCAAAGTGATTGAATCTCTTGTAAGCTTCCATGTGGGAGGTGAGGGACCAGATATATTGAGAATCTGGCAAAACTAAGGTAAATTATCTTCTGAATTGATTCAACTATTTGTAGCAAGCCCTTCTGTGCAAATTTTCATGACTTCTTTATGGTAATTAGTTTCATGGATTATTGCCAAATGGCATATTTTTCCTACTCCGAGCCCCTTTCTAAACACTCCTGGGAATGTCTGAAATATGAGATAAGCACTCTTAACCCAAAGTTTTATTAAAAAGTTTAATTAACACAAATGCCAAGTGACACATTGATTGCTATTAAGTAGGTAGACTACATGTAAATCTGTGAACTACTGAGTGACTATAAAACCCACTTCCTTCAGCAAGCACAGAGCTTTATTTCTCCTCCTGAGCAGGCAGGAGAGCCCTCGAGATGCACTTGCCCACCGTCAGCCTCCTGGGTTCTCAGGACTTCACTGCACTCCATGAAGCTTGGTAGCTTGGTAGTGGTAGGGAATCACCCTGAACTTGCTCTCTGTCAAACCTTCCCTCCTCCGCACCAGCCCGACCCCACTCTGCTGGGTCCTCTGGCTTTCATCTCCTTCACGTTGCCTTCTGGGAAGCCACCGGCCTCAGAGAAACTCTCTCACTTGTCTAAACCTCGTCCCTACCTGAGAAATACACTTTTACTGGATCCTCTCTCAGGCCTCCAGAATATGGAAAATTACTTAATTTTTGTCTTTTTTAGCACAGTCCCCCACTAGAACCTTGGTTCTTCAAGGGCAGAAACCATGTTCTTATACATCCTTGTATCCTCAGCACCTAGCACTACCTGCATGGTAGGGGCTTGATTACTTACGGAATGAAAACATGAAGGCTTTGTCCTGTTTTCCCATATTCTCTTTTCTGTTTTTAAAAAATCCTTTTGGAGAGAATCTTCCTTTCCCACTGTGTCTTCTGAGGGTCTCTACGTTCCCACAGCCCTCCATCTCCTCTTCAGATGATTCCTTATATCACAATCATGTTAAATAAAAATAGCCCAGCTTCTCCACCTGTCATTAGCAGAGTGACTGAAGGAAAGGTCTAAAAGATCACCTGGAATTTTAGGTTACCATGAAATGAATGGCAGAGTTCACTACATATTGCTGAGCAATTCCAGCTTGCTCAGTGATCAGCAGGAAATGTGAATATATTCACAAACACTAGCAGATGAGAAGAGAGAAAATGAATATGGACAAACAAGTAGAGTGAAGGGAAGGAAGTGGAAAGAACAGAAATCAGAAGGGCTTTGGTAACTGCATCAGTAATCTATTGCCGCAAGTGCTGTGCAGAAAGAGCAGTGGCATGTACGTGTTTTTGCCCCAGAGTCTGCCCCAGGGTCTGCTAGGTGGTTTTGCTGATCTGGGTTGGGCTCGGCTGAGGGGGCTGGATTCGCTCACGTATCTGCAGTCGGCTGAGCCAGCTAAGGGCTGGCTGCCCTTCCATGGCTTCAGCCTGTAAGGGGCTCTCACTCCACAGACCGAAGCACATTTCCAAGGCCAGTGTAGATGCAAGGGATGGAGAAATATGCCTCATCTCTTGATGAGAGGAGCTGCAAATTCACATTACAAAGGGTATGGGCACAGAGAGGCCTGGAGAGTTGGGGCCATTTTTGCCATCAAAACATCACCCTAGGAGAGCCTCGGTGGCTCATTCGGTTAAGTGTCTGCCTTTGGCTCAGGTCATGATCCCAGGGTCCTGGGATCGAGTCCTGCGTCAGGCTCTCTGCTCAGTGGGAAGCCTGCTTCTCCCTCTTCCTCCGTGATCTCTCTCGCTTTCGCTCCCTCTCAAATAAATAAATAAAATCTTAAAAAAGAAAAAAACCACACAACATCACCCCAAGCCTCAAGCCCCATTTATGAGTAGCAAGGCACACATATAACTGTCTTGAGTTCCTCTGGGAGCTGATCCTGAGACCAGAATCCGAGTGCAAGTGGTTACTTTAGATAGCCACGCTGGGAAACACTGGCAAGGGAGTGCGGAAGTGAAAAAGTGAAGGAAAGAGCCCTCCTTTGTTATCAAGCAAGTTCCCACTGAGGATAACTGAAGACTACTCTTGCTGAGTAGCTCAGAGCCGGTAGAGAACACACGCCTTAGAGGGGTCCCACTGAAGGAAGAGGAAGCCGGGGTATTTATATGCCAGCTCTTCTCAGTCATGGGCTACAACTGCTTGGGGGGGGGGGGCGAGGTGGAAGTGGTACATCCGTGCATGGGGACTTTGGACCCGCTGCAGGAGCAAAGTAAGCTCCAAGGTCAGCCAGAGAGAGTCTTCAGGCCAAGAACTGCCAACTGAGAAGTCTAGCAGTATGCACTGAAATGGTGAGGACGAGAGGATGTGGCAGGGTGCTGAGCGTGTCCGGGACAGCGCCCGACAGCTGCGGCTGCAGCAGAGCCTGCCAAAGGTTATGGGGTAGCTAAGTGGAAAGACTAAACGGGCAAATCCAGTGTTTCGTTATGGACAAATTCCCTCACATCTCTGAACCTCACTTTCCTCGATAATAGGTACTTCATAAGCATTTTATGAAGATAGAATTGAGATCATGTGTTTACAGTGCCTGGTAGATACATAAATGCTAGATGTTAATATCAAGAATTTTTTGTTTCCATTTATACCTTTCTCAATAATGTGGGCGGAATCAACCGCATCCTTTAAAATGTTTGCTTGGGCCCCCATGCTGGGGCCATCCTTTGGCATCTGCTACAGGCTCCCAATAGCAAAGGACAGAATAGAACTTAGAAGTTGAAGAAATGGCAGTGTCTTTACATAGCTTGACGACACAGGAAGTGTTCCCACAGGCAACTTCTCTACTTCACTGAAACAGGACCAACACCAGCCAAAGGCTTGCAGTAGAAAACTGCTCCCTCCTGTGCACACACAGAATTGAATATGCACCATGGCAGCCGGTGTACATTTAATTATGCTGTGCTTTGCTGGGGAGGCACTCCTTTTTTTAAAGATTTTATTTACTTGACAGAAAGAGAGAGAGAGAGAGAGCAAGCACAAGCAGGGGGAGTAGCAGGCAGAGGGAGAGGGAGAAGCAGGCTTCCCGCTGAGCAGGGAGCCCGATGTGGGGCTCGATCCCAGGACCCCGGGATCATGACCTGAGCCGAAGGCAGACGCTTAACGACTGAGCCATCCAGGCGCCCCATCGGAAGGCACTCTTTCCTCAGCCTTTCTGGAACACATCCAGACCCATGCTTATCTTGTTTGTTCTTTACTGATGACCTTTCATAATGGGCCCCCATTCAATGAAATCATATTTCTAAAATAGAATCCCCTTTGTCTTTGAAGTCTGTGCTTCAGACTTTCTGCTTTTTTTCATGGAGCATAGGGCCACTCTAGGTAGGAGGACAGGGGATCCAATGGATGCAGACAGTGCATGCCATGCAGAGAGGGCAAGGCTCAGTCTCCACGCAAGCAGGTTCTCCGATGTGGACCTACTGCTTCCACTAACCACCCAGAGGCTTCATTTGATTGTATTGTACAAACTTCACCAGTGTGCTTGAAGACACTAATTTGGTTTCCACTGGAGAACTAGAGAAAAACTTTTTCACAGCATCAAAACCTGCAAGACACTCGAAGAGATTATTTGGGTCATTATATTGCCTCTAGGCAAATCCTTCTGGAAGCCATCTGTGTTAGATGAGAACCGTCTCTACTGAAGTGTCAGGGGGATCACTGGGTGTCCCAAGGGCACCACTGTGTGGAACTGTGCCTTTGGTCTAAAGAGAACCCCTCCTGTTATTCTATGATTAAAAAAACAGTCCTTCACCCCCTGTCTCTGGATAGAGAACCGTCTTCTCCATAGAATCTATTCTATTTTTGAAATATTTTTCGTGTGTTCTCAGCATTCTCTTACCAGCATTTGCTCACAGCTTTATTTTTCTACTGGTAATAATGTAGCTAAGGTAGCTCTTTCAAGATTTGCTTCGAGTACTCGGTAAACTTTCTTAATGGTGAAGTCCCCAACTCTGGACTTCAGGAAACTTGGGTGACCGTGAAAGTATGTGGGGTGACAGGGAAATCTTCTAGGGTTGATTTTTTTTTTTGGTAGAGTTAGGAGGGGGGTTCTTCTTGTCTTCTTTACTCCCATTTACAACCCTCCCTCCACCAACACCAATGATCACAAGAATGCCTCTAGCAGAGAATAAAGCCTTTCTTCCACTTCATTATTAGAGATGAGACAAAGTGCACCTGCTTCAGGGAGAGATATTGCCAGGGTTTAATTCACATAGACACACAGATGATGGACATCGGGTCTTTTCCAGTTAGTTTTTCTTAGGAGTGGTTGCATACAAGGGTACCTCTGGTAAGAAAAAGGGAAAGAGGGGGTAAGGTGTTTGTCATTCTTTGAGGCCATTCTATATCTTTTAAACATCCTTCCTATGTTTTAGGAATTTCCTCTAATATCTGTCTTGCTTCCCTGGTATTGAAAAATTACTCAGTTTCCCAGCAATCCTTGTAGCTGGGCAAAATCTTACATGGTGTCAAGATTTCCATTCAGAAAGAGCACTTTGAAGAAGGACATCATTGAGCAAAGTTGGTGCTGAAGGCATCCATGGGGGGTGGGTAGAGATGTTAACAGAATTATTAGGGGGCCAGCTCCAGATCCTCAGTATGAACTGCCCTGACTGGCCCTCTGGGGCTTCAAAGAAGCAATCCCATGGCAGGGTTTGAGCGCTCCTACTACCTGCAAGTGCAACCCATCCCTTAATAAATTAATTTTCTGCTTAGACTAGCTGCAGTATGTCCTGTTTCCATCTGGAAAGATGGACTGATAGAGGGTTGTTTCAACAATAGCATTCCACTGTGGATTTGCTTCCATTCCACTAATACTCAGTGAACTTTTCATTCTGTTGAAATTCCTACCAGACTCTTCAAAGATACCACAGCCATTTCCCTGTGGAGACAAGCCCATGCGGTCTGGGCATTGATGTGGCCCTTTTAAAAATTATAAATAATTCTCTCTGATACATCACTTTCTGGGTTTGGAGAATTAACACAACAGAGAAAGGACAAAAGGAGCCCCATGTTTTGAATTCTGAATTAGATAGCATGACCTAAATCACAGCCTGGGTCTCCCTAAGTTTTCTGCAAGTTTAAGAGAGAGATGTCTGGTGACAACGGGCTGTGTAGCAGGACAGCCGGTGCCTCTAAAAGTCCTGCTACAACAGGAGTTTTCAACTTTGGCTGCACATTAAAATAATCTGGAAAATTTTTAAAATACCCATGCCTGGGACCCACCCTTGGGAATTCTGTTTCAATTGGTCTGGAGTGGAACCTGGGCATCTGTATCTTCTAAAAACCTGCCAAACGAATTCTCAGACCATGGTTGAGACCCCTACAATAGGATGAATTCAGGTCATACATACAAGCTAGAGTTTTTTTGGTGATATCACTGTAACTACTCGCCACGTCCTGGTATAGAGACGTCTCAGTTTATACAATTGGAATGTTTATACATGAGAATATACATTAAATGATATGTTCACAGATCCTGAGAGTGGCAAAACCAACAATAACCCATTCAAGTGGCAGCCACCTTAGTCTGAGGGACATTGTTCACCTGATCTGCCCAGTATGCTCTCCAGGAGAGCGACTCCATAGGTTGATTGGATCCATCTGGTTTAGGTAAGTCTCCTCGGTAATATCTGCAGCACTTCAGTTAACATTGAACTTGATAAAACTAACAAGAGGGCTAGTTAGAAGTGACCCTACTTTGTGGCATGCATTTGATATCTCTTACTAAATAGTTAATGTAGAAACATACACACATACACACACACGCACACACACACACACACACACAGACACATACACATACAACTTAAGTTAGCTATCAGTATGAACAATAATGGGTTGTGCAGAAGATTTAGCCCTGGGTTAGCTTGGAGTCTCGCCCAGGAGGCCAGCAGGCTCCAAAGGACAGATGTTCCTGGGAAATAAGTGGTTGCCGGAGCAGCAGGGGGACTGCTCAGGGGTGGAAAACCAGAAGGCAAAATGGCACAAATGGGGATCATTCTAATAGCAAAGTAACAGAAGTCAAGAGACTAGAATCAGGTAGCAAATGCACTTAATGCCAAATAAATCAGTTCCAATGAAGACAGGCACAGAAGTGAGTGCAAGAATGAGAAGCAAGTCACTAAAATAAGGCAGGCTGGGCTGAACCAATGCACACGCAAGGCAAGAATTGGGGCCAGTTAACCAGAATGAAGTTCAGGAAGGAAGGAAAAATAAGGGAAATATAGAAGACTTGATTTAATCCAACTAAAACCCCAAAGCTTGTGCAACCTGATAGGGGTGCCGCATGCCCTGGCGTCCCCGCAGTCCTTGCCCTCAGGAGCAGCTTCTGATCCCTCTTCATGAGTGTGCTGATGAGACACCTATCCGAGAGGGGCTGAGGCCGTCTTTCTCCAGGACTGGGTCCCGGTCCTTTGTAAAATTGCCTAGCTCTTTGTCTTCTTCTTCCTAGCCCTGTCTAGTTGGTCTGCTTGTTTTGGTAAATACCTGTCAGTGGGTCACTTCCAGTACTAAAAAGGATATAGAAATGACAGAGCACTCCCTCAGGCTCTTCATTTGCAATTGCTTCAAGCTCAGGCTTTTCCGCTTTCACGACACAGGCTTCTGCCACTTGATTTCTGTTTGCCACGCTAAATATCATTGAAATGTAGCTTATGTAAAAGCCATTCTGAAATGTACAAGACACATTAAAACAAAGATACGTGTTTATTAAAAGACGAAAAAGAAAATCCAGATAAAGACTTTCCTGCTGGAGAAGATACAATGTTGCTAAGGTCCATGGAGAAACAGACAAATACATGAGTGAAATGGTAGTAAAAATGCAGAATCACACCCACGTGCGCATGGAAAGTTCAGAAATGATCAATGTGGCATTTCTAACCAGTGCCAAAAAGACATTACTTAAAGTGTTAGGACAGTTGTTCATCCAATTGCGGGGAAGTAGATAGATCCCTGCCGTAAAGCTCAGATCGGCCACCGTGGACAAAGAGAGAGGGCTGTCCAGGGTCATCTGCAAGGTTGCTGGGCACTGCACCAGTCTGCATTGTGCAAATGCCTTCTATTGAAACGGGAAGAAAGGGGGAAGATTAAGCCCAGATCGGGGCTTCTGCCCTTTATAGTAAACCAAGGACTGGGCTCGTTGAGGATGACCTCAGAGAACTTACAAGAGTGCTCCGAAAAAATACACACCTGACCAAGGCAACTGGTAAATTTTTTCATTAGAAACATCCTCGTAATATCTAAAAATGTGGGCTTAGGTTCTTTGAAGGCCTCCTTAATGATTACTGAAAAAGTGATACCACCAGGGATCAGCAAACTCCTACCTGTAGGCCAAATCTGGCCCTCGGCCTGTTTCTATAAATAAGCTCACTGGAATGCTGGTGCGCCCATGTTTAAACACATCACCCCCGGCTGACTTTGTGCCCTAACAGCGGAGTTGAGTCGTTGCAAGAAAGACCCTAGGGCCCACAAAGCCAAAAATATTTACTATCTGTCCCTTTACAGAAAAAGTTTGCCAACATCTGACCGAAACCAAATGTCCCAAGCGCTAACATCTTAGCAAGAAAGCAAGGTAGATTCCTGTGGAAAGAGCTCTGAACTGGGAGAAAACGGAAGGTGGTCTGGTTTCTAGAATCAGACCTGCTCCCTTCAACTTACCCATTAGACAAGCGCAAACTTGGCTTTAAAGTCATCAGGCCTCAGTTTCTTCATTTTTAATAATAGCATTAGAGTAAGATTATTTGACATCTAAAGACAGTAATTCCAGAATGGTCTCCATGAATGAAAAAGGGTAAAATTCATTTACATTCTTACATTTCACTGTCAAGGATGTACCTTATTTTCAAAGAACAAAACTGTTTTGTAAGACTTGCTGTGAAGGAAAGAAAGGAATTTAGAAGACCGAAATCCTCACGTCTGAGCACAGATGAGAAATCAAATTGCGCCTCACATTTTCCAAGGCTTTTATTTTAACTCTTCACACACATCAGTAATCTGACTCTTTGCCATGGAGAGACAATTGCATGTATTTGCATTTTGTCTGTGTGTGAGAATTTAATTTTTTACAACCCGCTGTGTTTTCCAGGCCCTTTAACTAATAGGCTTTTATCACCTTATGATTGCCTGATTTTCTCTTAATTGCTTTATGACAATACAATTTATTTGGATCACTCCCACCCTGCGGTTTTACTTTCTAATGAGGACTTTCTGAATTTTATGTGTACGACTAGGCATCAGCTTAATTTTTCAATCCCCCTTCTTCCCCAG
Organism: Halichoerus grypus; assembly: GCF_964656455.1. Classification (NCBI taxonomy): domain Eukaryota; kingdom Metazoa; phylum Chordata; class Mammalia; order Carnivora; family Phocidae; genus Halichoerus; species Halichoerus grypus. The sequence continues at coordinate 88,571,798 of NC_135714.1, forward strand.
AAATGGAGAAGTAAAATTGGAGGGAGGCAAAAGAGCTGGAGGGGGCCCTTCGTGCTTTCCTGTGTGGGGAAATGTGGGCACATGGTGTTTCCACTGTCCCAATAAGCCTCGGCCCCTGTGCACTCTTGCCCTGGAGGCCTTTCCTGTAACCCCCACACGACCCTTGGAGGCTTTTACACACACGCTCACACGCCGTGGACAAGGAGGACCAGCTGGCCCAAGGCCATCTGGAGGGGCAGAGGCCCTCCTGGTCTGTGATTTGGACTTTATCTCCCCATACACAGTATTTATTAGGTTTTTCATTTGGGTATAAGTGGAAGAACTCATTGATTTGAGAACAACCTGAAAGGGCTCAGAACTGATTTTCAGAATAGCCATTTCTTTTCCTTTGTAAATTCTACAGTTAAGGCTTCTAGCAAGCCATTTGGTAAGTGTTAACACACTTCGGGTTTATTCAGTTCAGCTCAACATGAAGGACTCATGCATCTCTAGTCCTGCCTGTCACTCGGTTCTCCAAGTTAAAGATCTACCAAGATCCCAGCCAGGGAATCCTACTAAGATGGGGGCAGCAGTGGACAGGACGAGACGCATAGCCCATTAAATACAAAGCAGATCACGATCCACTGCTTTTGTAAAGTCTCTTAATGATTTGATAATAGCTCCCATTTCTTGAGAGTCCACCTTGTGTCAGGTTCTTTATCTACCATTTCATTAAACCTTCAAGCAGGTTTAACAAGATGATAAGCTTTATTCCCATTTATGAGATGCACTGACCAAAGGGACATAAATGATATATGGCAGAGCTAGTGTTCATGACCAGTATGTTTTGACCCCAAAGCCCTGCTCTTACAAGTGTCCACTTGGTCTTTCTTTCAAAGTACTTTCTCCTGCATTAGCCCATTGGATACTAGAGCTCCCCTGCTAAGGTGGCAGGGTGGGCATCCCATTCTCCCTTTTTGTAGAAGACTGAAGAATAAGTGTTGTTCCCCAAGCTTACAAGGGAAAGAGTCAGAAAAGGCAGGCTTCCTGATCCCTGATCTGGCTCCTTCCATAAATAGGTCTACTTTCTTTTAAATGAAAACCTGTCATCAAACTGGAAAGCCTAGTGCAATGTGAGCTTACAGAGGGGTCAGAAGACCTGTGCGCTCACACATCTTCGCTCAGTGACCAACAGGAGATGGGAGTCTTCTGCTCCCGGAACCAGGAATCAGCTCTAAGATCTTAGAGTGAGGGCAGAAAACAGAGGGACCCAAAAGAACACCCCGGCCCACAAAGTGATGGCTAGGCAGTTGGGAGGAGGAGGAAGACACCGGCTAATGGGTTGAGGCCCCAGCAATGCCGAAAGGAGGGCAGGAGGTGAGATCGCCTAGGGGCCGATGAGGGTGTCACTCTGTGATCACTGAAGTCCCCAGTGATGACCCAGAGTGTGCAAGAAAAGGCCAACTTAGATTCAATGGGTACAATTTTAAAAGCACTAACACGTTTTATGCACACACACACGTTTTAGGAGAATGATGGCAGTTGGCATTTATTACGCTATCGTCCGGTGCCCAGCACCGTTTCAAGCCCTAGGCTCACGTTAGCACGTCAGGTACCATGACGACCCTTAGGTGACACATGAGAAGCACGGAGAAGTGACACGGTTGAGTCTCCTCGCTGGTGAGTTACAGAGCTGGGATTTGAACCCAGGCAGTTCTGTCCCACAGCCCTCCCTGCTAACTGCCACTTTCTGTACGGCTGTCACTCAACAAGGATGCCTGCATACCCCCCACCCCAGAGTCCACCTTTCTGAATCACTAAGCAATTTATTGAATGATACTTGAAATGTATGATTTTGAAGTCCCACTTACAAAACTGTTGAGTCACATAACTAATGAAACTGTTTCTGACTTCACAGAACACGTCCGTGTTCTCAGACACCAGTAAAATCACCTCCACTTTCACCACCACAGTTGAGACAGATTTAAAGGAAGCAATCAAAAAGTAATATTAGGAAAATGTTGGTGTACAAGCAATAAAGTCATATTGTTCTGAAGAGAAGTGAAATGTCTATTTCCTGTGAAACACATATCCCTTAACATATTCCCAGTTTGTAAATCCGCGGTTGAAGAACAGTGAAATTCAATGCCAAATACCACATTAAAACAAAACCATAATGACCAGGGTTCGGTTCCTAGAAGAAAGTGGTGCTGTTATCAGTCAGAAATGATAAATAATGCAAAGAGAAAGCTTTGAGATTCCAGCCCTTCTAGTGCGAGGCTCAGATCTGAGGCAGTAAAACGGGCCCCCCCGGCTGGCCCCACCGAGCCGTGGGATAATGAGACTGGCTTCCAGCCACAGCTGTGGGTTACCCCAGTCCCTGAACCCACAAGTCCCCACCGCAGCTTTTCTCCTGCCTCGAGGCAACCTTCAATTTCAGAAGGGCACAGAATCAAACAGAAAGCAATTAGTGTGGCAGAACCTTGAAAAGAAACCAATAGCCAGGATCTAGAGTTTTCTACAGAAAGCCAGGATTTCCTTATTTGCAGAGAGAAACAACAAGAACAATTAAAAGTTTCAAATCATGTACAATTACTTTCAAGTCGGTTTTGGTGAAACATAAATAAATTTCATATCAGAGCTTGAGCCCGAGTCCGGTGTTGTTTGTTTGTTTTAGGGAACTCTGCTTTCATCTTTGAGGAGGATGTCATAAAAGCACATTTCAAAAAATTACCATTGGCACCCAGTTTCCTATTTGATTACATTTTGGCACAGAGCCCTGCTAGTAATGTAGAGCCCCTATCTCGATCCCTCTGATAGAGAAAGAATCAGATGTACTACCTCCCTCTCACCACGCTCACCCCCTACGCTGGAACAATCTGAGACTGTGGAAGCTACAAGAAATAACTGAAGTTATTTAAGAAAGTCGGTACTTTCCATTTCAGCTCACCTCGGGCAAATTCATCAGGCCCCCTTGCAACAGCGACACTGAGAGCGCTACAAGTTAGAAGCACCAGATACCAATTATGAGCCGAGAACTAAATGCCATAATTAATGAGACATATACTTTAATCTAAAACAAGTCAAAAATGTTGCTGGATAAAGAAAAAAGTAAAGCAAAACTCCATAATTATAATAAATTGGTGTACGGAGGGTAGATTTCTCCACCTATCAAACAACAAAGTTATGTCTTTGAGATACTAGTCGAGTGCTACAATTAACATTTAACTCGGAGTAAAGATCTCACGTTAACAAACATACGAGTCAATTGTACGTTTGAACCTCGGAGATTTATGCACATCAGCGGCATCCACCCCACACCAATTTCAAATGGATGCTTAAAATCAGAGTGTATACTCTTGTCACAATCACCATTTGGATGCAACATCTCATGCGTATTTTCCTGACTCACGGCTTCCTGGTTTCCTTTGTTCCTTGCAGATGAGTTGATGGCTAAGTGCATTGGATATTTTTCTTACGGGCTCTTTTGTGCTTTCCCTGGAAATCTGTTAATTTCAACAAATTCCTTTTTGGAAATCAACACTAGATGCATTGACTCTCCATCGAGGGCAATACTCTCCTCTTTTATAGCCTTCTAGAATATGTGTAAAAAATATTATCAGACTCCCATCCTTGAGGGTTTGTTTTTCATCGTCTTCGTAAAGATTGGTGAGTACATATGGGGAAAGATGAGGAGGACGAAGGGACAGAGAGAGAGAGAGAAAAAAAATATAGAACCATTCTCTGATAATTTTAAAAGCTTCTGCCAGGATCAGGGCAATATGAAAAGGGGAAAATAGACCGATAGGCGCAGGGCTTTGTGATCATAAAATGAATGTGTCAAGGTTAAAGTATTCCTCTAATCCCAGGCTGCAGGAGGAAAGCTACTGCTAATAAAGTCCTTCCACGCAGTTCTTTTCAGCAGCTTGCTCTTGACAAATGGAAACACGGGCACAGTCTGGAGACCAATTACAAATCACTCTTCTGATTCCCTTAATCCCTTTGTTTCCATTTCTGATCAAAATAAATTTTTTAAGACAGTAAAAGGAAAGAACTTATAAATAGTCTAAATCTTCAGCTTAACAGAAAGACCTTGGCTAGAGTTGTTTCTCCCCCTCAACCTTTTAAGCCACTCAGTGACCCCTTCCACATCTGCCTCCAGATGCTAGGAAGCCCTTGCTCCCGAGTAAAGTCAAGGCAGCGATGTGAAGACAGTGATGTCTGTATTTTCTGTGTGACCAATGGGGTCATTAAACGACCCCAAACCTAAAAACAAGACCTTGCTTAAATACCTGTTTAACTATGAACAAACTTAGAGGAGACCATCCATTCCTGTTACTATTTCCAGTTATGATGATGACAATACCTAGCATCTACTCAGTACTTCTTATGAGCCGTGCACTGTGCAAAGTACTTTATACTTACTCTCATGGTAGCCCTATGGGGATAAGTATTATACAGTATTTTTCAGGAGAGAACAAGCTTGAAGATAACTAGCCTGGGTTCACAGCCAGCACATGGTGGAATACAGACTCAAGATCTTGGGCAATACATTGTAAGGCCTAAAATTTCAAGAGCTGCCTTAGTGTATCTGAGCCCCTTTGGGGTCCCAAAGGCTTAAATATGATATCCCCTGCTCTCACCAGATATGTCCCAGCCCCTGACTCACTGGGAAGCTGTAAGGAACAGCTTCCCAACTGGCCAGCTGCACCCTACCTAGTCCTCAACCTAACGGGTTTTACCACCTTGCAAAATTATTCGAACAAGCCAATGACATTCTCCCATGGGAAATAGGGGGCACCTCATCCTCTTGTTGCTACAAAGCCTGCCTTCCACAGCCCCTTCTGATCCTCTCTGCTCCCAAGGGCAACCCTCACGTGGTCCTGGAGGGCATGCGGTGTTCTCCTCCCTCAAGCTGTGAGTATGTGGGACTAATGAGGACGTGGTCAGAACAAGCAGGTGACTCAAATCCCTGAGACCTTAACCACTGTCTATACTGTCTCTTTCTGCCAGTCGGCCAGAGAGAAGGAGGGCCTACTCAACAGTAGGGTTCTCTCACAGCAAGCTTGACCTCTCTTTCCACACGTGTGCTGCCTCCCTCACCCCTCCCCTGCTGCCAGGGTGGTGCTGCTTGGGGACAGAGTCAGTACCTAAGAGGCAGAGAGGCCCACCAGAGAGCTGTTGGATGGCTGGTAGTTCTGGCTGTGATGGGAGCTGAGGCTCTGGAGCTAGTGGCCAAAATCTCTGAACCGAATGCATCGTGAGGCCAGATGCTATTTTCAAATAAACAAGATCATTTCTTTGAGCAGATCTATCACGAAGCTTGAGGATCACAGCGAGTCACCCTCCTTTGGTCTTATCTGGAGAAAGAAACCACCACAAGGTAGAGAATGATTCTCATAGGTGAGCCTTAAGTTTTAACCCATGTAGGTGACCTGAGCACTTAACAGTTGAGTTGAGCCCCAAGAGTGTCCTAGACTGTGTAGCTGGGAGCAGAGCCAAGACTTGGAAAGTCGCATAGTGAAGAGAACATGATCTAGATCCACGCCTCTGCTTAAGCATTTGCTAGCTAAGTGAACTGAGAGTTATTTAATGTTTCTAGTTTCAGTAACTTCAGCTGTCAGGCAGATGTTATGAGGATTGAGTAGGATAATGACTATCAAGAACCTAGCACAATAAAGGGAGGACACAAGAAAGGGAGGACACAAGAAAGGGAGGAAAGGAGGTCCCGTCCCTCTTTTGGGGGGCTCCATTCTATGTTTAATGTAACACCAGGTGCCTGGCTGAGTAGACACTAGACAATGAATCAATGTTAATATGTGGGAATAGTCAAGTTCTAAGATTCAGATGGGTTCAAAGTCTGGAGAGGCAAATCTCTCCCTCTTACAAGTTTTGACCAATGTCTGTGTCATAATGCCTCTTTTTCTAAAATTAAACTCAGGGCTAGAGGAGTTTTTTGGTTTTATTTTGTGATGATATGTTTGTAGTGGTTGCTATTTTATTTGTATTTGATGGGTTCTATTTGTGTTTGTTATTTTGGAAGAGGGATTATTTGTTTTCAGTAGGTTGCTACCTTTGGTTTGAAAGGCAGCCCAAACTTTTTGAAGGATAGGGGTCCTATAGCAGCATATTAAGGGATAATTTGCATATCTTAGCATGCTGTGCTACCTTTTTAATAATGGCGTGACCTTGAGCAAATCACCACTTTCTCGGGCCTCAGTGTTCTCAATTATTGGGTTACATATGCTGTAAATTCAGTGCTAGTGAGCTATTAATCGTATTTTTATAATTATCTCAAGTGTATAAGTAATGCTTCTGTACAGTGTTACGAGGTGGATTTAGAGTATTTGATTTCTAAGAACCGGAGTTTCTGATCATGAGCTTTTTGCCTTTAGTTACTTGTCGGTTCCCAAGGGCCAAAGTTCCCCCGCCTACTCTCACTCTCCGCTTCCATGGAGCTTCAACCCACCTTACTAAATTCAAATTGATGATATATTTGCTTAATCTCTCATCTTGCCCAGATTCTTGATGACGACCGGAATTCCTTGGAAAGACAGTCCAGTTGGCTGCTTTCCCTCGATAGCATTAGGGAAGTTTGAAGTGTTGGGAGCCCATCCAAACTCTCATGGTGGTAGCAGGGACTAGCACAGTCTTTCTCCCTGTGCTTTGGGATAATGTAGGCACTATCAGTGACTCACCCCAGCAGCTCAGAGAAGCCAATTCAATAAAGCCAAATCAGGACCACGCCATTTCCTCAGGGCAGGGTGTGCCTCGACAAGAAGAGTAGGTGAGGTGAATACCTCTGAAAGAACCCCCAAACAGAAAGCATGGCCTTCTGGGTTCTCTCTATCATGTCTCTGAGTATTTCTCTTAACATCACTTAGGGGAATCAGAACTGTTTTCTTTAAGCAGAATGCTCCCTGGAGCTCTGTACCCTCCCCTATCCTCCTCTCTTATAGTCATGTCCCTTCCACGCTGCAGCCACTGAACTAGAACACACCATCAGTTCAGGTGTACAAACTGTTTACACAACAAGGTGAGGGAATCTCAAAGTACAGGTGACACAGAGATTAGGTGAGGTGCAAGCACAAAGCCTAACATTACTCAATTAGCTTGGCAGAGGTTTAAAGCTTTTGGTTCCACTCAACAAACATTAAACAGCTCCTTGCTCTCCCTGTTTCCTTCTCCCAAGTGTCACTCCCCAACCCCGTCTCAAACCCTAGTCTTTTGTATTCACTATCCTGTCTTTATTCTTGCTAAGATTTTTAGTCTTTCATCCAAAGGCTCTATTTTGCCTCCTGGAAAGACAAGGGCATATTCTGTCTGGACAATACACCAGTCCACTTAGCTTTAGAGCAAACCCTTCTTCTAGAAACCTCATGGACCTTGACTCTCCCTTCTGAAATTGCCCACAAGTCTCTCATTCACTGGGATTCAGAATAGCCTCATTATCTCTGTCAAGCTCTATCTCAGTCTTGGTCATCTTGGATCTTCCAAGATCACTCTGTTGACTCTTTATCTTACCCCATGGTCCTCTGAAAAGGCCCCAGTTTCCACCTGTACATTAGTGGATGCCTCTATTGCCATGTATATGAGTTATTAGCATTCAATAGCTCCACCCTGCCCGGGCATGTCCTAGTAAAGTTGTGCATCTCACGGCCTTTACACAGTTGGACCTCTACACATCTCAGCCTCCCTAAAGACTTCTGAAGGGGTGAGGATTTAGAGTTTTACTCCAGAATTCCGAGGGGAGAGGGATAAAAATATCTAAATCTACCACAAAATTTAAAGAGCAGGAAAAAGTTCCATCCATTCATTTAGTCACTCCTTCACTTATACCTACAAGCATCATTCATTCATTCAGCTCTCTGCCGGATCCATGCCAGGTCCTGAGAAAGCAAAGGTGCCCAGCAACCCAAGTCCAGCAGAGGAAACAGAGGGCTTTGGGTTCAACCATGTGTGGTAAATGACCTATGGAGAGAGGAGCAGTGCATTCCCAGTGGGGAGAATAAAGAATTCTGTCTACAAGGGACCATTTGAGAGGATCTTTAAAAGAAGGAAGGAAGGAAGGATGGAAAGAAGGAGAAAGAAAGAAAGAAAGAAAGAAAGAAAGAAAGAAAGAAAGAAAGAAAGAAAGAAAGAGAGAAAAAGAAAAAGACAAAATATATAAGCATGTTATAATTGTATGGGGGGAGGGGATGGGAGTCAAATTATACTTATGATCCTATTATTCTTTTTTTAAAAAATTGTCCCAAATATCCACATGCATTACTTTGTAGTTAAGGGGCAGAAAAAAGCATTGTTTACAAAGTAAGATTAAAGTCAACCCCAGGTCACCCACTAATGACATGGAAGAGAGGCTGGGTTTTGGTCTCCTGCTCTATTATCTCTTTACATCCCTCAATTGTATCATTCATTTATTTATCCTTTCCTTTACTCACCCATTTTCTGTCATTTCCTTTAATGTCTGTGGCTAATTCAGTTAATGTTTGCTGAATATTCATGTGCTCTTCTCCATCTCCCTGATTCTCTCAGAGTGGGATGGAGGAATACGACTGTGAACAGAAACAACATGTCATGTCCAGGGTGAGGCAGTTAAAAGCCAGAGTGCCTTCTCCCTCTCTCTCTTACCCAGCAACCTTGGAAGCCATGTGTGGAGAGAACAGAATCATGAAATGGCAGGAACCTGGATTCCTGAGTCTCTCAGAGGAGGTGAGTCCCTGCCAAATGGCGCCAGACTTGGTGTGAATGAGAAACAAACTTTCACTGTGGTGAGCCCCTGACATTTGGGGGCTCGTTTGTTAACATAGCCTAGTCGAGCCTAACCTGACTAATTTGATTAGTCTATCTCCACAGCCTTCAGAATATGAAGTATATTTTTGTAAAAATGTGGTAAAGCTAGTATCTTGAGAAGATATAAAATTCTTCCTCAATCTTTTCCTTCTTACTACATTTCTTTTGCTCCTTTTCTATTTAAATTGGTTTGTGGTTGTTGTTCCCACCCAGTCAGTCAACCAAGAGGCACACGTGAATTTACTTGTACAGAATACGTGTTAGCCTACCAGTATGCACCCTACCCTGAAGAACTAGCTCCAGGTAAACACATAACAAAGATATTTTAGGTCAAATTGCTCTGCCTACATGAATCTAGGGTCCTTGTATGCTGTGGAATATCATTTCCTCAGCCCCACTCAACTGAGAAGTCTCGTGGGCAAAGACTCTGGAATGCAGATTCAGCCCCAGGAAATACTTACCGCAAGGAGGAATGTCCATGTATGACAGATCAGAGACAGGAAGTGACACAATTTTACACTCATGCCCATTCCCTGTCTGCTCCTGACTCATCCTGTTCCATACACCTGCATTGCACTAAAATTCCCTTAAGGTAATAGAAATGCCGTAAGACTCTCTATTAGTATTTATATTCCAATGCTGCATAATTTCTCTGTAGTTTATTTACCCACATTTTTGACAGGTATGAATGTGTATAGGTATGTATATATGTAAATACTTTTTATGAAAAAATTGTCGTTAAAGAATAAGTTAAATCACTTCATCGGCCTTGCTAAATAGTTTGCTGCAATGCGACAAGATTTTCTCAGATAACATCTATCATACCTTGTAACGGTAACATCAGGACTTAACTTCTGAGTTTAAATAAATGCTTTATTTGCTTTTAAGCAGCCATAATACATCATATCACACAATTAATTGCTTATCACTGTTTAATTAAGGAGTCATCTTCCCCATTTCACCTGATCCTGCTCAGTTTCCAGCATGATCTGCTGCTTAAAGCTCAAGGGGAGAGGAATTCGTGGCCATAAATGTATGACAAACCATTCATGAGCCACTCCTTGAAGATATTTTTCTCCAATCAAAAGTTATTTGGGGGGCACCTGGGTGGCTCAGTCGTTAAGCGTCTGCCTTCGGCTCAGGTCATGATCCCAGGGTCCTGGGATCGAGCCCCACGTCGGGCTCCCTGCTCGGTGGGGAGCCTGCTTCTCCCTCTCCTCTCCACTCTTGTTCTCTCTTGCTATCTCTGTCTCTCTCCCTCAAATAAATAAATAAAATCTTAAAAAAAAAAAGTTATTTAGGGGCGCCTGGGTGGCTCAGTTGGTTAAGCATCTGACTCTTGCTTTCAGCTCAGGTCATGATCTCAGGGTCATGAGATCAAGCCCCGGAGTGGGGCCCTGCACTGGGTGTGGAGCCTGCTTAAGATTCTGCCTCTCCCTCTCCCTCTGCCCCTCCACCCCACCCCATCCCCCTCCCCACTCACCTGCACATCCTCTTTCTAAAAGAAAAAAAAGCTATTTAAATGAAGGGAAAACTCTCTGACAAACTCTTCCCTCATATACTTAACTTGTGTTATACAGCTTTCTCATTTTGTTCATTTTGGCCATTAAGTTTCCTTTTAAAGTGCATTAGTTTCTATAGAAACAAGAATGTCACTAATTTGGGAAAAGCTTAGAAATGTCCAGACAAAATGTAGTATACAGTAAATTACGGAAATGTTTTGAAATGTGTCTCCTGGTTTGGTTTGGGAAATCAAAGGATTTCTAGAAGATCACTGTGGTTACCATATCTCTGATATAAATTTATCTGAGAGATTATACACTCACATTTGGGCCTATCCCTAACTATTTTATATAATCCTGATAAAATATTTCCTGAGAACTAAAACCCTTCCTTAAATTTGTTACATCACTTGATTATTTTGGAAAAAATACCAGCTGAATTAAAAGGAATTGTTTATTCCTACAGCAAAATGCAACTGTTGGTATTCTGGCCTCACCTGTGTTTGTCTTATTAGCCTCAAAACATTTTTTTTAAAAGATTCACTGAGGGGTGCCCAGGTGGCTCAGTCAGTTAAACATCTGACTCTTGATTTCAGCTCAGGTCTTGCTCTCAGGGTTGTGAGCTCAAGCCCCGTGTTGGGCTCCATGCTGGGTGTGGAGCCTACTTAAAATAAATAAATAAAATAAAAATAAAGATTCACTGAGATTTGCTCTAAGGATCTTCAAATCAGGGCCTGTCAGAGATGAGAAAGACAAGAATATAGATGAGAGAATACATTCTCTCTCTCTCAAATAAATAAATAAAATCTTTAAAAAATAAAAAAATCCTCCTCCCTCTCATGCTCTCTGTCTCTCATTCTCTCTCTCTCAAATAAATAAATAAAATCTTTAAAAAATAAAAAAATAAGGGACGCCTGGGTGGCTCAGTTGGTTAAGCGACTGCCTTCGGCTCAGGTCATGATCCTGGAGTCCCGGGATCGAGTCCCGCATCGGGCTCCCTGCTCGGCAGGGAGTCTGCTTCTCCCTCTGACCCTCCTCCCTCTCATGCTCTCTGTCTCTCATTCTCTCTCTCTCAAATAAATAAATAAAATCTTTAAAAAAAAATAAAAAAAAATATAGATGAGAGAATACAGACATTTCTTGAGCAACTGTGTCTCTCCATGGTTTTTGACCAAATGAAACCGACACCTCCATCCAATCTTTAGTGGACTGAGAGCTTCCCAAAGCTTAGACACAGGATGTCTCCAGCTCTGAAGTAAACTCCCTTAGCCAACCTGAAGCACAAAACCCTGTACTCTTCGAAATGATTATTTTTGTGCAATCTGTCTTTTTTGCTGATTGCTAATGAAGGTTAAAATTTATTCATTCATTTGTCAAATGTTTACCAAGTGCTTACTATATATCAGGGGCGGTTCTAGGTGTTGGGAATAGAGCAGCAAATAAATGAGATCAAAATCCCCAACCCCACAGAGCTTACATACAAAAGTGCATAGATATACCTGAGTAAAATAAGTAAAAGAAAATATTTGATATGTTAGGTGGTGATAATTGCTACTGATGAAAATAAAGAAGGGAAGGTGTTATAGAGTGTTGAAGGGGAGGGTTTTGAAGGGGAAGGTGGAATTTCAGATAGGATGGTCAGGGTCTTTATCTCCATTATGTAACATCCTTCTGGGTTAAAAGGTTATTTAGGGTTTGTACCCAGAACCACCTCTATAGACATATTCATACAGACATATCTACTCCAGATAAATTGATGACTTTCTCTAGCTTTGATTTTCTAATTTTTCTAGTTCTGATTGTTTTTGAAATATAGATATAACAAAGATATTTTCAGTCTTTATTGAAATTTCTATGTGGTATTGCTGTGCAATCACTCACTCATTTTACAAATATTTATTAAATACCTACTATGTGGCAGGTATCATTACAGTATATTGGTGAGGATACTTTCAGGAGCATTTAAAAATAAACACTACTTAAAATAGCTTCAAAATAAAGGAAATGCTTTGGCTCATGTAGTTGAAAAGTACAGAGATGGCATTAGTTTTTGGCTCAGCCTAACCCAGTGGCTCCTCAATATCACACAAGGAGCCTACTTTCTTGCCATCTCTTTTTCTGTTCTGCTTTCTGTGGTTTCTACATCATTCCCTACTTGTCCCGAGATGGTTGCCAGCAGCTCCCACAGAGTTTCTTTGCCCCATAATTCCCAGCAAAATCCTGAGATGCATTGTGATTGGACCAGCTTGGGTCACATGCAACCTTTTAAGCCAATACTGTGACCAGAGGAGGAATGCAGCTATTGGCTTAGCCCAGGTCATATGAGTCACCCCTCCAACCATGGTTATAGTCAGTTTCTCTGGAACTACCTGATTAAAAATGGAAAATGAGTCCTATTGAGAAGGATGACTTTGGGAATAAATGCCAAGTATATGTCTGAATTCAGGATTTAAAGATGGATGAAATTGGCATAGTCCCTGCCTTCAAATAATTTTCCAATTTATGTTCATGTTGCTCTTTTCATTGTTCTCATTCACTTTTGAACCTAAGAGAAATGTAATTTGAGATGGGAAATAAATATTTAATAAGCACATAAATAAGAATATATGTGTGTGGTGTGTCTTCTTGTCCAGGATCTAGGGTCTGTGTGCAGTTAGCTCCATGTGACCTGGTTGCCTATAGCCTATTATGTGCGGCAGTCAGAGAGCTGTGGGCCATCATCAAGGAAATGCAAATCCGAACCACACTGAGACATCACCTCACACATCTTAGAATGGCTAGTATCAAAAAGATAAGAAATAACAAGTGTTGGCAAGAATGTGGAGACAAAGGAACTTTTGTGCACTGTTGGAGGGAATGTAAATTGGTGCAGCCACTATGGAAAACAGTATGGAGGATTCCTCAAAAAATTAAAAAATAGAACTACTCTATGATCCAGCAATTCCACTTCTGGGTATTTCCCTGAAACAAACAAACAAACAAAATACTAATTTGAAAAGATAATGTGCACAGCATGTACACTGCAGCATTATTTACAATAGCCAAGATACACACACACACACACACACACACACACACACACTGGTATGTCATTTGGTCATTTAAAAAAAGGCAATCTTGCCATTTGCGACAACATAAATGGACCTTGAGGGCATTGTGCTAAGCGAAATAAATGAGACAGAGAAAGTCAAATGCCACATGACCTCACTTATATGTGGGATCTAAAATGAAAACAAAACAAAACAGAAACAAGGTCAAAGATATAGAGAACAGATTGGTGGCTACCAGAAGGGGTGGGCATGGTGAGAGAAATGGGTAAAGAAGTCAAAATGTCCAAACTTCTAGTTATAAAATAAATAAGTCATGGGGATGGAATGTACACAGCAAGGGGACTGTAGATAATAATACTGTATTGCATATTTGAAGTTGCTAGGAGAGTAGATCTTAAAAGTTCTTATCACAAGAAAAAATTTTTTAACTATGTATGATGATGGATGTTAACTAGATTTATTGTGATCATTTCACAATGTATACAAATATCAAATCATTATTTTGTACACCTGAAACTAATACCATGTTATATGTGCTATATGTCAATAAGAAAATAAAATAAAATAGATTAAAAAAAAAAAAAGCAAGCAGGCAAGCAAGCAATGGATCCTTAAGATAGCACTTCTTCCCACCTTGGACTAAAGCAGGAAAACCTTCCCTGGCTAGGAACATTCAACTGGGAGCTGACTCTAGAAACTTCATAAGAGATTCTAATGGAGTTTCTTTAACACTTTTTTAGAAGTGGGGCTGGCCCACACACCACATCAGACCAGGAATGACAGAATTCTGTTTCATACAGCCTTAAGTCAGCTGCATCGGTCAGCTGCAGAGGAAGTCTGATCGCCGGGGGTCGTAGCCAAAGGGAACTAGGAAAATTCAGGAGGGTGATGGAACTGGGGAGCCATGGCAGGCCAGAAACAAGCCAACAACTACGTGCCATCACTCGTGGCAGAAGAGACCATGCCACTGCAGGGAATGGCTGTGAACAGCGAAATCGGGGACATGAGACAGAATCCTATGGAGAATCCCAGGACAGCATGTGTAGCCGTGTTATGACACGTCCCCAGTGGCAAATGCAATGACACCGCCCTCAGTGGCCTCACAGCAAGTGTGGAGTAACTTAGATTCGTCAAACTATTAGTTTTATTGTTATTTAGGGAATGGACCTCAAAACCCACAATTGGTTGCTCAACCTAAAAAAACATTTTACCTCCTGCTACTCCATAAATAATCACTACCCGTATGAAACTAAACAGGAAATGAAAACGCTTGGTTCATCCCTGGAGAGATGCCACAGACGTGCATTGTGAGAGCTGCCGTTACAACATGGCTCATTGACTCGGGGCCAGGTGCCCTGGTTGGTTACCATGCCCTCGGGGACAGCAATAAGGTACAATACCTGACTGTGATCTGACTTCTCGCACTTAACAAGCTGAATAGAATCTGTGTGGGCGGTAAACTATTGTTTCTGAACCACTTGCAGCATCCTATCTGATGTCTGCTTTAGTTTGGTATCATGTTTGCAAAGCTGAACATTGTTTTAGTCTGGATTTGGTGGGAATCTGTTCCCACTAAATCATGGGCCAGTTTTTCCTCCTACAGGTACATTCTTTGACTTTGATACATCGGTGAATATATTTGTCTCATGTGAAACCCTATTTAGATTTGATCATTTCTTCTTCCCTCCTAGCTCCCTTTCAAGTAATAACAGCAGTTCCTGGGTACTGAGTGTGCTCTCAGTGCCAGATCCTGTCCTAAGCTCTTTGTGTGGACAATCTTGTTTCATTCTTTCTAAAGCTCTAATAACCACGTGCGATAATCTTAATTTTTCCAATGAGGGAATGAAGTTCAAGAGTTTAAGTGACTTGCCCAGTGTCACTTCACTAAGAAGTAATTACTCTGAGGTCTTTGTAACTTAAAATCTGCAAAACTGGGAGTATGGTGTACTTTCTACAAGGCTGCCAAGCATAGAATCACTGTTTCTTTCGTGTACTCCTAAGACATGGAGTTTAATGAGGTGAGTGGAAGCTGTGTTGACTCACCCCGACCTGCTATTCTACCGACTCTTGGTGCCATCAATACCCCAGATTGTCCCATCTGAACTGTGGGCCCAGACATGCAGTGGGTGAGGAGAGAGTCCCACATAGGAGAACGAGCCAGCCGTGTTGTTCGCTAGATGCCCTCTTGGTGCCTACTCTGTTTGGAATCAGTCAGTATAATACTCGGCCAGTGACTCTGACCTAGAACATTGAGTGTCCTTGCTAATTCAGCTCCTGGCAGAATATTTTAACTGCCCACCCGAGGAATTCCTGGCTCCTAGAAATCATTTAGGATGTCTAGAAAGTGTGAGCTCCTCAATGGATAATACCATGTGTTGCAGTAAACACCTTCATATGCGAAGTATTAAAATCCATGAACTCAGCTCAAGCTCTCCTTCATTACATATTCAAGCGTATTAGCTATTGAAGCCAGGCTCACCCTTACCTCTGCCTTTTTTTATTGTCCAAGCTTATTTAATGTAATGTTTATAATGATAAATAATCACCAATATGACTACACATTTCCAGATTTTATGCATCCAACCAAAAACAATGAGGTAAATGATTGTGTGGAGTCATAATATGTAGTTGAGTGAAAGATGTTAATACAGAACAGTAGGTAAAGTCAGTTCCCATTTCGAAAAATGTGTTTATATACATATATGAATAAGAAAAAAATAACTGGAAGTATTTGTAATACTTACTACTATGTGTCTCTACACAGTTTTCCCAAAATATTGTGCTCATATTGCTTCCTTTTAAGCATCACATTTACAACTTGGAACAAAAACAGGTCTCTAGGTTTATAATTTAGGACTGCTAGTTCTCCAGCTTCTGGATGTTAGCTTTAAAATCTGTAGTTTGTTGAATTTGAGTTCTGCTCTCTCTCTCTCTCTCTCTTTTTTTTTTTTGGTGTCATCAATGTTTTCAAACTTCCTGTAATTCTGAGACATTCTTTCAATTCTGAAGAGAAGAAAAAAAGAAATCCAAAAGAATAAGCCGGGAGATTCTCTCAGGGTGCTGGAACTACTCTTAAACAGACAGATGTACAAAAAGATGGGCAAGGGGTTCAGCTTCGGGCCACATGGCTGATTGGGAGCTCCAAGGTACTTTCCTGCTCCAGACCACTCCACTGCAGAACTATGGCGGCCTGGAGTGACTCAGCAGTGGGGCAGGGTTGGGGCGGAGTGAAGGAGGCAGTGCGGAGGGACTGGGGGCAGGGATGGGTGTAGGCTGTGTTCTGGATGTAGGAGTGTATGTAGTCTTCAGTGTCAGATCACGTACACACAGGATAAAGTGATTTAGACTTCTCCAGACTGAATACCAGACCAACAAGTATTAAAGTTCCAAAAAGATTTCTTGTGAAGAGTTTCAGCATTGTATATAACAGCTTGGTCTTTTTGGAGAAACTAGAAAATCACTGGAGTCTTTTGGAAATACTATATATGAAATAAATATACTATAATTTACTTTTTAATGTCATGTTATCACATTATTACTCTGTTCAGCAAATATTTCTTGAGTACATACCGCATGCCAGGCTCTGTGCAAAGCAGTGAACAAAACAGACAAGGCACATGTCCTTGTGGGACCCACAGTCTAAATGTGTTCTGGTCAATAAATGAAGGAGTACTAGACATGTATAGCTACTGATCACTTAAAATGTTGCTAGTCCAAATTGAAATGTGCTATAAGCGTAAAATGCATACTGGATTTCGAATACTTGGTATAAAAAAAGTTAAATATCTCAATTTTTTGTATCAATTACATGTTGAAATGATAACAGTTTGAATATATTAAGGAAATATATTAGGGAAATAAAATATATTAAAATTAACTTCACCTGTCTCTCTTCACTACTTTAAGGTGGCTACTAGAAAATTTTAAATTATATATTCAGCTTACATTAAATTTTCATTGGACAGTGCTGGAATGGGTTCGCAAACCTCCCTTCACTCATAATTATATAAGAAGCTTAAAAATATAGATTTCTAGGCCCCCTCCCCCCACCCCACCCCCCAGATTCTTATTCCCTTAGCCTGTGCACGGGCTCTGGTGCTGGCATTTCTTTTCAAAACTCCCAAGTGAGACAAGGGGCCGCTGTTCCAGGAGCGGTAAGAGTCACAGGGCCCACTAAGGTAAAGCTATGCCCTAACCATCTGTGAGCCAGCCTCTAGTCATTTTCTGAGGGTCCTCTTAGCTTTTAAAATATGTCCCCCAATTGATACACCTCTCTTCCAGAGGTGGAGCTTAATTCCCCTCCTCTTCTGTGTGAAGACTTATGACTGACGGCTAACAAATCAAATGTGGCAGGAGGAAGCATATGTGGCTTCCAAACTAGGTCATAAAAGGCACTGTGGCTTCCCCTCTTTCTCTCTCTCTTCCATAATACCCCAGGAGAAGCCAGCTGCCATGTTGTGAGGGCACCCAAGCAGCGCTACAGACTCGGACACAGAGTAAGGAACTCAGGCCTTCTGCCAACGGCCAGTAGGAACTTCCCGGCTGTGTGAGTGAACCACGCTGTAAGGAGATCATTCCACCCCAGTCAAAGCGCAGATGACTCAGCCCTGACCGACATCTTGACTGCAAGCTCCTGAGAAACTCGGAGCCAGAACTACCCTGCCAAGTGCCTCCCAGAGTTTTGCCCCACAAACACTAGATGAGATACTTCATGTTTCTTCACTCCGCTCAGTTATAGGGAGTGCAGTGTCCACGTGATGTGGCACTGGGCCTCCCTGCTCCTCACCATGGCGTCCCCAAGGCCGCCTGCCAACGGTGAGCTGCCCGAGCAGCTCGGAATGGATAGTGAGAGGCTGTAAAGCTCTCCGTCCCAAGGTGAGGGCCCGGTGACCACAGGCCCCTATGCCGTGACGATGGTGCTGCACTAGGTAGGCATCGGGAGGGGAGACTCAGTGCTGGCCTCAGAGCTCACACAGCCCAGCCCCCCGGGAGCTGCACACCAGGCTGCCGCTCTGATGCCTTGCTGGGGGGCTACACGGTACAGCGCCTGGTGGAAGGGCCCCAGGACAATTCTGCGTGTCCTCTGACCTTTGTTACGGGCATATGAAATTTGCCCCCATCCTCCTCCCCGACCTGATTTCACTCTCCTCAGCCTCCATCCTAAAACAAAGTTCACCTTCAAAAACAGGGCTGCTGAGAAACACACACACATCTGTGCGCCTTTTGACTCCTGAACGCAGTCTCCTGCCCTAGACATTTCTCACTTCCCACCAATGTCCTCAGACCCACAGCAGCACTTGCCTATGAATATGATTTTATCCTTACTTCTGGTATTATTATACAGCCCCATTCCCCTCTGCCTCCCCAAAGACAGTCCTGCCACCCAGCTCTCCTACATTCCCTGGCACACAGAGTCCTCAGGAGGAAATCCTACAGTGCACACTTCTACGCTGGGGAAGCAGTAAGGAAAGCATTATGGCAGTCTTGGTCAATTATAGAAACAACTGTTGCAGATTCATGGTCTTGGTCAAGAAATTCTGCTCCAGTTGTTTTGGCAATAATAACAGTAGAGTAATAATACTTAACTTCCTTTTTTGACACCATTATTTTAAGTTCAATTCCTTCAACGTGAAGTTCTCGAAGATTTATATGGTAAGAATTTAGTTTCAACTCACTGGATCCCCCAAGTTGTTCTAAAATGAACGCCTAAGTATCAACATCAATCAAATGCTTCATGCTTTTTTTTCCAGTGCAAAAGGGGAAACAAAGATTACCTTATTCTTAAAGGGTCTTTTCTCCATATTTTTGCCTGGCTTGAAATCAGACTCGTGTTCTAAAAAGGAGCGATTAAGTACAGACTTCTGTTTTAACAGGATGTGTTTAAGTCAGCCAGGAGCATTCTCCCTGCATTGAGTCAAAAAGTCTTAATCAGAAAGAAAAACTGATTTATTGTCTTGACACACGTGACCCTGATTGTTATGAGGCGCTATCCATGTAAGTGTATGATATTTCAGCTTTGCATAAATAACCTCTCCATTTGTTCTGACTATGAATACTCAGGTTTGAACACAAGGGCATCTGACTGGAGGTTGCTTGTGTCGGAGTCTTCCACTTTGCTGTCAAAGGCGAATTCACGTTTCTTTCCCCAACCACACCCTTTTTTAATGCTCCACCCTGCACCTCTCCAGTACTCTCTTCCACCCCAAAGAGATAATCCATGTATTTCAAAAGATTCCTCTTTAGTGAGATGATAACTGGAAGCCCACCAACTTGCCTTTTGGGCTACTAGGCTTCACTCCTTTTAACGCCAAAGGAGAAGTCCACTAATGATGTTTACCCATCTCAGCCTGTGTTTGACTAATGTTTGAAAGGGGTTTTGTTATCATAAGACATTCCTGAACAATCACTCTCGCGGAACATCAAGCACACGGAAGGAGAGGTGAGGGTCAGGATGGGGGAGGAGGATCAGAAAGAAAGGCTTCCTGGTTCAATCCTCCCCGCTTGCTCAGCACCATCTAGTGGGGGATTCCAATGTGACTTTAGGAGTGAGAAAGCTCAGCGTGGTCCGAGGAAGAAGAGGATCTCTTAGTCCTCTCAGACCGCATGCAGTCACCCCACTCTTCATCTTGTGTGGGTTATACACATTTTGAATTATACACAGCACACATTTAATCTTGCTGTTTAGTCTTATATTGTCTCCAACCTGAGATGTGGGACTCCTTAGCTCTCTCTTAATGTGTGGGCAAGGAATACAAATAATATTAATACAATCAAAGCCTGGGAAAAGATCAGACAGCATGCCAAAGTTAGATAAAATAGAATGCTGTTCTCATGTGGCTCCTTATTATAGTTGTATTACCTTTAAAATTACATTGTTATAACATAAACTGGTATGTATGTATAAATAAATTGTCTAGATAATTGAAATTTTAACGACCATAATGTTTAATATTATTACTTTCAGAGGATTATGGAAGAAAACCTCACATGAATCTCATTTACTATACAAAATCCTCAGGAGCAACACAAAACGGCCCCTATTACTGTTAAGTTCTTGTGTCCTCTTTCCACAGTTTTTCCTCCTTCTCACTTTCATCTACTGTAGTTCTACCTTCTCGTAGCACCCTGCTGCACCGCATTTCTTAATTGTTGACTTCTGTTAAACTTAATGGTAGGCAAACATAAAACTAAATTTTGTAGAAACATGTCTAAATTCAGAGAGAGACCCTCTATAACTCACCTATGGGTAAAATGTACCTGTCCGTGACAACACTTTTGACTTTCCTTTTCTGCCTAAATATCCTGAGCTGTCAGAGGTCTTCCAGAAAACGAAAGTGGCTGAATAAGTCAACTTCAAACAAGTTAAGTGCGGTAGATTTTTGATACACTGTTGGTTAAAAGACATTCACCAAAATATGTGTTCACATAAAAAATAGAGAAAAGGTCCAATTCAGTTGGTAGAACAATCTAAGGAAATACATATTGGATACTCCCAACAGTCTTGTCCTGCAAATTCCTTTCATGACTAATTTTTGGTCTGTGTCCTTTTTGAAATCAAGTGGGTGTAAATGAGAGCTAACTGGACATTCTTTACTTTCTACTCAGCCTCAGACTCCCTTGATAGGACAGAGTGGCAGGTGATCCAAGCTGACAAGATAGTTACTTATCCGTGATATTCTAATCCAGTTCTAGGATGACAAATGGCTCCCTAGAAAGCAATAATAGTTGTACGACATCTCTACTTATAGGTTAGAACCTTGGTTAAAACATGATGTCAGGAGACTAAGATTCTGAATGGGATTCCCCTCTCTGGGGCAGATCCCCTTCTGTGAAGTCTAAGGTTTACACCACTTGGCAAGTTCTCTTTAAGAAACAGAACACATTACAATTAGGTAAGAAAGAAAATATTTAAGAATAACTCCAAAGAGGTCATAAATGCTATACACATCACAAAATCCAGATTAATAGAGTGTTTTTTATTAGCTACCTGACACTTCTCCAGTATTTTTTCTACTCCTTTATAGCTGCATACTCTTTGATTGCCTCTATGAATGACAGTTTGTTGTATAATTTTCCATAATAACAATGAAATATAACTCAGTCCTTCCTGTAGCATTGGAGCTTTTGGCTTGGTGAAAAATTAGATCAAGGAGAATAAAGATGCCCTCTATGAAATGAAACATGGAATGTCTCCCTGTGGACAAGCTTTGCCATCTGAAGGAATAAACCAAGAGAACATTGGTGAATGTGGGAGGATCCAGCTGGGGCTATTTTGGAAATGGTTTTGGTATCTTCGATGAAAGGAGGCAGCACAGCCGGGTGTTTAGGAGCTTGGTTTACTTATAACTATGTGACTTTGGCAAGTAACAATCTCTCTCCATGATTCACTAATACCTAACTCATAAAGTTGCTCAGGGGATTAACTGAGAAAGGTAATATAACATACTTAGTACAGTGCTTGTTTTGTTGTTGGTTAGCTTTGCTCCTGAATTGTTTTGCCTTAAATATTAACAAAAAAACAAAAATAAAAAATGCCCCAAGTGATGCTGATCCACAGTCAACATTGAAAACTACCAGACCACACTTGTACCAAGAATTCAGTTACTTTGATGGGAGATGCCTTGGAGGTGAGGTGAGGAAGAAAACAGTGAAATAATTCCTTATACAGTGAAGAAGAAATGCATTCATTTAAAAGCAGCTTTGCTGTCACAAAAATGATGGTTTGAAAGACTTGTTTAGTCATGCTTCCAAATCTAAAAAAAAAAAAAAAGATTATAAAAAAAGTGCTTTAGAGCAACAATATTCAAATCAAGTCAAATGTATCTGGAATTTACCAAATTTCTAGTGCTCCAAAACTAAAGTTTTTCACTATAAAATGTATTTTTTTTAGAAGATTTTATTTATTTATTTGACAGAGAGAGAGAGCACAAGCAGGGGGAACTACAGACAGAGGGAGAAGCAGGCTCCCCGCTGAGCAAGGAGCCCAATGTGGGGCTTGATCCCAGGACCCTGGCATCATGACCTGAGCCGAAGGCAGAGGCTTAACCGACTGAGCCACCCAGGCGCCCTTATAAAATGTATTTTTAAGGGGCCTTGAATGTGATGCAGTATCCAGTGCTTTGTTTTCTCTGTAGAACAGGCTTGAGTTTCAGACAGATCCGTGTTTGGGTCTGAGTTTTGCCACTCACTCTCCATGTGACTTTGGGAAAATTATTAACCTCTCTAAGATGGTTTACTTTTGAAAAAAAATTAATTTATTTATTTGAGAGAGAGAGTGCATGCATGGGGGGAGGGGCAGAGGGAGAGAATCTTCAGGCACACTCCAAATGAGCATAGAGACTGATGCGGGGCTTGATCTCACAACCCATGAGATCATGACCATGAGAGCATGACCTGAGCCGAAACCAAGTGTTGGATGCTTAACTGACTGAGCCACCCAGGTGCCTCAAGGTGGTTTACTTTTTGGTAAAATAAGAACATTATTTGGGTCTACCACATATCTTTGCTGCTAACCTTGAATGAGAGTGAATGTCATTCTTTTAACGCAGTTCTGACACATTCTGAGCACTTAATAAAAGTTAGCTATTATTATCTTATCATTTTTATTATTTTTATTTGGTTGGGAGTGTAAAGTTTTTATTTTGGTTTGTATGGAACCAGAAAAGACCTTGAAAGCAATCTTGAAAAAGAAAAACATAGCTGGAGGTATCAAAATCCCAGATTTCAAGTTTATCACAAAGTTGTAGTAATCAAAACAGTATGGTACTGGCACAAAAATGGACACATAGATCAATGGAACAGAATAGACAGCCCAGAAATATACCCACAATTATATGGTCAATTAATCTTCAACAAAAGAAGCAAGAATAGGAGAATATGCATGGAAAAAAGTCTCTTCAACAAATGGTGTTGGGAAAACTGGACAGTTACATGCAAAAGAATGAAACTGGACTACTTTCTTACATGATTCACAAAAATAAACTCCAAATGGACTAAGGACCTAAATGTGAGACCAGAAACCATAAAAATCCTAGAAGAGAGCACAGGTAGTAATTCCTCTGATATCAGCCAAAACAACATATTTCTAGATAGGTCTCCCGAAGCAAGGGAAGCAAAAGCAAAAACAAACTATTGGAATTACATCAAAATAAAAAGCTTCTGCACAGCAAAGTAAACAACCAACAAAACTAAAAGGCAACCTATTGAATGGAAGAAGATATTTGCAAATGACATGTCCAATAAACAGTTAGTATCCAAAAATATATAAAGAATTGATACAATGCCAAAAAATCCCCAAATAATCCAATTAAAAAATGGGCAGAAGAGGGATGCCTGCGTGGTTCAGTCAGTTAAGTGTCCAACTCTTGATTTCAGCTCAGGTCATGATCTCATGGGTGGTGAGATCCAGCCCTGCCTCAGCTCGGCACTCAGCAGAGAGTCTGCTGGAGATTCTCTCTCTCTCTCTCCCTCCCCCTCTGCCCCTCCCCCGCCATATGCATGCACACGCACTCTCTCTCTCTCTCAAATCAATAAATAAATCTTTTTAAAAAATGGGCAGAAGAATGAACAGACATTTCTCCAAAGACAATATGCAGATGGCCAACAGACTGGTGAAAAGATACTCAACATCATTCATCAACAGGGAAATGCAAATCAAAAGCACAATGAGATATCACCTCACATCTGTCAGAATGGCTAAAATCCAAAACACAAGAAACAAGTGGTGGGAGGATGTGGAGAAAAGGGGACCCTTGTGTACTGTTGGTGGGAATGCAAACTGGTGCATCCACTGTAGAAGACAGTGTGGGGGTTCCTCAAAAAATTAAAAATAGAACTACCTTATGATCTAGTAATCACACTACTGGTATTTAACCAAAGAATACAAAAACACTAATTCCAAGTGCACCCCTATATTTATTGCAGCATTATTTACAATTACTTACAAGCCAAATTATGGAAGCAGTCCAAGAGAATGGATAAAGAAGATGTGGTATATACATACAATGGAATATTATTCAGCCATAAAAAAGAAATGAAATCTTGCCATTTGCAACAACGTGGATGGAGCTAGAGAGTATAATGCTAAGTTGAAATAAGTCAGTCAGAGGAAGACAAATACCATATGATTTCTTTTATATGTGAAATTTAAGGAACAACAACAATAACAACAAATGAGCAAAGAGGAAAAAGGGACAAACCAAAAAACAAACTCTTAACTAGAAAGAACACACTGATGGTTACCAGAGGGGAGATGGATGGGGGAATGGGTGAAATAGGTGATGGGGATTAAGAGTACACTTATCTTGGTGAGCAGTGAGTAGTATTGAAGTGTTGAATCACTATATTGTACACCTGAAACTAATATAACACTGTATGTTAACTAGACTGGAATTAAAATTAAATTTTTTAAAGTTTTTATTTTGGCTTTTGTTTTTTGTTTATGATAGTTTTATTTCCTCTAAGAGCTATACTGTGTTCATATCTTATCCTGTTGGGACTTCTCATTTATAATTCAAACCCTGAGGCACTGACAGAGATTTAAACACCCAGTGTGTTTAACAAAAAGTGAAGTGTATGGGCAGGAGTGCGTGTGTGTATGTGTGTGTATGTAAGTGTTCTGTTCCTTGCATTCAGCATACCTTTAAAATAAATTGTACTAAGGGCACCTGGGTGGCTCAGTTGGTTAAGCATCTGCCTTCAGCTCAGGTCATGACCCCAGCATCCTGGGATAGAGTCCCACTTTGGGGGCTCCTTGCTCAGCGGGGAGTCTGCTTCTCCCTCTGCCCCTCCCCCTGCTCATGCTCTCTCTCTCTCAAATAAATAAATAAAATCTTAAAAAAATAAAAGAAATTGTATTTATATATGTAAGTGGCCAGAAAAATAACGGCCTAGAAATAAAAATTAACTTTTGGAGCATTTCTCAGAAGAGTCTACTTTGCAAGTGTCCATCTATTTCTATAACATTCCAAGATGCTCCTTATTAACTAGTACAAGCCACTTAGCTTCCTGGTGACTTGAGCTCCTCATATGTGAAATAGGAATAAGATATTTAGTAAGATTTACAGAATGTCATTCATTCAATATATTTATTAGGTGTAACAGTGAATAAAACTGACATGATTCCAGCCCAGGCCTCACGGAGCTTACAGTCTAATAAGAATGACAGATACTGAGTAGTGTCATGAGCAGTATAAAGAGTACTGGGCACAGTGGGAATGTACAACGTGCTCGTGTAGTCTAGTCTGAGGAAGTGGCATTTGGATTTGTAGGAGTTAAAAGTTTTTATGAAAAGAGGATTGGAGAACAGAGTAAGAATTGGTTACATGGAATAATTCATTCATTCATTCGTTCATTCATTCATTCATGTATTTATTTAACAAATAACCGACAAGAGGGATAAATCCCTGACTTCATAGAGCTTACTAACATATGCATCTCACCAGCTGCAATGCCTAGTACACAGTAGGAAGTCAAACTGAAGGCTCTTCCATAAGCCTCGTGTATCCATACCCATTACCTCTACTCTCATCAAGTTTTATCGGGGCTATTCCAGCAGCTGTTCCTATCTAGCCCACCTGCTACACAGCTATCAAAGTTATCATCCAAAACTACTTACCTTTTAATGCTCTAAGGGCCATCTCTGAATTTGGAGCATTTATTTTTTTTTAAAGATTTATTTTTTTTATTTTAGAGAGCGAGCGAACAAGCATGAGGGGAGGGGTAAAGGGGAAGAATCTCAAGTAGACTCCCCGCTGAGCACGGAGCCCGACAGAGGCTCAATCCCAGGACCTGCCTGAGATCACGACCTGAGCCGAAACCAAGAGTCGGATGCTTAACCGACTGAGCCACACACGTGCCCCTGGTTGTGGAGCATTTAAATGGAGGAAATTTCATCCAACTGTTCCACAGAATTCTAAAAATGAGGTCTGTTTCCTTGTGGGTTGGTTACTGTTGGCCTCGATACACCCTGTATTTGGAACACCCACCATGAGAAGAATAGAAGTTTTCTGAGCTGTAAGTTTGAGTTGGCCTTAATAATAGTAAACTGCAATCTGTGTTTGCTCTGTCAGGGCTTAAAATACATCTCCAGCTTGAAATGTCTGGACCAAAGATCTGGTAATTGCTTATGGGGTCAGTAGGTTTCCACATGGGGTGCCAAAGGGTTGTAACAGATAACCCAAGATCAGGCTGAGTCAGGGGAGGAAAACAATGAGGCAATAGAAGCAGGCTCGACAGGAGCTGTAATTTGCTAAAGCAATATGGGTGCCAGATTCCCCCTCCAATCCCTACACCAGATTCAGCCTATCTCAGAACAGTCTTAGAGCCTAGAGACTATTATTTAATGTGTAAATTTTTTACTTCCAGCATTCAGCTGCAGTTTTGATGCACAGAAAGTGGATTCTTTAAACAAGTTGCTTAAAAGTACATTTCAGTAGATTTACCAAAGAGGAATCACCTTCTGTGATGATTTTGTTTTTTATTTGGCTTTCCACAAATCACTATTAAGAGAAAAATTCCCTATGAAACTGCAGGGGTGTGTGTGTGTGCGTGTGTGTGTGTCTGTGTTTAAAAAGAGATCTCTAGCACAGACTTTGAAAATCATATTCATTTAAATATCTAATTTTAAGAATATAGACATTTTCCTTTTTCCTGTATTATTTCTATAGCTGAAAAGTTAGATTATTTGGGGGCAAAGAAAAGTGAGGCTGAAAAAAAAAATGTTTCTTCAAATCTCCAAATTCTTCATGGAACTTGACCTGTGATGGATCTTCAGCAAATACATTTAGAAATGGAACAGGCTTTCTTTTCTTCTGTCTCTGTTAGGACTCTCCTGGTTGCAGAAAATACAAATCAAACTGGTTTGAACAAGTAAGATTTATTTGCTCACATAAATGAAGGATCCGGATTGAGCCAGGATTCATATTTCTTTCCTCTGTTTCTTACTCCATTCTCAGGCCAAGTAATCAGGATAAGGCTTCCAATAGCTTCTGAGCCTGCTTTTGTTCCAGCTTCTAATTAGAAATAAAGAGCAAATGTCTTCCTCCCAGCATTCTCAGCATACTTCCTGTACTTTGTGCTAACTGAACCCCCATGGGTCACATGACTGGTTAAATGAATCTCGGTAGTCAGGCAAATGCAATGCGGTGATTGGCTCGGGGCAGAGTCATGTGCTCCACTACTGGGACTGGAGGTAGAGCCGTGTGGGGAACAGGTGAGCAGAAAGTGGGGGAGGAGTAGATGCGCACACTAAAGCCACAGTTGTTGCTGGAAGGAGGGGAAATTGATGCTGGGGAGACAACTAATAATTTGCTTTAGCTTAAATCCCACTTCTTATCAAGTTCCATCCACCCACCCTCCTCCAGTTCACGTATCATTCTGAATCCAGAGATACCTTGGGGGGAGGGGGGATAGAGGGAGGACCTACTTCTATTCCTTTCCTCCTTGTGAAAAACAATTTTTAGCTTTCCATTACCTATAGAGAACTTCTCAATCTGGGATACATCCTTCCAAAGATTGTGGCAGTATGCTAGAGACTAAAACATAGAATAAACTGATATCTTCCTTGCCCATCACTTTTACTGGAAGATTTAGAAAAAATGCCCTAAATGTATATTATCAGATAAATTTATTATGGAGTAGGATTGAAAAAGCCACACGAATTCAGATAAACCACGAAACTTCAAGTAAATTTTCTGCCTTCAGTTGTGTGTTCAGTGCTTGGTCCCATGCTGCCCTGGGATGCATGTGAAACCCCAGGTTGCTAGCGTGGCCCACGAGGGTATTGGCAATGACACAGCATGTCTGTAGCCTCATCTCCCTCGTCTCTTCTCACACGTATCTCCTGCACCCCTGAACTTTTCGCTATTCTCCAAATGTTTCTTTTATATGGCTTCACATGTTTACTCATATTATGCTCTTTGTCAAAGGTGCGCTTTCCCGATCTACTTCTACACCAGGAAAACTTTTATTCATTTTTCAGTACCCAATTTAAATATTATTTCTGCACCAAAGCACAATATAATTAAATATTTCCTTTGTGAAATTTTTTTCTGGCTCTTTGGCCATGAGTCATCTCTCAATTTTTGATTCCTAGAATATCTTATTTATGCCACTGTTATTACACATAGTACATTATATTGAAGTTAGGTTTGGGGGGGCTGTGTCTGTCTCTTCCCATCAGACTCTGGTCTCTGTCATAACCCCATCATCTAACACACAGCTGGCAATATATATTGATTGACTAACCTGAAAACTGATATTGCTCCTCATTCTTATTCACACTTGCAATGTCTAATATAAGACCAAAGGAAGTACTCAAACATATACTGAATGAATTAATACCAAATGTAAGACCCCCCTTTTTTTTTTTATTTTAAGTAGGCTCCACGCCCAATATGGGGCTTGAACTCACAACCCTGAGATCAAGAATTGGGTGCTCTACCAACTGAGCCAGCCAGGCGCCCCAAGACTCCAATATTTAACACCAGATCCTGGAGGCATTTTAAGCTTTTTCTTGAAATTAAGGGAATGGGTAAAGTTATCAATCAGAGAAAAATGAGTAGTAAATTACAATGGGTCAAGCTCTTGGGCAATACCAGGAGCCAAGGGCAACCACTTATGGGGGCCTTCTCTCACAGCAACCCAAGTAATAGAATCAATTCCTAATGGAGAAAGAGGACCAAGCTTGAGGGCAGTGGCTCTGATTTAATGCAGATGCCTTTGGTTTCAAGCAACAGAAAAACTCAATGTACCAATTTAAGCAAAAAAGGATGTTCAAGTACAATGTTAAATAGACTGCAAATATCTGGTATCTAGGTTACTTCCATCTTTCCTTTCTTCCAATCCCAGCATATCTGCTTTGTCCTTGGCTACCTCTCTTCCCGGTTATAAGATGACTTCTGGAGTTCCAGAGTTTTCTGTCATGCAGGCATGACAATGTCCAGTGGAAAAAGGGGACTATCTCCTTTTCGTGACTCTTTTAATAATAAACTATTATTAAACTAAATAATAATAAACTATTCCCAGATTGCCTCTCACATCTCACCGGATAGAACTGAGGCACACGCTCACACCCAGAGAAATAGACAACCAGGATTGGCTAAGCCCAATCAGTTCGGAATTGGGAATGGGTGCCAACAAAAGATGTGTGAACATCTGAATAAAAGTTGGATTTGGGTTGCAATAAAAAAAGAGAATTTACTGTAGGGCAGGTGATTAACAGGGTCTTTTATAGACTCCTTTGTCATTTGCTGGTGGAGAATAATTTTGGAGCAATGAAATTGTTGCAGCCCAACGGTGGGTAAGATCCTGCTGTAAGGATTTCCAGTTTAGAAGGACATTTAGCTACATTTAAGAAAATCACGTCTTGATGCTCTGTGATGGAAGTAAGATATGCAAGTTTATATATTTTATAATTATAGCTGTATAGATTTTAAAATTTGCCTAGAGAAAAGATTGGAAAGAAATAGTCCAGAATGGTGGTTGTGTTAGTTGGTTTGAGGTAGGGTAATTTTTTGTTTTCAAAAGTTTTATAATGCAGTTATATTACTTCAGACTTTATTTGTCCTGTATATACCCTCTTCAAATCTTTTGAAGCCCTATAATAATAGCCTTGGCTGGTGACTTATGATGAATGTCTGACTAAATCTGTAACAATCATATTTAAATATAACTTTTGTTGGTCGTGGATTTTATTTGGAGCAAAGCAAATTTTTTTCTTTTGTTTTGTTTTGTTGTTGTTTTTTTTTCTGATTGCATTTTGTTTTCCTCTCTTCTTTTTTTTTTTTAAAGATTTTTTATTTATTTATTTGAGAGAGAGAGAATGAGAGAGAGCAAGCACATGAGAGGGGGAGGGTCAGAGGGAGAAGCAGACTCCCTGCCGAGCAGGGAGCCCGATGCGGGACTCGATCCAGGGACTCCAGGATCATGACCTGAGCCAAAGGCAGTCGCTTAACCAACTGAGCCACCCAGGCGCCCTTGTTTTCCTCTCTTCTTAATCTGAGCCATGCTTTCCTTTTTCTGAGCTCCTCATCATGTCTGTATGTCCACCACAATATCAATATCCATGATAGTATTCCCTAGTGCATTCCTTGTCCCTGTCATGTGTACATAGTTCTCATCATTTCCTTCTATAACATCCAGAACCACGTGGGAGCTCTGGGGAAGAAAATGCCTCCTCAAATGTGACCAGAAGAAACCATCTGTCTATAGAAAGCATTCTCCCACTATGAGAAAAGATTTCTTTACTTCTTGGGCTTATTCTACCTTCTCAGGGACATATGTGTATTAACTGAACCAGAAGGGATTATTTAAATTTCTTTATTTGTGATAAAGGGAGGGGGGGATGGTTATCAGGTTGATTTCCCATCACATTTTTAGCAGGGAAACTTGGTTTCCTCCCACATCAGGGAGAAATCTTGTGGGTCTACCATCATTTCATGTGACATTAAGCAGCCATGTTGGTCAAAATTTGAAAGCAACTGTTCATGCACACCTGGGTACTCCTTCCCTGGGTCTCCAGGATACCACACTCTCTCGGATCTCTTCCTACTCTACTGGCCACTCCTACAAAGTACCCTTCGCTGATCGTCCTTCATGTTCCAAACTTCAAAATATCAGAGTGCCTGAGATTTCAGTCCTTGGGCCTCTTCTCTACTGTATCTACATAACATTCCCTCTCAGATCTTGTTCTCTGCCTGGCTTTAAATACCACCTCTAAGTAGATGTTCCCAAATTTCTGTCTCCAGAGTGAGCCACTTTCTAAACTCCATATAGCTCCTCTTCGATGTCTAATAAACTATAATTTAACACGTCCAAACTGAACTCTTGATGTTCCCCCCTAACTGTACCTTCCCCCACGATTTTCTCAATCTCAACAAACAATGAATTTACTTCTGCGGTTATTTGAGGAAAAGCATTGGAATCATCTTGGATCTCCTCTATCAAGTTCTTTTGCCTCTACCTTTAATATCTATTCATAATCTGGCCACTTCCTACCACCTGCACCCTCACCTTAGGGCAAGTCACACCATCTCTTGCCTAGATTATCAGACTAGTCCCCTGACTGGTCTCTCAGACTTTTGTCCTTAACTCCTATACTGTATTTGCCACAAAATAAACTGTCCCTTCTAAATGTAAAGCAGGTCATGTCATTTCTCTGTTCATCACCCTTGAAAATGCCCCATCTCACCTGTGAAAATAAACTCCAACATCCTTACCATTGTGCCATATGCCTAGAAGGCTCTGTGGCATTTGTCCCCCTACTACTATTCTCACTTACGCTGCTAGGCCCCTCCTGGTTTACCTTGCTTGAGTCAGGGTTGACTTATCTGATAGGTAGTAGGCACACGGCCTTAGGCCCACAGTACTAGCAAGAGCCCACAAAACCATTTGATTTCTTTTAAAAACAGAAGGAAAAAAACCGTCTAGGTTAAACATAATATTTTAATATATAATATTAATATATTTGTTTTTATACAACAAAATCATAAATAGAACTTTTAGTAATTTTTTTTTATGAAAGAAGGGGCCCACGAAGCAAAAATGCCTAGGGCTCATTAAAATCCTAATGTATTTGAGGCCCCTGGGTGGTGCAGTTAAGCATCTGACTCCTGGTTTTGGCTCAGGTCTTGATCTCAGGGTCATGAGGTCGAGCCCCGCAATGGGCTCTGCACTCAGCGTGGAGTCCGCTTAAGACTCTCTCTCCCTCTCCCTCCACCCCCACCTCTCTAAAATAAATAAATAAATCTTAAAAAAAGAATAAAATCCAAATGTAGCCCTAGTCTAGGCTGAATTCTGGGTTGGGCTAGGGAAGTCTTTCTGTTTTACAAAGTGGGAAAGCTGAGGAATCATTCTCTCCTTTTTGGTTTTGCATCCCCCCCATTGGATCCTGTTTGTCATTGCTCAGTGACTGTGTTCCTTGTGCTCAACCCTTTCCCAAATGACTTCAGAACCCCACTCACACAAATAATGAGGACCTGCTGTCAAATAAATGGAATCCCACCTTTAGGTCTTAAGACATAGCCACCTACACCTTCCTTAAGGATCTCCACTTGCCTCCTGGGTGCAGTGAGAAAACAAGGGGAAATTACCCTCAAGGAACCGAAAAGGGAAGACCACGAGACTCGGAGTTCCATCTAACTGATGCCTAATTAGCTGCTTAAACAAACAAAACACACAAACAAACAAACAAAAAAGTCCTTGGGACACCTGTGTGGCTCAGTCCGCTAAGCGGCTGCCTTCCGCTCAGGTCATGATCCCAGGGTCCTGGGATCGAGCCCCGCATCGGGCCCCCTGCTCAGCGGGGAGCCTGCTTCTCCCTCTCCCTCTGCTTGCCACTCCCCCTGCTCGTGCTCTCTCTATCTCTCTGTCAAATAAATAAATAAAATATATTTTTTGAAAAAGTCCTTACTATCACGTGTGCCCAAATTCCTTTAAGAAAACAAGCCTTATATTTTCAACCTCAATGTTTATATGACATTTTTGGTTCTTTCCTTTTATAAAGATTTTCTATCTGCTTGTATCTCAATGAAGGTAAAAGTTCACCTTTAATTTTCTCCTCTAATAACTATGGTTTGTAAATATGGGTAAGTTATAGGGTATTGCTATCACAACCTGGAAATCACCTATAAATCTAACCAGACCAGTACCTTTACAAGAGATCAGAGAAATGGCTAAAACACCCTTTCTGGCATTAACTAAGAAGAAAAATTTTGGTAGGGAGTTCTAAGAACATTAATAAATTGGTTTTGCAAAATCAGTTTCATTTGTAATATGCATACATGAAAATTTACCCATGGTGCTTCATCTTAAAGCAATCTTAATTTGACCTTTTACCTCCATTTTTATTTTCTGTAAAAATAGGCTCTTTCTAGAATGATTTTTACTACTGGCCTGCTTACTTGCTTTTCCATCCTCCGTAATGTTTAGGAATGAGTCACAGAAACATACTTGGATACCTAGCACTGAAAGCCATTTAAAACAGAATATCCATGTCTGAAATATGTTCCTATCTGGATGTACATGCGTGAAATAATTGGACTCTCAAAATTCTTTTTATGCTCTTAATTCAATGAAACAATTCATAAAGGAACACACTTATATTTCAGAGCTCATTTACACGTTTGCCTTTCCTAGTGTTCTCTTTCTGACCAAGTTTCCTCCCAACTAATACCAGTTCAAACTGGTGAGGCTTCAGACAAGCTGTTAATCAACGTTGCCTGTACAACAGAATGATCAGAAGAGCTTTAGAGAAGATACGACCTGGCACTCTTCGAGACTCTGATTCGATGTATTTGGAGTATATATATGCACAGCTTGGTTATTTGGTTACCATGTCATCAAAGCAGATCACAAAGGAGAGGAAAAGCCCGCTTTCCTTCTGCCTGGGTGCCTTGACACCTAACAAATTATTTTTTTACCCCCAAAAGGAAAAATGGGGCTAAAGAAATTTTTACATTTAGTAAATAAAACATGCTAACTCTCAAGAGGTGGTTGGCCCCTTAAACAGCATGGCAGTGCACAGAAAGACCGTTGGGCAGGTCTGCACGTCCTTCATATAAATGTCAACACCTACTCTAGGTCCCAAAGTAAATATTTTTAATATTGTCTCATTCTGGACTGTTTAAACATGCACTATATCAACTATATCACTAAACGTGCACTATATCAGTTTAAACTGCATATTCCTAAAGTAATAGCATGAAAGTTTCCAGCAGCTCATTCTGTTTCTTCACTAGACATTAATTCTTCACTACATGTATTTCACCTCTGAAAAATCACATCAGTAAAAGGCTGCAAGATGTCAGACAGACCAGCACAGTATTTCTAAGGGTTAAGACCCAGATCATTGTTAAAGAAAATAACAAAAAGTTTTCCACACAGATATGAGCCAAGCCTGACCCCGTGTCTCCGGTCTCTTCCTGGTCTCCAACAATATAGGTTTACTACACCCTGCCACCACTTTCCAGGAATGCTCAGCCTCTGACAGATGTGACTGTTCATCTTATTTCTCAGAAGGAAGTAGATGGGGCAAAAAAGGGAGGTGGGAGCTCCTTTTTACCTCCGCCATATTCATCTTCCAATCCTTCCAATGGGAGGGATGAAAGCAGCCCCACAGGAAACGCTTTTGCCTCCCATGCCCTTCCCGTGCCACAGCTGAGAATCCAGTGGGGCCATCTCACTAACCTCCCCCGTCAAACCTTTTGTTCCTGGGTCTCCACAGAGTACGGTAGCAGAAACAGTCGTTCTTACCTGAATGAGGACATTTTTAGGGATGGTTTAGGTGGGGCGGAGAGGAGACGGGGAAAAATGGAGTAAAAAAAAAAAAAACCTTCTGTAAAATTTTTCTTATGAATCTGGATTTTAAAAATTATACCACAGCTTTTTTCTCCTTTTGGCACTCTCGTCTCCCAATTGGTTTAAAATAAGCAACAACACCCTCCTTTGTAGTCTCTCTCCTCTGTGTGTAGCCCTTGGTTTGTGAGAGGAAGTTTTAACCCTCTATGAGGTAAATGCCGGGAACCATTTTAGGATGATTTACCAGAAGTCAGTCAGGAAGCTGACATGTGATGCCTGTTTGTAAAGGAAGAAGGACAGAGCCAGGGCATTTTATGTTACTGTGAGAACCCACACTGACCTTTGATACAGAAACAGGTAATACTTCTTATTCCAATATCACACTTTCAAGTGAGAAATGTAACCTCACATCTGACCACTCCCATATCTTTCATGGCACAATAACGAGTCTACCTTGGTTTCATACAGAACCACGAACTCTGAGAAATGCTGAAGAAGCTGCCCCAGTCCCTACTTTCACTCACAAGCACAGACAAGCTCAGTGGTTTTCTTATGGTCACCCAGCGACACAGGTGGAGAACCCAAGGATCTTCTTCCGTCATTTCGGTGCTCATGCATTCCCCAAACTGCTCCTTTTTCTGGGAAATAGGCATTTTAAATTGTAAGCTACTAGAAGACAGAGACTGTGTGTTTTAACCTGAATGGTAAAATGGCCAACCTTTTAAAGAAATGGAAAATACCTACCTGGGAGACGAGAGCTCTGGAATTTGGGCTTGACTGTTCCACTGGCCCTGGCAAGTCATTCAGTAAAATGAGAGCATTCGATTCTATGAAATCTAAAGTCTTTTTAGCTCTATGATTGTGCACTGAAGAAACATTCATCAACGAACACGAAAGGCCAAATACCAAAGGCACAAGCCTTCCCATCATGGCTACCTCCCCACTCTTCCCTGCCCTGCCCAGCACACCCTGCTCTGCTTTGACAGACCCCACCCCCCGGCCCCCCAACCCAGCCCAGAAACTCTAACTGGCCCTGTTTTCAACGCTTCTTTTCCAGGCTATGTGACTTGATCACTATGGTGCATTTTGGTTATGTTTTCTCACTCTTGAGAGATCAACATAATTGTCATTTTCTCCATTTACACTCAGAAACCCCAGCAAAGGTGTACAGACCTAGAGGAAGGGTTGTTCGTCTTGAGAGACAGGAGAAAAATAGCGTTGTTGTATTTCTCCATCCATGTTTTCAGAACCCTTGAAAGAGCAGCATGCTTGTTATTTAAAAGGTTATGATATTCAGAAAGAAAAAAATATCGTCAGGGTACAGTAACTGCACTGGTTTTTGCTCCAAAGGCAGGAAATAGCTTGGCCAACCTGAAAATAAAATATGCTTCTATTAAGCAGCTAAGCTTGTTAGACTCCCAGTCTGGTGGCAGGAACAGCGCTGTATACATAATGCGGACGCGCCAATGCTTGTTCTTTTTCCAGAAATTTAAAAAATCATTTTTCCTATTTTTTAATTCCACAGAAAGATTCCAAAATACAAAACAGATTTTGCTCCAACAGTTCAACCATCTTTGTTCCTCGGATTTATTATTGTTTTTTTCTTTTTTTCTTTTCCCTAACAGACATTACCCAACAGGACTCTCAGGGAAAAGGAGAGCTCTCAGTCCATCAACTTTCTACTGCCTCCGGAACCCACTTTTTCCAGAGAAGATTCTAAATGGGTCACTTCCCTCATGTGGCCTCACTACAGATGCCATGCCCACGCTTGTCCCTTATCCTATTTTCAGAAGTGAATGGCCAACTCAATTCCATAAGGCCTTGCCTACATCCAGCCAAGGTCACGGTTGGTACTTAAAAGCCGTGGTCTTTTTCTCCCCCTAAAGACTAGCTTTTATCCCTACCTCCACCCTTCCTCCTTTTTCCTTTGCCCTCTCCTTCTTCAATGGGGCTGTGTTATGAGGGACCTGGCCACACACAGAGAATATTACAGGAATAAAACCTGGAAAACAGCACACAGTTATGAAATATTAAACTTAAACTTCTCTTTATTTTGCTCCCTGAATTCTCCTCCCCCTCCAAGAAAACACAAACCTTGACAGATCTGTGGCTCATGTTATCTTCAGCTGTAAAAGCCAGCTGAACCAACAGGGCGACTCTCTCTCTTTCCTACTGCCTAGAGGTTTCAAAAGGAGCTACTGTAAAGGAACAGTTCCTTCTCTGGCCTTATGGACAATTTTCGTTGAGGAAGCCGATTAAGCTGGAATCAGCCTGATAAAGAACTCTATACACTGTAGAGTTTTATACTAATGAAATCTGTTAACATCAGGAATTCTTCCATGCCAATTAGAGAGTAAGGGCAAAGACAGGAAAGTTAAAGTGCTAGGGCCAGGATACTGCCCTCTGCTCTTTTCGTCGTGATCTTTAAGAAAAAGAAAGCAAGTTCAAGGATCCGTCCATTTCTTCAGTCAGCCTAACCTATGAACTTCAGTGGGAATTTGGCCTGAGGAAAGATTGCCTCATCAGACATTGATTCGGCTAAAGCCAACCCATTTCGAGGTGCCACCCATTAATTTCTTGACTGCAAATAGGAATTTTGCCCCAGGCCAGAACTCACAATTGGTCCCAGTTGACCTGAAATGGATTTCCACAAGTGGCTGGGGAAAGGGAGTCTCTCTTTAGGCTCTCTCTCCTTTGGTCCAATCTTTCTTTATTCCCTCTCCTGCTTCATCACATTAATAACAGAGCACTCAAAGAGCTTCATTAGTCAATGGCATACAAACAGCTGCTCAGAGGCTTTGCGACTGGATTGATCCTGACGCTGCTAGTAGACAGCACAGGACTGAAATGCCTGTGCTTTCCAACTTGGGCAGCATTCCCTTTTTTTCTTCCCCATCTGATGTATTCATTCAATGTTCGCTTCATAAAGACAGTGTTCTTACAGAATGGCTCTTTGCATATGATCGAAGTCTTGGTTTATACATGTTTGTATATAAATATAAAATGGCTCTTATTTTTTATTCCTGAAATGCATATTGAACATGCAAGCTACAAAAGAGAGAAAGCATATTAAAGTAGTATATTTAGGTGTGATGGCATGTGTAGCTTTCCTAATCAATCACTAACCATAGAGACTGGAAAACTAATAGTTGTTTCATATATCTGGGAAATGGGCTGATGTTTTGCTAAGATTAATGAGTAACTCTTCCTTTCTCTCCAGTTTTTGAGGCAAATTTTCAGACCCTCTGTATAGTTGAATATAGTTGAATTCGGGCTGCCCTTGTAAGACTTAGAGACCCAGAGGCTAGAAACCAAATTATTTGTACCTCAGAGAAGCAGTCCCATTGGTGCACAAGGAGGCATGTATAAGGATGGTCTTTGCGGCATTTATTGACCGTAGCTAAAACAACAACCTGGAAAACACATAACTGAAAATCATAGGGGAATGGCTAAATAAATAAACTATAACTTGTCTTGGCCACAGAACACTATAAAACAGTTTTAAAGAATGAGGTAGAGTTCATGAACTAATAAGGACCCATCTCTAAGACATAGCAATAAAAAACCCCATCCTGATCCCTTATATATTGTTGGTGAGAATGTAAAGTGATCCAGCCGCTATGGAAAACAACATGGAGGTTCCTTGGAAAATGAAAAATAAATCTACCATCCGATCCAGCAATTCCACTTCACATGCAAAGGAAATGAAAACAGATTTTGGATGAGATACCTGTACTCCCATGTTTATCAACAGCGTTATTCACAAAAGTGAAATGGAAATAACCCAAAGTTAAGGAAATAACCCAAATGCCCATCCACAGATGGATGGGAAAAAAAGATGTAGTACATATATACAATGGAATATTATTCAGCCACGAGAAAGGAGGATATCCTGCCATTCGCACTACACAGATGGACCTTGGGCACATTATGCTAAGTGAAGTAAGTCAGACAGAGAAAGACAAGTACTGTATGTTATCATTTATATGTGGAATCTAAACAAGTTAAACCTGTAAAAAAACAGAGAGTAAAATGGTAATTACAAGGGGATGAGGGGTGAGGGTAAGAGTGATGGGTGTTTAAGGGTACAGACTTGTCACAAACAGTAAATTAGCCATAGAGATCCAAAGCACAGTATAGTGAACATAGACAATATTGTACGATAATTACATAATGTGATCGATATCACTACATTGGCAATCACATTACAATATATACATGTATCAGAGTAACACCCTGTATACCTTAAACTTACACAATGTTACATGTCAAATGTATTCGATAAAAAAAATTTTTAAACCATAGTATTTATTTTTAAAACACACTTACACGCATAGAACAATACTGCATCGTTTCTACCTAGAAGAAGGTCCATAAAGGAAACACAGTAGACTGGTAAGACTTCCTTGGGAGAGGCTGGGAAAGAGTTTGGATTAAGAATGGTGATGACAGGGGAGTTGAGCCTTAAATGTAATATTTTCATTTTTCACAAAGAAATTGTATCCATCTATTATTTATGTAGCTTAAATTTAAGTCCTTTGAAACACAGTATGAAGAGGTTGAAACATTTTTTTTTTTTTTGCATTGCTCTGTTTAACAAACCCTTAATATTACTTCCTGAAAATCAGCTATTCTTCTTCCGGAGGCTTATTTATGCCTGAGGGTTCTGTTCTAGTAGAGCAATGGGAGACGGAGGGTAAACAAACTGGAATTCGAACTATGTTTCAACACAGAATAAAGCATCAGTTATCTCCCTTTTCCACCCTTTCTTGGACCTGAGCCCACTACTTCTCAGTGGCCACCCCACCCACCCTGAGAGATACAGAACCCCTAGAACTGTGAGGCCCTTAGAAATCTTTGCTTGAACCCCTTGTGTTAAGGTGAGGGTGTTGGTTTGCTCAGGTTGAATCCATTGCTCCCAGTGACTAATCCTGTCCACTACCTCGGTTTAAGCCCTCCTCTGGGAGTGAGGCGACCCCCGGGTTGTCTTCTCTTGTCCAGCTTCGCAAACTCCTCCCATTCATTTCAACAGCAAAGAGCTGTTGCTTTGTCAGAACTGTTTATTTCAGTATTCCAGATTTTCAGAAGTCAATTCCTTTAGTTTCTCCCTTTCTCCTCCTTTCTTTTCTTTGTCTCTCGGCCTTTCTCTCGGTCTCTCTGTATTTCTGTCCCTTTCCAAATGCATGCTGTCCCTTAGGGTTCTCTTTATTTTCTCACAAGGTATTCTATAAAGCAAATTTTTGTTATGATAAATTTCAGTAATACTACTAAAAAAAAAAACTCTAAAAAAGTTAAGACCAGAAGGTAGATTCAGTTTTAATGAACTGTTCTTCTTTTACCTTGCTTTTATGTTGCTCCTTTTTATCTCTTCATCAATGAAACTGTATTCCATCAAGCCTCGGGGTATGATAAATAACTTACAAGGATGCACGACTGTACCTAACTCACTTGACAGGGTGACTCACAGCACTGATAGGTATTATCTACATTCTTTAAATGGTTTCCTGCAGGGGTAAACCTGTGCGCACCCAGAAATACAAAAGCACAGGAGAATAAAATGTCCAGAGGTGACTTGTTTGGCCCATCCTTATTTCCTTGCAAGAGGTTGCTTAGAAAATGCAACCATTTTCAAAAAAGCGTGAGCAACTGAGAAACAGATGTTCGCATTCTCCCTGGATCTGGAGCCTTCCAGGATGGCTCTGCAAACAGCCCATCTCTCAGGGTGTCACAGCTTTTCATGGGCTCCAAGAAGAAAGGCAGAGGTCATGCTGGCTGAAGTGAAGGCACTGAAACCGTGCCTTCCGGACCTTGCTTAAGAAACCTTTTTGCCAAGTGCTTTTCCAAAGAAGTGGGAATCCCAGAAAGCGACATTTCTCAGGTACAGAATCCTCCCTTTGAACTTGAGAGTCTTTGCGCATTTTCATTTACTTCTGCTTAAACAGACACATGACCAGTGTTTATCAGCCCAGCACTTGCTGGGGCCTTCTCCCTTCGAAACCATGAAAGGAAGCTCTGGTAAAATTATGATTTTTTATACCTGACAGGCTGTGGCCTGTAGAAAGCTCTGAGTTCTGGCAGAAAAACAAAATCAATTGAGTTTCATCTAAACCATTCTTTGGCTTTCAAGACCCTTTGATAAATCTCAGACGGAAATTCTTCAGTCCCACAGAAGCTCAGGAGGGTAACGATACACTTTGATTTTTTACTTTATCATTTCATTGAAGTGGCATTTTTATTGATCAGTTGCTCACTGGATCAGTGGTTTTATTAATCTGCTTTTCTAGTCAAATAACGTGACAGGACTTCATTTAAAACTGATTGTAGTGTCTGTAACTGGGCACCACTTGAGCAGTGACCATAGGTGACTGGAGTCAACATTTTATTACAAAGCCCACACAACAGGATAAAGATCCAGTCGAGTTGGGAAAACTGGGAAACTTAACATGGCTGCCATTGTCAACTTCCCGAGTCACTGCAACAACTGGCTTTTTTGCCTAGTGGGAGGGGAAGGGAGAAAATTAATGCACCCTCCACACTCCAGCAACAGTGATCTTTCTGAAATACAAGTTCTGTCATGCCTATGCCCTGCACAAAACCCCACTGCTTTTGGTATAAAGACCAAAAGACTCACCCCAGCCTCCAAGATCTTCCAATACTCACCTACCTTTCTAGGCTCATCTCTTGCCCCTCACACTGTAAGCTCTGCCACCTGAACTCCTTACAGCTGAAGAAGTTCATCAGCCTCCCTCTTACTTCTTGGCTTTTAAGCATGACAGTCCTTCTGCTTGGAATACCCTTTCTCTATTCTTCAGCTGGCTAATCTTTATTTGCCCTTCAGGACAGTTTTAACTCCAGACTTTTCAGAAGCTCTTGGCATCTAACACACCAATTTGAAATCTCCTTCTATCTTTGATGCTCGATTGTAAATTTCTTGAGAAAAGGGACTGTGTCTTAGACATCGGTGTTTAACTCTATTGCAATAGACTTCATAACACATTAGACAAAAATTTTCCCCTCCAGATTATTTATCCTCTCTCGAAATGTATCGTATGGGGTCTTGTCTTCCCAGCCAGAAAAACATCCATGAGAGCCTGTCTGGCCCATTCACAACACATAGCAATTTGGGAGAACATAGTAAGCATTCCATAAATATTTTATTCATTAACTATATCTGCAAAGCCTAGCACAGGGTATAGCAGGTACTCAGAATTCATTGAATCTAAGGTATCACTGATGGTGAGAAGCATCGCTGTTTTATATACCATTAAGAAACCAGGTAAAGCCTCCAAAATTATGACATAATGCTTATTGAAACCATGACACTATGCTTTCTTATTACTTAGACATTTTTCTATTTGGTCTAAGAGAACTGCTTAGTCATAGATATTTATCATATCATTCTTACATATACATAAAAAGGAAAATATAAGCAAAATAAACTGGTTCCATTTTCTAAACTTTTTCATATTCAGAGTCTAAAACTCTGCTGCATCACATTTTTAGTTCAGAAAGGTCAGCGTCCGTGACGTTTCCCACAGTATCAGCTGTGCCACCCTGAGTGTTGGTGTTGTACCATTTCCTTTTCTTTTCTTTCTTTCTTTTTTTTTATTGACAGAGAGGGAGAGAGAGAGAACATGCACTAGCAGGGGGAGAGGGAGAAGCAGACTCCCCACTGAGCAGGGAGCCCGATGTGGGGCTCGATCCTAGGACCCTGAGATCATGACCTGAGCTGAAGGCAGACGCTTAACCAACTGAGCCCCCAGGCACCCCATTAAGTCACCCAGTCTTTTTTTTTTTTTTAAGATTTATTTATTTACCTAACACACTAAGAGCCAGTGTGTTTTCTGCTACAATCTTAGAGGGGCAATTAGTGGAGGGGGGAAAGGGGCGGAGGTCTGAAACCTTGCCAATGTGTAAATGTACCTGCTACAAAGATCAATCCTTAGCTCACTTTCCTGGTCACCAGGGATATTGTGGATGGTGGTCAGGAGCTCCGTACCCATATGGTGAATAAATAAATCCTTAAAAATAAATAAA
Source organism: Halichoerus grypus (assembly GCF_964656455.1). Lineage (NCBI taxonomy): Eukaryota > Metazoa > Chordata > Mammalia > Carnivora > Phocidae > Halichoerus > Halichoerus grypus. The sequence goes on from NC_135714.1 coordinate 88,614,456, forward strand.
TATTTATAAATAAATATTTATTATTTATTTTAAAGATTTATTATTTATTTGACACAGCGAGAGAGGGAACACAAGCAGGGGGACTGGGAGAGAGAGAAGCAGACTCCCCACTGAGCGGAGAGCCCAATGTGGGGCTTGATCCCAGGACCCTGGGATCATGACCTGAGCCGAAGGCAGATGCTTAATGACTGAGCCACCCAGGCGCCCCACTGTTGTACCATTTTCTTAAAAGTGTGCTCCACTAGTATCTCTTGGATTTTCTTCCAAGCCATTGACACCCACCATTTTGCAGGTTTGGGGGCTAGTGCCTTGTTGATCTTATCAAGTGTTAGATTTCAAATGACCACAATTCATGTGCCTTTCTCAAATGGTCCTTAAAAGTCAGTTGACAGAAACACAGAAGCACTCAGTTATCCAGCTGTTCCACGGGGAATGACAGCCGAGTTTACACCATGTTTGCTCTGGCTGACAGCAATGTAAGTCACAATTAATGCAACAAACTACCACAATTTTAGAGTTAATAAACTGTGAATAAATGCCTCACTTAGAATTGATGCAATATAAAGGTCTGTGCTTAATAGGTATTGTTGAAAGAGTGAGACTAACAGAGAAGCATTTGGAAAAAGAGTTCTAGGAAGTTAATCCCCAAGGTATAAATAATTTCATATACAATTTCTACTTTCATTGATGCTCAATTGTAAATTTCTTGAGAAAAGGGACTGTGTCTGAACATATACTGCGTACCAACCCTAACGCTTAGTTCTTTTATATACATTATCTCATTTAACAACATGTTCATAATTTCCAGGTGTTATAGTCCGTTGCCAGAGTGAAATGTAGATCTACTTTATCTATCACTCTGTCTCCAGAATTCTCCATTCACCTGGAAATAACTCATATCAAATATCACAATCAAAATTGCTTTTTAAAATTGCATAATCAGAAAATATCTTCACAAATCAGCAAGGAAATCATTAGTCTTATTGTCAAAGATATTCTATAATAATTCCTGAAGACTGATAATTGATGTCTGGCTTATTTTTTAATTAAAATATTTAATTAACTTGAAGTTTCCATAAGTTTTCAAAAATCAACCATTAAAATTAAAATGCAAAGACAAATTGAAACTCAGAGATGGAACAAATAGCTAGAAAAGTTATTTCTAGCCTTAGCTTTGAAAAAGCCTGGAATGTTGCAAATAGTTTCAAAAGGTATCTTAAAATTGTCAGAACAATTATCAAAACGAAATCAAATTTAATTCTTTTGGACTTAAAAATACAGGCCTACTAGGGTAGGAATTAGGAGATGGGGTGTTATACTCCAAAAGCAAGAGAATTACGAAGTTGAGTAAAATCTCTACCCACATGAATTTAAGAGAAAATCTCCTAAAACCAGAAGACGTGTATGTGTGTGTATGTTTTTCCAAAAATAATTGATTAATGCATCAGCGTTATTCAAAGCTCATCTGACAATGAATCTTTGAGCAGAGAGGTTGTCCCATTATCTGTTAATCTCCACTTCCTTCTAGCCGCAGAGCGTTGGCCCCACCAAACTGCCCAGAGACAGCTCTGACCTATGTGCAGTCAAACCATCCCACTCACATCCTCCTCCAGTATTATTTGAAATTTGGGTGGTTGACATCTGAGGAAGAAGTGGGGAAAAGCTCCATGGCAGGCCTGACAGTATGGAGGCTAATTTCTAAAGGGCAGAGTAATAAAATGTCATTCACTCACACAAACCCCTGTGGTTTTCAAAGCAAGAGCCAGTGTGTTTTCTGCTACAATCTTAGAGGGGCAATTAGTGGAGGGGGGAAAGGGGCAGAGGTCTGAAACCTTGCCAATGTGTAAATGTACCTGCTACAAAGATCAATCCTTAGCTCACTTTCCTGGTCACCAGGGATATTGTGGATGGTGGTCAGGAGCTCCGTACCCATATGGTGAGGGTGTTGCTTTGGGGTTTTTGTTTGTTTGTTTTTAATATGAGAGTGGGCCGCTCTCAACCTGATAGCCAGGCTAATTTACATAGCAGCACAAAGGCCTGCATTTTGCAATTAGTTCCCAGTTGAAATGGAAATACCCTTACTAATTACCTGAGCAGGACTCTCTGACTGGGTTGGAGATTAAAGGGATTTATTCACCTGCGGAAAGGCCAAGGTGAGAGGAGCCCACTCCTCTGGAGAAGGAAGGAATCTACAAAAGCAAGGAGAAAAAAGGGAGGATGGGGGTGAGCGACTCTCAGGAATGGAGCTCCAGGGCTGCTGGCCTGTTTTTGTCCCATCCTGGGGCTTACATCCCAGCAGGCCCTGCGGGCACACGGAGCCTAGAGAACACAATACTTTTAGGGCCCATGAACATGTTTTTATTTCTTTATAAATCAGTAGGAAAAAAATGAACTTTTAGGTTGAGGAACATATTGTAACATATAATACTAATATATCTGTCTCTGTTGCAAAATTAATTTTAAATTTCTTCATAGGAGGAAGTGTCTTATGCCCACAAAAGTCATAAGGGGGTCCTGCCTGCCGTATTAGGTTAGTTAAATGATATGAAATTGCTGATGACCAACAGTTTCAGATGCACAAAACAGGGAGTGACTAGTCAATGGGTAGAAAATGTCAGTTACAAGAGATGAGTAAGTTCTAGAGATCTGCTGCACAGTCTAAAGTCTGTAGATAACAATCCTGTATTGTACATTTTAAAAATCCATTAGGAGGGACGCCTGGGTGGTTCTGTCGGTTAAGCGTCTGCCTTCAGCTCGGGTGGTGATCCCAGGTGATCGGGGGATTGAGCCCCGCGTCAGGCTCCCTTCTGAGCAGGGAGCCTGCTTCGCCCTCTCCCACTCCCGCTGCTTGTGTTCCCCCACCCTCTTTCTCTCTTTGTCAAATAAATAAATAAAATCTTAAAAAAAACCAAAAAAACAAAACAGTTTTGACCTAATACCTATGTCTCAGAGGATCCTTTGCTAGTGTGTAGAAAATCTCAACTCCAGCTGGGCAGGCAGGGAAAGTAGAGAAGGCAATCCTTTCTTTCTTTTCCTCTCTCCTTCCTTTTCCTCTCCCCACCTCCCCCCTCTCACCTCCTTCCCTTTTCTCTTCTCTCTCACCCTCTTTTTTCTACTTCTCTCTCTCTCTCTCCCAAACTTCTAGGATTTTTCTTAGGGAAACCGAGGAAGGTTAGTCACCTCCCGTCCTAGGGCCCCCAATGGACCTTGGACTGTCCCAGGCACTCACCCTGCTCCTTCCACCCCTCAACGCCATCTCTGCTGCCTTCCTCAAGGAAAATCCAGATAAACTCAGATCAGGGATATGCTGAAGCTCTCTGGGGGCTGGGGCAGGAGGCCAGGCCCAGAGACAGACCCATTCGTGAAGCTTTCTTGTTCTTCCCATACTCTTCCTCCATTCTTAGTTCCTGGGATCTTTATCTGGTGAGAAGGAGGAGGAGGAGGAGGAAAACGGGTTCTATACATTTGTTTATTCTCTACAACATCTCCCATCATTCAGTACAAAGATTTTAATGTTAAAAGTTGAGAATTTGCTTTTTTTTCCTTCTGATTTCATCACTGACTACTCCTAAAGAAAATGAATGCCTTCTGGTCTAGCTGCCCAAATAGGGAAGTCATCAGGAAAATAAGGTAAATAGGTAAAGAAGGAAGGACTATGGCATAGAGCACATCAGCTATCACTTCATCTATCACCCACTGCAAATAAAACTCATTAGGGCCAAATCACAGAGATGACTGTCTTAGGGGATGAGGCAGTATGTTATCAATACAAACATTAAAGAACGATAGGGCCCTACCCTCAAGGAACTACAGTTTGGTGCATAAAAGCCACATGTGTAAATGACACATGAAAATGAACAGCAATGAAGAGGAAAGAAGTACTACGTGGGTATTGATAGAGAAGTTAACTAGGATCCAGATGCCCGTTGGTGATGAAGTGAGCTTTAAATCTATGCCATGGGCATCTCGAATGATGGTGGATTGCCTGCTCTCGTTTGTGGCCTATTGAGAAGGTTGAGTGACATCTGTTAAAACCCAGCACAGAGGTGTGGTTAAACATTTCAACTTAGAGAAGTCCTGCAGGTTCTGGAGAAAGAGGATACCTGTAAGCCAGGTGGTAAAAGAAAGAAATGACTGAACTCTCATCCTATAGAGCTGTGAATGGAGAAACAGAAGACTCTATGGATTTGGCTCAAGGCTTTCATTTACCTGAAAATGTCAAAGAACCCCTACTGTGTGCCTGACTTTCAGAAATTCTAAGAGAAGAAAATGAAGAGAGCCATTATCTGGCTCCTATTTAGAGAACGACAAAAGCAAAATGGTTCCCTTCTTAAAATATAGCCCACGTCATTAGTTAGAACAAGGATTACAGAGGAGAAAACACGGAGTCCATTTTGTGCCAATTTTAGTTTGGGCTGAAACGGTGAGGTTGGAAGTAAGAGGTGGAGCTGGGGAGTGGTAAAGCCTTAAATAACCAACCATGACTAATCATTGAGTTTAGCCTGAATGAATTCACTCTGCAAACATAGGTGTCATCAAAACATAGCTTATGCAAGGCCTGAATGGGAAGCATGTCACAACATATAACTACAAATCCATTCTTTGTCTGCAAGGTCACAATCAACTGTGCATTTGGTATGGTCGAGTGACCCGGGATGGTTGCCCCAGGTGATTTCAACTTGATGAAAGTAGACGAAGGTAAGCATTTTATTAATTGTATTGTTAAAAGTGAATCTGTGTGGGCGCCTGGGTGGCTCAGTCGGTTAAGCGGCTGCCTTCAGCTCAGGTCATGATCCGGGGGTCCTGGGATCGAGCCCCGCATTAGGCTCCTTGCTCAGCACGGAGCCTGCTTCTCCCTCTCCCTTTGCTTGCCTGCCACGTCCCCCCTGCTTGTGCTCTCTCTTTCTGTCAAATAAATAAACAAAACCTTAAAAAAAAAAAAAAAAGTGTATCTGTGTAGTCAAAGAGTTTGTTGTTGTTATTGTTATTTTTCATTCAAAGAACACACTAGGACAGAATATAGCTACCTTTTAGGACAGACTTGGATTCATATTCTAGTTCTGTATTGAGCTAGCTACACGAGGCACAATTACTTTATCTTAAAATGAAGCCCCTGCTAGCCCTAGAGTGCTATTACACTATTTGGTTATTGTGAAGAGCTGAAAGGCACTTTCCTCTGAGAAGGTGGGAGAGCATCTGAGAAAAAATGTAAGACACCATTAAATCCACTTACCATTGCATGTTAGAAAGAAAAATAATGAATTAAGTAGGGATTCTGTGAATTTATTTCCTACTCCCTTCTTTATCCACTAATCCCAGCCTTTAAAAAAATAAGTGAATATATTAAATATAAAAAAAATCCGCCAGGTAGGGGTGAGCCATAGGACATTCAAACTTAGTACTTTTCCACTGAGCCCACACACCAAAGAGGGCATACAGTTGGAAGTTTTGACACATGTGTGTGGTATTCTGAAAATGGGCAATGTATTTAAGAGACCAAACTATATAAATGAGCTGTTAGAGTTTGGTCTAGGCCAGGGTTTCTCCACCTCAGAGCTATTAAAATTTTGGACCAGATAACTCTTGGTTGTAAGGGGCTGTGATGTGCCCTGCAGGATGTTTAGCAGCATCCCTGGCCTCACCAGATGCTGGTAGCAAACTGCTCCCCCTCCCAGGTCTGATCGTCAAAAATGCCTCCAGGTGTGGCCAAATGTCCTCTGTGGAACAAAATCACCCTCAGTTAAAAATCACTGGTCTGGACAAAAGGATGAGGTGGATTATGACATTTATTTTTTTTTTTAAGATTTTATTTATTTATTTGACAGAGAGACACAGCGAAAGAGGGAACACAAGCAGGGGGGAGCGGGAGAGGGAGAAGCAGGCTTCCCGCCGAGCAGGGAGCCCGACCTGGGGCTCGATCCCAGGACCCTGGGATCACGACCTGAGCCAAAGGCAGACGCTTAATGGCTGAGCCCCCCAGGCGCCCCAACATTTACTTTTGATACCATCTGTTCCTGCTACATTTCCTGCTCCTCATCCCAGGCCTTTTTTTTATTCATCCATTGAAGAGATATTTATTAAATGACAATTATGTGGCAGGCACCATACTAAGAGATGAAGGATAAATTAGTGAACCAGAAGGAATGGTCCCAACTGTCATGCAGTTTACAATTTTGTTAGCGAGACAATGTGAAGAAAATAATTATAAAATAATATGTACAAAATATACAAAATTCAGAATTTTATAAAGTGCATATAATAAAACGTACAATAATATGAACCAAACAGAAGTTCAGGGAACCTACATAGATAAGTAAAGCCCCTGCTTCCCCCAACCTTGTTAGTATTACAGTGAATGGTTTAGAAAGGCATAAACCTACAAAGGAATGGTAGTGGGAGAGGAGTAGAACAATAAAAATTTTGAAAAGCAAAATTTAGATGGATGAGATGAACTTAATAAACTAGAGGAAACTGAAATAAGACTCAAAATAAATCATATCGTCATGATGCTTAGTAACACTGAGGTCAGAGAGGAAAACCTAAAACTTCCGCAGAAGAAAAAGAAAAAACCAAACAGATCACATACGAGGATACATGAATTAGAATACCATCAGACTTTTCACTAGCAGCACTTATAGCTGGAAGAAAATAGAGCAATACCTTCGAAGTTCTGAAGAAAAACTCTTCCAACCAAGAATTCTGTACTTAGCCAAATTGTTAAATGACTAAGAAATAGAATGAAGACATTTCAAGACATTCTTTCAAATTACTTCCCATATGTTCTAGTTTTATATTGCTATAACAAATGACCTCAAAACTTAGTGGCTTAAAACTATATGTCACGATTCTAAGAATTTGAACAGAGCACAGGGAGACAGATCATCTCTGCCCCTCCGTGTCTGATATCTCAGATGGGATGATCAGAATATCTGGTCGCTGGCCCATCATTTTTCTCTTCCTACATAGCCTTTCAATGTGTTTGGCATGGGCTTGCTCACAGCAGATTAGCTGGACTTCTTACATGGTTCCAAGACAACAAAACAGAAGCTGTCAGTTCTCTTAAAGACCAGGACTTGAACTGTCATACTCTATTGGCCAGAGAATTCACAGGTCAGTCCAGATTCAAGGAGAGGAGGGGGGAAAAAACCTCTTTCAATGCACTAAACCAGTTCTTAAATAGACCAGGAGGTGTTGTGTCAAGCCAGCAAGTTTGGGATTGAGTTGAAGAGTAAAAGGATCTGCATGAAAAGATAAAAAGATCTACCTTTATACCTGATAACAAGAAACCAAATGGATGAAACTTGTGTGACAGACTGATTTCATTTTAATTGAAATGACAGGGAAGGTACATGAGATGAAATGCATTTAAGAAATCGCTTTGGACTGCTGTGTAGAGGATGACTTGTGGGGGACAAGGGTGGAAGCAGGAAAACCAGCTGGATGCTTACTTGGACTGAGAGTAAAGGTAGAGAATAAGAGAAATGAGCAGATTTGTGATCAATTTTGGAGGGTTAGCTGAATAGATTTGCTGATGGACTGGACATAGGAATAAAAGAAAAGAAAGAATCGAGGGTGATATCAAGGTTTTTAGCTTAAACAACTACGTGGACACTGATGTCATTCACTGAAATGGTAAAGAAAGGGAAAGATTTGGGAAGGGAATCAAAAATTCTGGCTTGACTACCATATGATCCAGCAATTGCACTCCTGGGTATTTACCCCAAAGATACAAAAGTAGGGACCCGAAAGGGTACGTGCACCCCGATGTTTATAGCAGCAATGTCCACAATAGCCAAACTGTGGAAAGAGCCAAGATGTCCATCAACAGATGAATGGATAAAGAAGATGTGGTATATATATACAATGGAATATTATGCAGCCATCAAAAGGAATGAGATCTTGCCATTTGCAACGACGTGGTTGGAACTGGAGGGTATTATGCTGAGCGAAATAAGTCAAACAGAGAAAGACATGTATCATATGACCTCACTGATATGAGGAATTCTTAATCTCAGGAAACAAACTGAGGGTTGCTGGAGTGGGGGGTGGGGTGGGAGGGATGGGGTGACTGGGTGATGGACACTGGGGAGGGTATGTGCTCTGGTAAGCGCTGTGAATTGTGCAAGACTGTTGAATCTCAGATCTGTACCTCTGAAACAAATAATGCAATATATGTCAAGAAAGAAAAAAAGAAGAAGAAGAATGTAGCAGGAGGGGAAGAATGAAGGGGGGGAAATCGGAGGGGGAGAAGAACCACGAGAGACGATGGACTCTGAAAAACAAACTGAGGGTTCTAGAGGGGAGGGGGGGTGGGAGGATGGGTTAGCCTGGTGATGGGTATTGAGGAGGGCACGTTCTGCATGGAGCACTGGGTGTTATGCACAAACAATGAATCATGGAACACTATATCTAAAACTAATGATGTAATGTATGGGGATTAACATAACAATAAAAATAAAAATAAAAATAAATAAATAAATAAAAAATTCTGACTTGAAATGATTATAAGTTATCAAATTTCATATCAAGGAGGAGGCTGGCTATGTAAACATGGAGGTTAGTGGAGCTGATGAAATATGTTTGGAAATCATCATCTGGGTGGTTTGCAAAACCATGGAAATGGATGAGACAGAGATAGAAAAGAATAAAGAAACTAAGACCAAGCCTTTGGCATGCTCAAAAATTTAGGAGCTGAGCAAAGAAAGATCATCCAAAAGGAGGAAGACAAAGGCTGTCAATGGTAAAGAAAAAACCCAGAAGAACATAGTGTCAGGGAAGCCAAGTGTGCTTTAAGAACATAGAGTGGTTTATATGCTGATTGGCCAGTAAGATGATATCAAAAGGGACGCTGGCTCTTGTATTTGGCTAGCTGGGATCACCATAAATCTTGGTGACAATGGAAACCATAGTAGAACAGGTTGAGGAGGAATGGGATGGGAGGGGTTAGAAAGAATAAGATTCGAAGCAGTGGGTAGAGAAAGGATAAGGAGCCAAAATTCCCTTAGGAAGAAAAAAGATCCAATAACTCTTACTCTTTTCCTGAGCGATACAGAATTAGGAAAATGTGTACATCAAGGTGACTTGTGATGACTTGATCTAAAAGCTATTGTAGGAGAAGCAAAATAGGAGCAGTGGCTGGCCCCAGCACTAAACCAGAAGGTAAGTGTGATGGTACTTCTGGAATGGATAGAAGAAAGCTGAATGAGTCCTGACCTACCCAACCTGGATTTACCTAACACCCTCATAAACAGTGTGGGTGTGAAGCAAAAAGATCTGGTTGCTAAGAACCATAACACGAAGGGATTAGCCGGATTCTGGCCATAAATTCTCTTGTGATTGGGCATAACCCAGGAAAAAGTAATTTTCCCTTGAAAAATTTCTGTGAATGAGAAAGGCTTGTCTCTACCCCCTTAGTCCTGGTCACAGTCAGGACTTAGTCTTGCCTGTCCTGGTCCAGACTTAACTTTCAGAAATAGCCAGGGAGAACCAACCAGGAGCATTAGCAATTCTAAGTCTCTTTGCTCCCACTAGCCCAGTGGTAATTAACAAAGCCAAAGCCACTAGCTTCACCTTGAGATTGCTTAGCCTAGGCAAGAGTTTTACTCCAGAGGGCCCTGGCCACTTGGTTGGAATTTTATTCCAGAGGGCCCTGGCCACTTGAGCTGGGAGCCTTCCTTTTTAAAAAAAAAAAAAAAAGATTTTTTTTTTTTAATTTTTTTTATTTGAGAGAGAGAGAGCGTAAGCAGTGGGGAGGGGCAGAGGGAAAGGGAAAAACAGACTCCCTGTTAACTGTGGAGGCTTATGAGGTGAGGGGCCAATCCCAGGATCCCAAGATCATGACCTGAGCCAAAGTCAGACACTTTACTGACTGAGCCACCCAGGTGCCCCTGGGAAACTTCTTCATTGAGCTTGGGAGCAAATCAGCCTATTCTTGAAAAGTGCTATCACTGGACCACTTTGGAGAGAAGGAACTTATTTCAGTTTTTCTCTTTAGAGGCAGTCCCCAAGACCAACCACTTTCCAACCACCAAGCCCTCCACTGTCGTCAGCACACATAGAACCAACTGGACCTCAAGTTACAATATGAACTCAGGGATACCTGATAAAGAAGCAGAGGCTACGGCTCTGGGGGGATATGTGCTGTCCTTCCAGACTTCTTTATTACTGATTATTACATATTATTATCTGAACATAAAGAGCAAAAGAAGATATGGCAGTTACACGTGGTTTGATATGGCTTGTTCGCTTTCCCTTTTTCCTTGACCTAATTCCAATGTCAGGACAGTATCATCAAAAATGAGGCTCTGTTCCTACCCAATTTCAAGTCAAATGCATTTTTGCAATAATTAAAGAAAAGGATCTATCTGAACATGATCCCTGGAACATACTCAAGGCTCACTAAATGTTGATCTTTGGAAGTTAGTGAAACGCTGCATAGTGTGCAGGCCATGAGCACTAACAGAGTCAAAGTTGGCTGGTTGATATCACAATGGAAGTCTTACACCATGCTTTTTTTCCTGACACCTGTTTTGAGGTATAATGTACATGCCATAGAACGCACCCTTTTAAAATGTACAATTCAATGATTTTTTGTAAATATCTGGAGTTGTATAACCATCACCACAATCTGGTATTAGAACATCTCCATCACCCTGTAAAAATCCTTCATACCCATTTGCAATCATATCCATTTCAACCCAAGGCCAGGCGACTGCTAATCTACCTTTTGTCTCTATACGTTTGCCTTTTTAGGACACTTCATATAAATGGAATCATAAAACACAGAGTTTTGCATCTGGCTTATTCCGTGTAACACAGCATTTCTGAGGTTCATCCATGTTATAGAAAGTTCCTTTTTACTACTAAATAGCATTCCATTGTATGGACGTACCACATTTGTTTATCCCTTCACCAGTTCATGGACATTCGACATGGTTTTTAAAAAATCCTTTCCTGAGTGTGTTTGGTTCAAATGTGTCATAAAATTATCTTGCAGATGGACTGTTTCCTCCCTGCCTAAATAAAGGTAGTTATAAGCACTTCCTAAGGGAGACCACCAGCATCTCACAGAGACTGTGCCAAGGGCTTATGTCGGCTGCCCCAACAGGCTGTGATACAGCCCGTGGATAGGTAAGTGAGCAATGATGCAGTTCTACTAGCTTCTCCCTCTCTCTTTGTGGAGGGAGGGATAGGAAAATGAGACTTATTCAGAAAATCCACAGGTGGTCTTAGAGCATTTATGATACCAAGGCATAAGGGCGTTGAATTCTCCTAGGAAAGAAAAATGAAGAAAATCGGAGGCAGCATCAAGATTGATGAAAGTCCTAAACAACAAGGGGAGGAGAGGTTTGCTTGCCCTGAATGGGTAGGAAGCCTGAAGGGAAGCAGAGTTCTTGCTCTGAGTTAGTAGAGCCCCGAAAGCTTTATGCCTGGTCTTGAGGCACCAGCTGGTCCTTTGTGGGGAGGAAGAAAAACACTGTGGTATTATTCAACGGTACCTCCACACCAGTCCCTGGGGAGATTGTTCCAAGTTCCTTTAACAGCAGGGCCAGTAAAATTGAAAGAGTAAGACTACCTCTTGGGGACCTAAAATATCTGTGGCCACTAAACTAAAATATCAGGTCAGACCACCCAAGATTTCCAGAGTAGTATTCACTTGGATTGAGAGGTTGGCTCCTCCAGCAGGGAGCAGGCGGTGGTGGAGGGCAGAGAGGCAGCCCCACGGAGCCGGCAGCCGTGGGAGGAGATGGGCGGGGGGAGGTGAGCAGCCGTGGAAGCAGAGCTCAGAACAACAGCAGGAAGACTATAACGGCCACGGAGGGTCACGTGGAAAGGGAGAAGCCTCCCTGGTTTAGAATTCTATACTACAAGTCAGTGGGGGCCTGGGGAAACCCAGGACAATCACTACCAAACCTGGGAGGCAGATCCAGGCACCTCAAACATACCCTGGGCTTTCCTGCCTCTGGGTCCTGAGGCTGTTCCTGCTGCCTGGAACATTCTTTCTTGGGCTTCAGTAGGAGGACCAACTTCTACTCTTCAGTTCGGAGCTAAAACGTAGCTCATCAGAGAGTCCACCACTTGTTAGAGATGCCCAGTGACAGCCTATCACAGCCCCTGCTTTCCTTGAGACTACTGCATCTCAGTGGTTCTCAAATACACATTTCCCCCCACATTTTAACATCTCTAGGACTGGGATAAATCACGGTTTAATCGGCCACAGTCTTTCTTAATAAAGGGTTAAAAAAATGATGTATTGGGGCACCTGGGTGGCGTAATAGGTTAAGTGTCCAACTCTTGGTTTCAGTTCAGGTCGTGATCTCAGGGTCGTGATCTCAAGATCATGAGATCGGGCCCGGCATCCAGCTCCGCACTCAGCACCCAGTCTGCTTAAGACTCTCTCTCCCTCTGTCCACACCCCTCTCCTTGCACGTGGGTGTGCTCTCTCTCCTTTTCTCTCTATAAATAAATCTTTACAAATAAATAAATCTTTTTTAAAAAATGATGTATCTTAAAACCAGTGGCATCTCTGTTCAATAAAATACAGTATTCATCACACTCTATGAATGTTGTTTTGTTTTTAGGTTTATTGTTTGTCTACCCTATGAGACGGCAAGCTTCTCTGGAGTACGGACCACACCTGCTTCACCTACCCAGCATGTGGTACAATTCTTGGCACATTGCATATGCTCAGTAATGATTAATCAAATGAATGACTTAGCCTTGCTATAGGATCTCAGCCAGAAAAACACCATACACAATACTATGTATAATCAGGTGACATAATAAGCTCTTTCAGACAAAATCAAATATATATTCTCATTGTCAGATTCATACGGACCCAGTAGTCGATCCCGAAGTTTGGGCTACAAGTACTGGTTTTAAGCAGAAACTCCCAAACAAGCGGATATCTGAAAACAAAGCACACTTCTATCTGTCTAACCAGAAGTAGCTGGCTTTTGCATTATACGTTTCTCAGAAAATCACTTTTAAAAGGGAGATATTAATAGAAAGTATTCACACAGCCTCTCTCAGTGTAAAACCAGGGTGCCTTGACAAGTATGCTACTTTTGCATTTGAGGAAAACTCATTGTCAAACATCATGACCAGTTTCTCCTGCTTAATACTATAGTTAATGCTAATCCTGTATTTATAACCTTCTAATCTATTTTCATAGACACAATAGATTTGGCCTTATTTCTTCATCTGGCCCTGACTTAAATAAGTAGAAGAACCAGGGGGATTGGATTTGGGCAAAAAATAATTTAATAATTAGCAAATATTTCAGGAAATGCCACTTAGAAACAGAAGAAACGTAAATGGATTTCAATGCATGGTTGATCCATTTGAAAATTTTCCTCTGACTAAAAGTCCTTCTTAAAACTGATGCAAAGTTCTGGATAAATCTCTTTATTATAAAAGTCCCCAAGAGTGAGAATTTAAATACAAAATTATGCAAACTGAGAAAAATGGGTCATTTCTGACACTGCCTCATTCCAGGGTTTTTGAGCACAATAGAGCTGAGAATGAAACCATCCCAACTTCACAATACCACCACGTCTCCCTCTAGCATTCACATGATGGTTCTGAAGCAGTTTGCAAGGATAAACACAGAACTGATTCTGATCTCGGGCAAATCATGCTGCTGTGGACCTCAGACGTAATTTCTGCTCTGCGAATCTGACTTGTCCAAGTCCAGTTTAATTGTCATCTCTGAGAAACCTTCCAGACCTCCCTGGTCACCATCAATGTCTCCTTCCTCTTCTGGACACCTCTAACATTTTGCTTCATCTTCCACTGAAGCAATTACATAGTCTGCCTTGTGGTATCGATGGGTGTGTATCTATTTGTCTGCATCAGAAGGCTGTGAACTCCTGGAGTCAGGACTATTTGTAGTCACCTTTAGGTCTGGCACATGGAGGGTGTCTCGTGCCTTTGCCATATCAAATTGAATGGCTTTATAAGATCAGCCTTGACTTATTATTCTGCATATGTTCCCTAAGGCATTTTTTATTTTGTTTTTAAGTACTAATATTCCAGATTCGAAAAAAATCCTGCTCTTCTCCAACCCTCATGGGTCTTTGTGTGTGACCTGGAACAAAGAGCTGGGTTCAGCCCAACTCAGCTCAAAGAGTGCCTCGAGCAGTTCATACCAAGTTCATGTCCTGAGGTATGATGGTTGGCTGGGGCTTCACTGTGCCCCGGGCGGAGAGCGCTTCCTACAAGATCTTAGAGATGAAAATCAATTCCCTTTGGTTCTAAGAGCAGAGGCCAATGCTGTCTGTGAACTATGCAGCCATCCGAGCATCATGCATATCCGCGCAGCCTAATCCTGGCTCTAACGCTCATTTTCTGGGTGATGATATGTGGGTGCCCGAAGCCTCGTGGTCATTAGCTCGTTGGTCTCTAAAATGAGAAATCGAATGTTAAAGTGACTCCATAAGGTGGACTGGTGTGAAAACTAATAAAAAGCATTCCCAAGGACTCTGAAAAGGTCCAGTGCTAAGTATAGTGAAAACAATGTGGCCAGAGGCCTTGGACCTGTGCCAGATGCAACTGGCGTGGCCACTCTTTCCCATACTGTTCCCAGATGATGAGGGTTTGGCTGAAGATCCTGCCAGGACCCGCCACATCACCGTTCCCAGAGGGAGTTACAGGGTCCAGCCTGGTGTGTGCCGAGACAGCCCCTGGGAAGGATGGGACCCACAAAGGCATTGCTGATGCTATTCCAAAAATCAAATTCACGAACGTTCCCAGCTCTAAGCATTGCTTTGTGTGTATCAGTGCTTCTGACCAGCAGCTCTTCATTTGTGATAGAAAACTCTTCAAATAAAATTCTTTTTACTTTACCAAATTTTTGGTTTCAGGGAACCTAGCTGGGGGCAAAATTTCAGTCTTATACCTACATAATGCCTAAACTGTTGGCCAACTGAAGCATTTCCTTGGAAAATCAATCCAACCAAACTGTTTGATGTTGTTTAGCCACACCAATTGATTGGCGTTTTCACTTCCTAGCCAGTTGCTTTGGCATTGCTTAGATGAAGCCCAAATTAATTTTGTTCTTGGTCACTGTTCATAAAATCTGAAATCTGAAAGTTCAGCCCTAACCACCTCACAAAATGGGCTGTCTTGTTCTTGACCTCATTAACAAAGGACTCTCCTTCCAACTCACACCAACCTGGGGGGAGGAAATAAACCAGACAGCCCGAATGACGACAGAGAGGGATGAAATACCCCCTCCTCGGGACAATGCCTTTTCCTGTTTCTGGAGGCTCCTCCTAAACACTGGTTTCTGTATCCGTTACTCTACCAGGATCCTCTTTCACATCAAAGTGTCCCTCCTTGGGCTTCACAAGTAGGGGCATAACCTTAGCGTCTACAGGAAGGAATTTTCTTCCCAAAGGAAAGGGAAAAACCATGTGTTTGGGGCGCTATAAAATTACACGCCACTCTCCTTGTTTTTAATTTAATAATCATGCACACGAAAAATATAGGCAGGCCTTGAGATACTACGGGCCAAACATTTAGCTCCTAGACTCCGAGAGTTCCAGTTGAAAGCATTAAAAAAAAAATTAAAACTCTAGCCATTCAGTCTTCATTAATAATATTAAATGCCTGAGTCAGGAAAAGTTTTTGTAGAGGATACGATTCTCTTCTACTTCAAAAGCACATGAAAGGGCATAAGCTGGACAGATTTTAAGGAAGAGAGGTTGAAGAATACCATGCATTCCATCTCAGACCAGGCTACTGGGACCCTTCTTGGGAGGTCTGCGTTGAAATCCAGTTTTCAATTGCTCCATGTAATTGGTGATGGTAGGAGGCTGTCATTTGGGTCATTATCAAAAGCACTTAGTTAGTACCTAACATATCTTATGTGTGGCAGATGCTTGAATAGGCATGTTCCTCTCTTTCTGGGGCCTTTGGTCTAAAATGGTGCTCATATCCTTGGGGACATGGGGTAAATATCAGAACCTTAAGCAGGAGAAAGCTACATCCAATTTTTTTTTTCTAATGTATAATTTGGGGGTGGGGGTAGAAAAAATGAAGCTCAACAAATTTTTAAATGATAGGCTATGTGGAAAATACAGTTCATTGTCTTTGGGGTAGGATCCTTTTAAAGAGTATCACAGTTGGGGGGTGGGAGGTATTGATCAAAAGATGGCATGGGTGTCAAAAAGTGAAGAGATACTCTTCTAAAAGTGTTCATTAATCCATTCACTTGCTCATTCAGAATTTATCAACTGTTTTCCAGATGCCCAGATGTGTGGCTGGCACTATGAAAGGTATAAAACAGATAGACTCATCCATACCTTGAAAACCTCACACACTCAGGAGTCCATGATGGAACAATGTCAACATGTGGAAAGAAGGGAATTATCCCAATCCAGACAAACACAATTGGTCATGTGGAGACAGGGTTAGAGTGATTCTGAATCACTTTGGGATAGACTAAGAACTAGGCTTAGAGGCAGACAAGCACAATTCCTCATTGACCTTAAATAACTCCAAGGCCATCTTCCTTGCTGTTCTCTCCCTCGCTCTCTGACGAAGGGGCAGAAATCAAGCCCCGTGGCTTATGAATTTCTTCTCACAATTAGGAGAAGGTTTCTTCACCACTGTAGGCTTCACTCTTGGGCTAGGGAAAGGAAACACTGAAAACGAATCAGCTCTTCCACGAGGACTATATGGTCATATCATCATTAGAAGCAAAAAAAAGGAGAGAAAAGAGAGAAAATGCAGTGCAAGGCAGAAGAGACCATATTCCACTCCACCAAGGCCCCCATTGTCTCTGAGAAACCCGTGTTAACATGAGTAACAGTGACCCCTTCACCCCTACACTGACAGAGAAAGGAAAGGAAAGGAAAATCATTGGCAAAGCTGTCAGGCCCTCTGAGCTTCAATGCCATTATCTTACTTAATCCTCACAAATTGCTTACCAGGAAGGTGTTAACAACTCTCATTTCTTGGATGAGGAAGCTGAAGCTCAGGAAATTTAAGTAACTTGGCCCAAAGTCATATTGCCAGTACTAGAGCCAGGAGTTAAATTCAGGGCTGTCTGAGGCCAGAGCTCATGAATTTTCCCCTGCCCCATACGCACCTCACTCCATGTATGCACACACACACACACAGAACAATGCACGCACGTATGTCCAGCCCCTAGCTGGCTGCAGGATAGATTGTCCTTTAACAACTTCTACCTGTTCAGCCTCTCCAGGGATACATGAGTATTTTCCAAATAGATTTTCCTCATTTCTTTCACTCACCCAAATTCTTAACGATTTCTATAATATTTTTATAATAGCAGCCAGGGTTTATTTTTGAAATGGACTACAGACTGCTATCTGGAGTGCTTCCGATGAATAAAATGAGAAACTTCTATGCACACAAAATACTGCAAAATAAAATATTTAAAGACATGTGCATCTATTTTTATCATTCTGATGCAAAACTATACTATATTCTATTTATAAAGTTTATTTCCTTACATGTTTTCTATTTTTTCCCCCATCCTGTCATTCTTTTTCCCCTGGTAATCTCTAATATATCTAAGGAAGAGGAAGCAAGAAGTTGTACCACCTGTGTTTACTAATTATAGTGTTAGGCCTGGGTACTTTATTAGAATGCCGATTATCTCTCAAGCGGCTAACCCTACCTTTTTTCCTTAGAACTGGCAACAATTTAGATTCAAATATCTTCACGACGGGCAATTTTATTTTATGTGGCACACCAGAGGAGTAAGTTGGTTTGGGTGTGTTTGGTTTGGGGCTTTTTTTTTCCCCCTTTCCATTTTTGGTAGAAGGTTGTGCTTCAGAAAAGTATGTTCAGTTGGCCTATATCATTGGAAAACTTTCTCAAGTCGTTCTGCCCATATGCCACAAGCCTGAACCCAACAGATACCAGCTCCAAGAAAAAGCAGGGCATTCTATCTCTGTGACTGATTTCATTTTTGGATTCCCTTTGAGTCTGCCAATAAGTTCCAGATGTGATGCGTTGGTTTTACGAATGCAAGTTACCTGTGTGTTGGGAGCAGAAGGAGACCGCTAGTTTGGGCCACCCACAACTGACAGATGGCAGTGACTTTGGTCACTGATGATATTGGCTGGATTAAACTCCGCTTAGGAGAGAAAGAAACCATAATGCCCCTTAACAATTTCCTTTGCTCCACCCAGTCATTCTACTAAAGAAAAGAAGATTTGAGAAGTCAAGACTCCAACACCACATGTGCCACATTAACATCTGGACAAGGGCTTGAGGGAATCTCTCTGGAAACAGAAAAGAAAAGGAAAAAAACCCTCTTGGTAATTGTTGCTCCCTAACTCTGCAGGACAGTATAGTTGGTGGAGTGGGGGGTAGAGTGGGGTGGAGCGCCTGGTTTGTGAGAATAGCCAGCAGAAGGTCTGGCTAGTTGGTTATATAAACTGAAACTACTTCTCATTCAACTAAAAAAATTGGTAAATAGAGGTGCCTGCGTGGTTCAGTCAGTTAAGCATCTGCCTTCAGCTCAGGTCGTGATCCCAGGGTCCCGGGATCGAGTCCCACATCGGGCTCCCTGCTCAGCAGGAGTCTGCTTCTCTCTCTCCCTCTCCCTCTCCCTCTGTGTGTGCTCGCGCTCTCACTCTCTCTCTCGCTCTCACGCTCTCTCAAAAAATTGGTAAATATAAGGTGCCTGTTATATATACAAAAATATTACTAAAAGACTATAACTGTGTAATAAATTTTAATATACATGACTTTTTTTCATGAAGAAATGCTTGGAAAAAGTTTCTGTATTCTGGATTTGGGTTCCCTCAAGAAAAACAATAAATCGAAGTACCCTAGAGTATCACGTCTGACCAAGACCACGGCACATGTGAAGGCCAACGCAGTCCAGCCAAAGTGCAACAGTATCCTGAAAAATTGTTGTGGTTATTGTTTGAGAGTTCTTCAATAAAAATGTTAGAGCACATTTACATGCTTTAGTGCTTTTTTTTTTTTTTTCAGAATTCCCTGTTTTCTGTCCAGAAAAGAACTTTCATAATTACCACAGTGGAGTTAACTAATTCCCCAGGCTTCGGAGTCTTAAGGATCCCAGGTTCAAACACAATAATGACCTTTGTTCGGCAAGTGAGTCGACATCTCGAAGACCTCAGTTTCCTCACTTGTGGAATAGTGCCTATGTTACAGAGTTGTGAGGATTCAGTGAGGTCATGTCTACCCAGCACTCCACACAGTGCCCGTTAGGTGGCCGAGCGCTCAATAATTGTCAGCTATGAATATAATCATGGCTATTCCCCTCCTCGATTCCTACCACTTCCTCTCAGCCCACAGGCCATATTCCTAACATTCTAACTCCTGACATGTGGGTTTTATGGGCAGCACAGTGAATGGTTAAAAGCATGGACTCCGAAGTCCCGCTGCCTGGGCTCGATTTCTGTCTCCCCCATTTGCTGGCCCTTTGACCGATAGGGCAGATTACCTCACCTCTCTGCCATCAGTCTTCTCTCCTTTAAACCAGAGATGATAATAGTATCTAATTTCTAGGGTTATTGTGAGGACTAAACGAGTTAATACGTGTAAGCAACTGAAAACTATGCCCAGCTGTAGTAAACTCTCAGTAACTATTAGCCGTCATTATTATTTGTATGCCTATTAACACAATAGGATCATAACCTCCTTGAGTGTAGTTGCTGGACTGCAATGTTCATGAAGTCAGCTTTTTTATTCACAGTATCCCCTGGCACCGAGCAGGACCTCAATAAATATTAATTTCAACCATCTCTTATTGTAGACTATGGAGTGGCTTTCTAACAGCTCTCTCACTCTGTGATAGCTCCCTTCAAATCCATCCTAACTGGCCCCCAGGTCTGTCCCAATCCTCTCCTACCTGCCTCTCCTACATCCCCCATGGTTCCCCTCAACATACTCTACCTCCCACAATCACTGATTTCCTCCACCAGCCATGAACTGCAGGGAGGGAGGTCGCAGCCCCAGCCATTGGGAGTGAATCATTATTCTTTTAGACCAGTCATGGCGGTCTCGGTCTCATTACTCTTGCCGTTGACTGACTGAAGCATGGACATAAATGGAATTTTGACTAATTCGGTGTGAGGACAAGCCTTCGGAGGAGAAGGGAAGTATCTGAAAAAGATTTTCCTCAATGACAGACCGCCTCTGTCCTCCCACTAGATACTGTGGCATTTGCATGGGAGGCCTGGAGTGGCTCTGCCACCCGACATCCATAAGGGAAACTACGCCAAAGTACTGAGGATGACTAACGATGCACTGACCTGCTGAGTTCATCAACCCTGGAGCACCTTAGCTATAGGGTTTGTGTTACATAAAAGAACACATATATTTGATTTGGGCTCTTCTGTTACTTGAAGCCCTAAGTAGCCTAACAGATACACAAGAAATCTTCCCCCTCCCCAATAAGCCAAGATACTAATACTTACTGCCCCCCACAAGTACACATGTCATAAACATACAGCTCATTGAATTTTCACAAACTAAATATAGCCATGAAACCAACACCGACACAAAAATTCAACTTCATTAATATGTCAATAAAAGAAATAAATCTTTTTTAGCTAGCTAACAAGTAGGCAGAGATGATTAATATTCTTTCTCTTGACTTGGCTGCAGGAAAAGTGTATTCTCATATACTTTTGGTGAGAGTATAATTTGGTAATATGTGTTGCAGTTTTAAACATGTTCACCTTTTGACTCAGCAATTTAACTTCTAGGAATTTATCCTAAGGAAATAATCAAACAAACGCACGAAGAGGCATATAAATCTTCATTGCTGGTGTTCCACAGCAAATGTTTGCAAATAACCCAGGTAGCTATCAATGGTGAATTGCTGAAATAAATTTTTGTGTACCTTTTAAAAATGAGATCTTTATGAATTGACATGGAAATCTCCCCATGATTTACTGTTTAAGAAAATCAGCATGTTGTCAAATACACAGTATAGTATGAGCCCGTTTATAGTATGTAAGGATAACAGTGGGGAATAAAAGCATGGACAACATCTACTTTGTACACCATTGTTGTGTTTTACTTTGTGAATCAATAGGCACATGCTACTGTTTTCATCAGAAGTCACACTGAAAGAGCTGAGAACAAATACTCTGCAGGGTGTTGGAAGGACCACCCCAGTACAACAGCCCTCTCCTCCTGACTTCCGCCGGCCTGGGTCAAGACAGTGGTTCTCACTGGGTTGTCCCTGTACCACCGGCTTGATACAGACATGGTCTAAATAGGACACTGGGTTTTCATAGCAACCTCAAAGAATTCACTGGAAAGATTATAACCAATTATATTAATGGCAACTTTTATATTCTTTTAACTTCAGGTGAGAGGAATAATTTTTAAAACGTCTATAAGAATTACAGCTATATGACATTCCAGAAAAGGCAAATGGAATCAGTGGTTGCTGGGGGGTTAGGGTGGAGGGAGGGATGAATAGGTGGAGTGCAGAGGACTCTTAGGGCAGAGGAAATATTCTGTATGATACTACATGTTGTTATACATTTGTCCAAACCTAGAAAATGTACAACACCAAGAGTGAACCCTCACATAAACTATAAACATTGGCTGATAATGATGGGTCCATGTCGGTTCATCAATGGTAATAAATGTACCACTTTGGTGGAGGATGTGTGGGGACAGGAGGTTTATGAAAACTCTGTACTTTCCATTCAACTTTGTTGTGAGCCTGAAACTGCTCTAAAAAGATTAAGTCTGTTTTTTGTTCAATATATGTATATATTGCAAAGTAATCACCCCAAGTCTAATTAACACCCTTACCACACATAGTTATACATGTTTTTTCTCGTGATGAGAACTTTTAAGATCTACTCTCTCAGCTACTTTCAAGTACACAATACAGTGTTAATAACTATAGTCACCGTGCTGTACATTCCATCCCCAGGACTTATTTTATAACTAGAAGTTGTACCTTTTGATCACCTTCGCTCACTTCCCTCACCCTCCCCGCCCCCACCTGCAACTACCAATCTGTTCTCTGTATTTATGAGTTCAATTTTTTTGTTTTTGTTTTTGAGTCCACATACAAGTGAGATCATATGGTATTTGTCTTTTTCTGTCTGATTTATTTCACTTAGCATAATGTCTGCAAGGTCCATCCATATTATCACAAATGGCAGGATTTCTTTCTTTTTTATGAATGATATTCCATTACATATATAATGAGTAATTAACCATTATATATAATATAGATATATCACATTTTCTTTATCCATTTATCTATCAGTGGACCGTTAGATTGTTTCCATGCCTTGGCTATTGTAAATAATGCTACAATGAACATATATCTTTTTGAATTAGTATTGTCATTTTCTTCGGGCTAAATATCCATATGTGGAATTGTTGGGATCATATGGTAGTTCCAGTTTTAATTTTTTGAGGAAACTCTATACTGTTTTCCATAGTGGCTGCACCAATTTACATTCCCACCAACAGCATATGAGGTTTCCCTTTCCTCCACATCATTGCCAACACTTGTTATTTCTTGTCTTTTTGATAGAAGTCATTCTAACAGGTGTGAGGTGATATCTCAATGTGGTTTTGATCGGCATTTCCCTGTTGATTAGTGACTTTGAGCACCTTTTCATGTGCCTCTGTATGTCTTCTTTGGGAAAAAAATGTTCAGATACTGTGCCAATTTTTTAATCAGATTGTTTTGATGGGGTTTTTTTGGGGGGCGTTATTGAGTCATATGAGTTCTTTATATGTTTTCGATATTAACCCCTTTAAAGTCTATTTTTAAAGAAATCCTATAAGCATAAAACTCTTCTTGGGAAATAAGGTCATTTGTTTCTCTCATGAGAAAAAATGACTGGTGTGAGCTAAAATGGGAAAGGTTCAAACTACTCACTAATTATAGCTTGTTTCTGAATGCCCACTGACGATAGCAACCTAAACAACACCTTATTATTCTCACACCTAGAACATTTATCTGCCCAAGGATGTTTCATATTTAGAGGTAAGTTTTCACCCAAAGCATTGCAGGCATAGATGAAATCAAATAGAGACAGTTTCAATCACTTGCAGTGTTTAAAATATTTATAATCCTTTCTATAGCCAAAGGCAGCCAGGCTAATTATTTACCAAGCAAGTGGAAATGATGTCCCCAGGGATATAACAGAACTGATACATCAATTGGGAGAAAGATTGGTAGTTAGTTGGAGATCAGGAAGTCTCAAAAGCATCTTGGAGTGGCTCTATTTTAGCCTCACATAAGAACTGGACCATCGAGCTACAAATGACACATTTGCTACTGAAAAGATCAAACGGTGCTGGGAGGGCTTCTGTAGCTAGTCCTCACGTTGATTTTCTGAGCATCTCTAATGAGCTGCAGCGATAGAAATCTATGCTCTCTGGGACTAGGGGGTCCCCAAATGGAAAGGCTCTGTAGATTCCAGGAGAGAGATTTAATGGAGGTGGGAGATCATTGGGCCTCCACAAAGGGCTTTAAATTTCCCAGCCGAAAAGCTTTCTATTGGTAACAACAGTGATTTTATGGGTTTTGTTAATTAGAAGACCAATTAAGGCTCACTTTAAAATTTTTCAGACAACATAGTAACATCTAGACTTGAAATTGACACTTTCATCTGACTCCTCCAAAAAATAACAGCAACAGCTTGACCATATTCTTCCAGAATTTTTTCTACATGTATAATATGCATATATTGGTATTTGCAGCTATGAATTTAGATATCACATTATGATGTTGCCAGTCATTCCCAGCTCTTCTTGAAATGTTCCATTAATGACAGAGAGGTTTGGAGATTTGACACAAAGACCAACAGACTGGACTGAGTTTGCCCCCTGTTGAAATGTCTGATTTCTACCTCACATCAGTTATGATAATGCTTCCTAAACACTGCTAGCTGTGTTGTCTAAGGTTGAAAACCCTAACCGGTGATCATTTTGCAAGCCAGAAACCTTGAGGTTCTCCTTACCTTAACGCCATCCTCTCCCTACCACCTTCTTCCATCCAGCCAGCCAATCTGAGCTCCTTCCCTGTTCGTGTCTCTCCATTTTCAACATCATGACCTTGGTCCAAGCCATCAAAATCTCCTGTCTGAACTACTGCAGTAGCCTCCTTATGGTCTTGTCCTCTTCTAATCCATTCTCTACAAAACAGCTAGAGCCCTCTTTTTTTTTTTTTTTTTAAGATTTTATTTATTTATTTGACAGAGAGAGAGAGCACAAGCAGGGGGAGCGGCAGGCAGAGGAAGAAGCAGGCTTCCCTCGGAGCAGGGAGCCCAATGCGGGGCTCGATCCCAGGACCCTGGGATCATGACCTGAGCTGAAGGCAGACGCTTAACTGACTGAGCCACCCAGGTGTCCCTACAGTCCCTCTTTTTAAAGACATAAATCTAATCCTAACATCTACTTATCAAGAGCTTTGCATTGCACGTATAACAAAATCCTGTATGGTGTTCCCATCTGTCCTCACGTGTTATTACTTTGCCTCCTGGTCCAGCCTCAGCCACTCTCCTTTCACTTCCCAGGTTCCAGGCACTCTGGCTTCCAATTCCTGGAGTGGTCCCCCCACCCCTGGCTCAGACACATGGACGCTGCTGTTCTCTCTGCCTGGAGTCTTCTTCCTCAACCCTCCCTACTTCACCTAGTAAACTCCTATTCAGTCTTCAGATCTCAGCTCGAACACCACTTTGTCCAGATAATTTTTTACTGTACGTGTGATGGTTTCGTTAATATCTCTGTTGCCCGCTAGATTGTAGGCTGCATGCAGACAGGTCTATTTTAGTACCTCGTTTCCCCAGAAACTAAGAGAGTGAGTACCTGCCACATGGCGGGAACTAGAATATTTGCAGTCAATTTACATCCCAGTAAAGGACCTGAATTTGCTAGTAATTAAAGGACCAGCACTGGTGAAGTTGCTGGCAGAGGCCCAGCTGGGGAAACACTGACCATGCCCCCTGGTAAAAGAGCCTGAAACTAGGAGTTTGCTCTCCCCTTCCAAGACCAGTCATGCACCGAACCCCTGGCTTCTGGTTGTTCTCCGTTCAGCTTGGCCACTTCTGGATGGGCAGAAATGACATTACACATATGCATAGCAGTTCTGATTTCTCCTTTTTCAAGATGAAAAGACCTTTCAAAGGTTTTTAAAATTAATTATTTTTTTTACTAGTGAATTGAGCCGGGGAAATAAACCAAATCTATCAAATTACTTTTCCATCCTTTGGTGCCCTCTATTGACAGTAAACTCAATTGCAGTGAAATTACACCAAGTTTTTTCCTAGCGAGGAGAGCTGTGAGGAGGGTCTTTGCAAGTCTTTCTACAAATACAGGTTCTGGGTGAATTTAAAATCTTTGGGTAAGTCCAACTACTCTTTCATCAAAAGCAGTGTTTATGGGATCATGCATCCGAACTTTCTGTCACATCTTTAGGCATCTTCATCTGGCCAATGTCAGAACTCATAGCAAAATTGTGATAGAATTTCCAAGTGTCAAATAGCAGTAAGAAAGAATCATCTTTGCCTGTGCAGAAAATACACCCTACACAGAACTGCCAGATTGTGTTTTTGTTTTTCCTGCCTGGGCAAAAAGCAGACTTATACTGGAAACACGGACAAAGCAACTATTAAAATATAACATTTACTTAATTTTAATTATTTTTATTTTAATTTGTTAATTAAATAAAACTACATAATTTTAATTTTAATCAATTTAGTTTTCCCAAATAATTTTAGTTCCAAAATAATGTTAGTTCTTTTCAAAACATATGGTCACTTCTCATAGAAAAATGGATGAGTCCATAAAAAAGGAGACATCAACTTTGTATGTGCCTTTAATCAAAAGTTCAGTTATTGGTTAGGAACTTATTTTTCTAGGAGCATTGAAAATTGAAGCAAACAAAAATGTAAGAAAATTCTCTGAAATGAATTAATTATATTTGCTTGGTTTTCACAAATTTTGGAAGGAGATACATGTAGAACAGAGCCCACTTTAAATTTTCCAGTGGTCAGCCAAGAGAACTCCTCCATTTTTTCCCTCCAGAAGTGGTCCGTGAAGATAAATGAAAGAATGACTAATCTCCATACTGAATTTACAACTCAGCTTTTATATCTAAGGTACATCTGGATGCCGAGTCAGTGTCACAACCAGACAACAGAAATACAACGCAAGCCACACGTGTCACTTTAAATTTTCTAGTAGCCACTCTAAAAACAGTAAAAAGAAACAAATGAATGCTGTTTTAATATGTTATTTTATTTAACCCAGGAGGTCCCAAATATTATTACTTCAACATGGAATCAATATAAAAAATTATTCACAAGCTATTGCACACTTGTTTTCATGATGCTTTCGAAATCTAGTGTGTACACTTAGTGCCAATTAGTCAATTCAGACACTAAGTTTTCAATGATTAATGTGAAATGCAGTTCTATTAAAGCAATAAAGTTACCTTTAATGGAAAAATATTTTACATGGCCTCAGCTCCTAAATTAAAGTTAAGTAGAATGAAGTAAAACTTGAATTTCAGTACCTGCAGCTCTCTTGCTACATTTCAGGTGCTCACAACCGTAGTGAGGCTAGCAGCTAACTGTGATGGGTAATTTTACATGTCGACTTGGCCCGCCACTGGGTGCCCAGATGAAACACTATTTCTGGGGGTCTGTGAGAGTGATTCTGAATGGGATTAGCATTGGAATCATTGCATTCAATAAAGTAGATTGCCTTCACCAATGTGGGTAGACGGCATCCAATCTGTTGAGGGCCTGAATAGAACAAAAGGCAGAGGAAGGAGAAATTCACCTCTTTTTTCCTGCCTTCCCGCCGGGCTGGGACATCTCATTTTTGCTGGACTGGGATTTATGCTATAGGTTCCCCTTGTTCTCAGGCCTTTGGATTTGGACTGAATCGCACCACCAGCTTCCCTGGGTCTCCAGCTTGCAGATGGTAGATCGTGAGACTTCTAAGGCTCCATAATGGCGTGAGTTCATTCCTCATAATAAATCTTTATGTATAACCTGAAGGTTACATATACAGGTCCTGTTTCTCTGGAGAGCCCTGGCTAACACACTTCCATTCTGGGCGGCACAGGTCTAACACATCCCCAGCCGACAGCAGCTTCTGGTAAACGCTAAGTCATCTCTATCCTGGCTCTGCCACCAACTAAGTGATCTTGATCAAATCATTGACCTCTCCGGGCCTCCCTTTCCTCCTCTGTAAATAAGTATTGAAGGACACGACCTTTGAGACCCCTTCCAACCTGTAATTTTATATCTCTAAGTCCTCCCACATACCCCTTGGATTCACCTAATTTCCAGAAAGGAAAGCAGGAACTCTATGTAAGCCTACACTCAGTTCTGTTCTACAGTCTTTCATGGAGCATCCACTGGTGTAAACACCTGAAGACACACAGATAAATATGTTACTGGCCTGCGCTCTAGAAGCTCCCAGTTGAATGACATCACTCGCTATGACGCATACAGGACAAAGCTACCTGCAAGCTATGAACAACTACTGTAGTAACACACTGAACAGTGCAACACTTCTACAGAGTTCACAAAAGGATTGTTTTAACTCAGTGAATTCAGTGAAAAATCAGGTAAGCCATGCGTTTGGCATCACCCAAACAAAATAACTAATATATTGGATTTTTTTCTCTTTTGGAATCTATGCTCTAGGTTTCACTTGGGCAGCCTCAATAGCTGGAGAGCATACAAATGGTGCTGAGTTCATATGTCCCTTTCTGAAATGTGCTTTATTTGCTCTCTCAGGTCTAAAAACCGTGTGCTGATCTGCTTACCATGGACTCTCCTGAGAACAGCAAGTCCCCTAGCTAACATGTGCCAAGCAGATACCAGCCTGTGAATCGAAAGTCTACATAAAGCAATTTCCAGCTGAGGCAAAGCATTCAGAGCCCCCACTGTCTTAGTCTGCAGTATCTTTTTCAGCTTATCGAAATGCTTCCCATGGTCCACAAATAATCCATTTCAACCTCAACCTCAGCTGCTGAGACCTACGATTCACCCCTTCCACTTCAACCCTTTGCAAACTGGGGCCCATGCTAGCTCCATTGGCTAATGGTGGCTACGGACCTGTCCCTCCAAATTCCTGCACTGAAGGACAAAGCAGTAGCTATAAATTTCACTAAGACCTGATGTTAAAGCTATTTAGTGTTTCTTAGGACTCTGAAGCATTTATTTCTGCCCCACATCGAACCCATTCTCCACAATGAAATGGGACGACTTCTCAAAAGAAAGCATTTGATGATCTAGCTGGTGAAAACATAGAAATGATGAAAACAGAGGCAAAGAATCCACATGTTGCTATTACCTTAATGATTAAAACATGTATCTCATTAATTAAAGCTGACAGTGGGCCCTTTTGTGGGTAGACAGCTCATATGTAATGTCTTACTCCAGCTGAAGAGACTTGTCCCATGCCAAGCCTGGCTCCCCATTTCTTTTATTACTGAGAAGCCATCGGTACAATCCGAAATGATTAAAGCCACAGAGATTGAATTGCAGACAAAGAACTCAGACTGGATCAGGGATGGGAAAATACAACTCCAACCAAGTACAGAACTCAAGGGACTTACGATCAAAACATCCAACATTTTTTTTAAAGCTGGAAAATTCAACTTTCTAGTTTATAACATGTTAGAAAAAAATAACTGACATGGTCTATTAATACATTAATACTTTTTCTGTGGGAGGAGTTCTTCCAGGGTCCCTAAAAGAGAACCCTTAAAATCATATATGTATTGTACACAAAATGTCAGAAGTATAAGGAAACTAATGAAACACATTCCTGGGTCCAGTTCTCCTTGTCCATAGCTGCTCAAGCCTGGAGAAACTTGTGAACTTGGTTACTGGGATAATGATTAGCAAAATGGCACCGAAAACATTTAATCACAAATACAACAGAACAGCAAAATTAATATCTCACAAAAATTACAGAAAAATACAATTCTTCAAATTGCCTCCATATGCCTAACCCACGAAAAAGAAAATTTCTTTTGCACAAAACAAACACAAATAACTCAAACCTCCACTGTTACTCAAAAAGCACAGAAATTATTTTCTATTGCTAGTATTCTGCATCTAATTTTTAAAATCCATTTTAAACCACTTCTCAATCACCAGACCTGAGCCTTGTTCTTTTTCTTCTTTAGTTGTAACTACTATATTAAAGCAAACTGTCCCCTTCTGTGATGTTAGATTAGCCCACAGAGGAAATTCCCACTCCCTCTGTTACACATCTTCTTTCACACTCTATCCATTCCCATGGGACCATCGTGATCAGATTAACTGAGTGAAGGGCACAATTCTTAGGATACTTTTCAGTGCTTCTTAAAACAAAAGTGCTTACGTTGAGATAGATCCTGTTTTAATCAAATGGTAAATTTCATTCTGATATTCTGCTGTTCAACGGCCAGTTCTTTCAACGTAAAGACAATCATTGGCTAATGGTGGCTACGGACCTGTCCCTCCATGGACTCCATATGAATTTTCCCCACTTGACTATGGATGGATTCTTCTTAAGTCAAAATAAGCTTGTCTTCAGTAATAAAAATACTCAAACAGGGGATGCATGGGTGACTCAGTCGGTTAAGCATCTGCCTTCGGCTCAGGTCATGACCCCAGGGTCCTGGGATCGAGCCCCAGGTCCAGCTCCCTGCTCAGTCGGGAGTCTGCCTCTCCCTCTCCCTCTGCCTCTCTACACACCGCCCTCCCCCGCTCGTTCTCTCTCTCTCTCTCTTTCTCAAATGAATAAATAAAATCTTTTTAAAAAATACTCAAACAAGAACTCTTAAATAGACTATGTCTGAAGCACCCCACTCCACCTGTGTGTTGACATGAGAGCTGTATTGCCTATGAAGACAAAGAGAGTAACTAAATGGTGACACCACAACTGTTAGTTCTTTATCTGTATAGATGAGACCTATTTCTGGTTGCTACTTCCTCTGGCTTGGTAAAGCTGGCGATATGATATTGATGCCCAAGAGTAATGTTCCTGGCAAAATCTTGGTAATTTTAGATGACTTCTTTCTTTAATTTCCTCTTTGTGACCTGCTATTTAATAGGGTTCACAATGCATTTATTATATTATGCTTCAATATTAGAACTTTCAATTAGCAATATTAGGACTTTCAATTGGGGACTAGCAGAAATAGTTCAGCTAATGAAAATAATGATTTTTTCATGCTGTACTACATGGTAATTTAAAGCATTTCTATTAAACAAACTGTCTCATTAGAGCTCCTGATGATGTTTTGATATGGTCAGAAATCCCAAGGATGCTACTGGGATCCACTCTAACTCATATGAATGAGCTAAGGAAGGTTAACATATGCCAAACATTTTAGAGTACTCAAACGACCTACTTTAAAACAGTTTGAAGCCATTTGGTGGTGTGGATCCAGGATAAATTACCCTTGCTTAACAAGTACGTTCCAATTTATGTTCCAAAAGGCATCCAAGTTCTACCACTGAGATTTATTTGAAAAATTCTATTTTTTTTCTCCGATCCTATCTGAAGATTACCTGAAAGCACATTTGTTTGTAAAGTCCTTGTTGTCCTGTTATTACTTTGTTTCTCACAGGATAAGCTAATAATGAATATTATAATAAAGACTTGAATGTTTTATATCATATTCCCTATCAATTTTTCCCAAGGGATTCTAGATTCATTTGGACATTTCTCGAGGAAACAAAATATTAAATGCGCAAATAAACTAAATTGGTAAAAGTATCACTGAGATACTCTTTTCTTTTTTTTTTTAGGAATCTCTGTGCCCAGTGTGGGGCTTGATCTCAGGACCCCGAGAGTCATGCTCTACCTACTGAGCCAGCCAAGCACCCCTCACTGAGATACCCTTAAGATAAATTAAATGTTATTACTTTAAGTTAAATATTCAAATGCCTTCAGATAAGCTGAAAGTTTTTTTTAAAGATTATTTATTTATTTGAGAGAGAGAGAGAGAGAGCACGAGTGGGGGGAGGAGCAGAGGGAGATAGAGAAGCAGACTCCCACTGAGCAGGGAGCCTGACAAGGGGCTCAATCCTGGGACTCCGTCCCAGGACCCTGGGATCATGACCTGAGCCGAAGGCAGACGCTTAACTGACTGAGCCACCCAGGCATCCCAAGCTGAAGGTTTAAAAAGATAAGAAATTATGTTGCTTTTACTGTGGTTAAAAACAGATGAAAAATAAATTTTTCATGTTCTTAACATAAGCAAGAAGTGAAATTTGTAAACTTTTTATGTCACCAAAACAACTAGTTTCTTGAATTTAAATACCTGTTAATTTGATTTAAATATCAGATTTATTATTGTAGCTGGCTGTCTGCCCAAGGAGGTAAGAAATGGTTTTTGTGAACACATAGCAATCCTGCCACAAGTCTCTAGAGCCTGGGCAGGAACTTGCCAAAAAGGAATATAATCTCACCATTGTTCTTATAACAGAAGAGGTCATCATCTGGTCTTTAAATCGAATACTAAATGTAAGTCTGTGTAATAACAATTAAAAGTACTATTCTAACTAAAAGTATTAAATAACCAGTAACTACATGACATGATGTAAACACCATGGTGCCTCTTCAAGGCACATGGATTCAGCTTTTCCTATGCAATTCTCTGAAACTCTGAGTTCTGAAAATATTTCTCTTTTCCACTCACATGGCTGCCCAAAATGGCAGATACAATAACTTCAACTTCACTTTAATTCTGAAAGCTGGAGTACATCAAATTAAATATCACCCAAATATTGTTTTCCTAGGCGACCCAAGTCCGTGCTTTTTTAAAAAGCATACCTCCCAAACCAATTTAAAGCTCAGCTGTGTGGTGTGTGTATGTGTGTGTGTGCGTGTGTGTGCGTGTGTGTTTTAAGCTATGTATTTTTGAGAGCCGAACATAGACAAAGCCTCAACAGAACATCCAAATAGCCTCTCAACTGATATTTCATTCAGTTGAAGTTCTGCCAGAGGTCTGATTTCACAAGTCCTCGTTATTAAAAAGCTTTCCAAACTTTCTGTAATGACCTCTGATGCACAAGCAAATCCACCCATTGTATAACCAGTCTCCAAAGCAAAAAGTAAGCGGAAGATTGAGGCAAGCACCAGGAGATTCAGGCAAAACCTCAGAGCTTGTTTTGTATCTTCTTTTAAATATCACAACCCCAGAGCGAGACAGCAAATAATTGACAGGCAATGGAGAAAAGAGTGATGGGATTGAAACCCCGCAGGAACTGACCCAGAAAGACAGATAAAAGGAACTGAGCCAGACTGGTTGCTCCATCTTAACACAGTCCTGAGAGGTAGATATTTCTGAGATCTGGCCCATGACTTCAAACATATTGCTCAATGTTTCTGTTTTGGTAACTTACTTTTTCAAAAGAGGAGAATAAGAAATGGGTTCAGTTTCATCTCTGAGCTGAGGTGCATTCAAAGGCATCCTTCCGGTCTTTTTTTTCTCTAGGAGACAACCCTCCACGGAAGCCTTCCCAGGGAGATTTCTTTGTGACCAAAGGAAAGTTACTTAACCTCCTGGCCTCAATTTTCTCTTCTGCAAAATGGGAGTTAAAAATATCTACCTTGTGGGTCTGGATGAGGATAAAATAAGTTAAATTGTATAAAAGCACTTAACAATGGGCCTCACAAATTCAAAAAAACAGAACTTTGGGAAATGGTAGCTCTTGTTATTTTAAAAAGAAAGTTTATACCAGCTGTCAGTGACCTTCTGCATTATCTAACAATCCTTCAAGTTGGCAAATTATTATTGGAAACCTAAAACTATCCGTATTTAATTTAATCTAATTCCATTCATTTTAGGCTATAAACTAGAGAATTACACACTATCTTCTATGTGGTTTTATGTAGTTTCAATTATTTCATCTTGAAAACGCTGAGGGCGCCTGGGTGGCTCAGTTGGTTAAGCGACTGCCTTCGGCTCAGGTCATGATCCTGGAGTCCCGGGATCGAGTCCCGCATCGGGCTCCCTGCTCAGCGAGGAGTCTGCTTCTCCCTCTGACCCTCCCCCCTCATGCTCTCTCTCTCTCTCTCATTCTCTCTCTCAAATAAATAAATAAAATCTTTAAAAAAAAAAAGAAAACGCTGAGGTATTGAAATAGATGGTGCCACATGGAGTCAAAATTGTCCACATAGAAACTCAGAAGGAATTTAGCGTGTACTCAGTGTAGCATGAACAAATCAAATTAATAATTCTCAAAGCCTGTATGATAAATGAAGACTTAAATGTTGTCTGAATATAAAACATCATAGGAACACAAAAGCTCAAGTTTTATTTGAAAACAAATAGCAAAAAAAATCCATGATAGGCAACCATGGGCAAAGCTCCTCTGTTGTCAGAGCTGTGACAGGTAACTAAGTCTACACATTTTATTTTCACCTCCTCTGCCCTTCCCTGCATGTACACTAGTAGATGGGGTAATGTATCTGAAGAGGGCAAGAGGCAAGAAGGAACAAGGACAACTGAGGTGGGAAACCAGACATGCTGATCAGTTCTTGAATAATCCATATCTGTAAGACTATGAAATTTTTGGTGATTAACATATAAAAACAGCCTCAGTGCTAAGAAGAGAGAAAGGGTTAAGAAGCAGTATGGGAAACCTCCAGGAAAAAGCTAAACATACTTCAAAGGAAAAACCTAGGAACAAAAATAAAATATTTCTCCATAAGCAATTTTGTTTAGCTCTTGCGTAAAGGACAAGATCATCTAAGTTGACTTTTTTTTTTATTTTTTATTGTTATGTTAATCACCATACATTACATCATTCGTTTTAGATGTAGTGTTCCATGATTCATTGTTTGTGCATAACACCCAGTGCTCCATGCAGAACGTGCCCTCTTTAATACCCATCACCAGGCTAACCCATCCTCCCACCTCCCTCCCCTAAGTTGACTCTTGAGTAAGGATGCTATCTGTTAGGCCACTACCATTGAGAGAAGCAGAACAGAATAGCAATGCACAGACTCTAGAGCCAGACTCTCTGGGTTCAATCTCAGTTCTGGAACTTTCCAGCCTTGTGACCTTGGACAAGTTGCACAGCTTCTCTGCCTCAGTTCTCTTCTCTATAAAGTGGGGATGATAACAGAACCCACCTCATAATGTTCTGAAAAGGTTTAAATGGGCTAATATATCTAGCATCTAGAACACATAATAGGTATTCTTACATAATAGGTATTATACTTGAATGTTTGCTATTGCTCTTAATTGCTATAACCTGTTAAAGATCAAACATCAAGGGACTCCTGGCTAGCTCAGTTGGTTGAGCGTCTGCCTTCAGCTCATCGTGATCCCAGGGTCCTGGGATTGAGTCCCGCATCAGGCTCCCTGCTCAGCAGGGAGACTGCTTCTACCTCTGCCTGCTGCCCTCACCCCGCGCCCCGCTTGTGCTCTCCCTCTCCCTGACAAATAAATAAGTAAAATCTTAAAAAAAAAAAAATCAAACCTCAAAGGAAGGTTGAGTTTTGTTATCATGTGTTTATTTTTAGGTACTTTAGAGAATGTATTGATTTCCTATTGTTGCCGTAACGGATTTCCATGAATTTAGTGGTTTAAACAACACAAATTTATTATCTTACAGTGCTGGAGGTCAGAAGTTAGAAATGAATCTCACTGGGCCCAAAATGTTGGCAGGGCACTGCCTTTCTGGGGGTTCTAGGGGAAAATCTATTTTCTTGTCTTTTCAGTTTCTAGAACCTGCCCACTTTCCTTGGCTCGTGGCCCTCTTCCATTGTCAAAGCCAGCAATGTCCCATCAAGTCTTTCTCACATTATGTCACACTGACACTGACTCTTCTACCACTTTCTTCCACATTTTAAGACCTTTGTGATTACACTGGACCCATCCTGATAATCCAGGACAATCTTCCTATTTTAAACTCAGCTGATCAGCAGCCTTAATTCCATCTGCAACCCTAATTCTTTTTGCCATGTACCAAAACATATTCATAGGTTCCAAGGTTTAAGATGTAGACATTTTGGGGGGGCATTGCTCCACCTATCACAGTGAGGGATAGCAATCTATCTTAAATGCTGGGATGATTTATATAGTTAGCATGGTAAAGTGAGAAAAGTTCTAGAGTGAACAGATACGAGGCCTGAGGTCAAGCCTGTGTTGTTATTATCTAGTGTTATGACTATGATTAATTTTAAGTCACTTGAACTCTCAGAGTATGCACAATGAGCTGGTATTGCACTGCCAAAATCTGCACCCCTAACTAGGTATTTGCCTCAAAAATAGTAATTTGGTAACATGGAGCACAGAGCCAGGGAGTACAAGATCATCACCTCCAGTGGAAAAACCACTCAAAAATGCTTAAGCAACAGATGATGGTCATAAACAGTGTCTCTTTTACTTGTGAACAGTGGCCCATGTCCAAACTTTGGCTGACTATTCACCTTGAGATAGCCTCCGATTCCAACTGTGAAGAAACAAGGATCCCATTGACTTTCCAGTCTAGTCTGTTTTGAGTTCTTGTATACTTACGCAGATGTTTTTAGCTGGTGATATGTGTTGCCTTCAGAAGTTCATCACTTACAGAATCTTGGAAAGCAGCATGTGTGTTCCCTGCTCCTCTTCCCAGGCAAGAACAGCTGTGTAATAGCAAATCTGTCAGGCTTTCAGCTGCTCCTTGTCCAAGACCTCCAGGGTTGGCCTATCTTTCCAAGCGAATTTGAGGCTTCTCTCTTCTCTTTGTTCCCTGTGGCTATCTATAACTAGGGGGTGGGTCTCAGAGCTGTGTGGTCCAGGAGGGATATTTTGGACTAATAATATCCATTGTCCTTGGGAACTTACATTTGCATGATACCACAATAAAGTTCCTGGGTTGAATTTGCTTGATGGCAATGGCAGACCATTGGAAAGGAGCCAAAGCCTTAAATGAAGTGAGAGAGGTCATGTCCAACAGATGGTGTTGAGCAGGAAGGTAACAAAGAGTCTGAAATGAGTGACTTACCTTTATTGTTGAAGGTATGACCTTGAAAAATATCATGAAGCCAGAAATGAAGAAATGAATGTGACCCAGTTGCTCTTCATTCCCAAGCAAAATAAATCTTCTCCTCTACCTCTTATCAGAAGGGCTCATTAACAAAAACTGCAATAAAAAAATTGTTTTAATGCTTTCTCTAAGTTTGTCATGTGAAAAGAAATCACTTGTTATATCATTTAAATTTGATGTCCTAGGGCAGGAACATTTGGCTGCACTAATAACAATGCATCAAGCATATACACAGTAGGGTCAGTGGGGGCTCTTTATGTTAAATGATTTTAGTAGATGTGACTCTTGGCCCCCAGGAGCATGAAATCCGTTTCTGTTTGTTTGTTTTGTATACTAATATCCAGTGAAATCAACCCTTTTCTCCTTGCATTTGGAAAACTCTTTTGGTTGAATTTGAGAGCTGGGTCTCTTTCAACGTTGTATATATTTTTACTTAATGATGGAAAAAGTTGACTGATTAATAAGAATGCTTGAATACTAGGCTGAATGGCTATTACCATTTTTAATCATTAAGGTTCACTTAGCAAGAAAATCCTTTCTGCCTCAACTCTTATTAATAGAATCATTTAAAAATATGTTGGTTGATATTGGTTTGTTTTCTTAAAATGAGAAGTATAATGCATTGAGTATAATTTTTTCAGTGTGTTACTACTATAGTAAGGATCTCGTAGGCTATGGGAATCAGGATTCTGGACACGTCTGGACATTATACAGCTGTGGCATAACTATGTCTGGACGTTAGAACACGCCAGTGTAGTCATTACTTTTTATTAAAGGACTGATACGCCATTATTTTTCCTGAAAGTCAGCGTGAAAGCTAATTCCAGTTAATTTATGGTTCATTTCATTGAGCTCCACGTAAATGAGATTTTACTGTAAGATGGCCAATTCTATTATGAAATATGAGATTTGGGGGCAAAGTTAACATTTACAAGCAGGAAGAAAACGAATGTCTTTAAAACTTGAAAGATGGGGCTTCTTAGAGCTTATTTTCTGCATGCCACACAGGTCTGCCGGTTTCTGATGAAACCTAATTCCAAGCACCTCTTTTTACCTCTAAGAACTCTGGTTTGTGTATTTTGTTTGGTGACATTTGTGGTGGCTTCTTTCTGTTGCTCTGAATTTGTCCAAAAACTGTGGAACATCCTCATGAGCTCAATCTCTGTAATCCATCTCTAGGTCAAGTGCCCCTCTCTGAAGAGTTCTCTGGTCCTTATGCCTGCTGCCCGACCAGCAGGGTTGGCTTGGAGGCAGGACTTAATTTACCTCATTTTAAATCATGTGCTCAATTGCCTTCTTTTTCTCAGGTGGTGAAAAGCCACCAAAGAATAGCTTAGTGCTTAAGGAAAAATAAAGTTAGGGAAATTATCCATCTGCTTGTAAATATTAGGTTCATGTATATAAAGTAGCTAATTCTAACACAATATTAGACGCTCCTTCAATAAAAGCAAAAGAATTAAAAGATCTTAGAATTTCTTTGTCATGCTTAAAATTCTCCCCTGCTCCAATCGCCTAGTTTTTTAGGAGTATTTGTTCTCTCTTATAATCTGAAAATGCATGCGCCTAATTGAAATAAGATGTACTCCTTAAATGATGAAAATAAAAAGTGATCAAAATAGATTTTTGTTATCCGTTGGGCATTGGCAGTTTAAATGCAAACTGCATGGCTTGCAGTGTGGGGAATTAATTATTGGTAATTGAAGTTGTAAGCTTAATTCCCTGCTTGCTTCAATGAAAATGAATCCTTTTATTTAATATTGAAATAAGCACCACTAACCTCATGATCTAGGACAGCACATGCATTCAGCTACTGAGCAACAGTGAATGTTAAAAAAGCTTTATCTCTTAAACACTGAATTGTGATTAAAACAAAACAAAACAAAAACATCAGGAGGTAGATACATTAGCAAATAGCATAATAGATGGTGTTGGGTACCCTTAATAGATCCTGTTCTTTTTCATTGGTGACAAATCCCATCATGTATTCTAATAAAAGTCTAAACCATTAAAAAAAAAATGTGTATATATATATATATATATATATATATATATATCACTTTTTGAAAACTTGTGCCCACTAACATGTTTTCATTGAAATGCACTGTCATACTGAAGCAAGATGACCATTTCAATTGTTAAGCAAGT
Source organism: Halichoerus grypus (assembly GCF_964656455.1). Lineage (NCBI taxonomy): Eukaryota > Metazoa > Chordata > Mammalia > Carnivora > Phocidae > Halichoerus > Halichoerus grypus. The sequence continues at coordinate 88,652,603 of NC_135714.1, forward strand.
AAATGTACTGTCCTGTGTTTCTGCTGTGAGGAGTTCTTTTCTTTCGGAGTGAATATTACAACCAGGCATGACGTGGACTCTGCTTTCTGCCTGGTCTCATCTCTGATCTGTCTCTGTCTCTGTCTGCCTCTCTCTCTTGGCTCTGGTCATCCAAAGATGCCCTTGGGCATTTACATTCCCTGTTCCTTAGGTCTGGTAGGCTCTCCCGGGTCCCCTATATCCACCCTTTGCTTAATCAACATTTTTTTTTACTCCTCTCAAATATCAGCTCACACATTACAACTGAGACTGGAGCAAGTCCTCCTCTTTCATATTCTTAACACAGTAAATCATGTTGTCATTACTTGCTTTGCGCTTGTCCCTTCTGCCAAAAGACAGTTTCAGAAAGGCAGGGACAGTGTCTGCCTTGTTCACAGAGCTCCAGTCACTAGTTGGGAGTCTGGCACATACCGGGAATTAAGAAACATGTTTGAGAGAAGGAAGGAAAGAGAGAAAATAGGAAGGAAGAAAGGAAAGCTGAGGGTTAATTAAGGTCAAAGAGCCCCTTGGCAAAACTGCCATTTTATAGTCCTGTAGTACCCATGACAGTTATAATACAATTCATGATTTCTTTTTTTCATTTTTTTATGGGAAACAAATGGAATTAATACTTTCCAATGTTTTATTTATTGTGCTTCATGCTAAGTCTTGAGTGCACCTTTCCAAAAGACAATTTATCCATATTTCAATAATTAACACACATAATTGTATAATTTGGTAGGCCCATCGAGTGCCCCCTCCACCAAGTAGATTTGAGTAGAACTATATCAAGGAATATCACTGTGAAATTTCAGAACACTGGGGACCAAGAGAAGATCCTATGAGCTTCCAGAGAGAAAAACAGTTACATACAAAGGATCAGGAATCAGAATGACTTTAGACTTCTCAACTGCAACCAGACAAGGAAGAAACACCTTCAAAATTCTCAAGGAAAGTATTCCTACCGCCATTCGAGATTCAGCCAAACTATCAAAGGACATTTGAATAAAGACATTCATCTGAAGGAAGAATAAGACATTTTCAGATATGCAAGTTCTCAAAAAGTTAATTTCCATGCACTCTTTCTCAAGAAGCTAGAGAGGATATGCTCCCACCAAAATGAAAGCAAAAAGTCAAGAAAGGGGAGGACGTGGTGTGTGGAAGAGTTTGTTTCTGCATCCTAACCTGTGTTGTTGGAAACTGACCTTTGCGGAGTGCATCTCAGACTAACATGCCCTTTGGTTGTGTTCAGTCATAGAGATTCACCAGCAAGAGATCTGGAGGAAAGGAGGGCAGAAACAGCCCAGGGCTCTGATGGGACTAAGCAACCTACAAAGTAACCATAGCACTCATTCTATCACTCATTTCTCATGGATTTCTGTCTCTCTCTCACTTTCTTTTCTCCCTTCTTAATCCTCTCCTCTCCTACTTTACTTTTTCTCCCTCTCCTTCAATAAACAGTCTTTGACAGCACCCTCCATCACCATGTTTAACTATACAAAGGGCAATCAAGCCAAAAGAAACAATACAGCACAACGGATGAAGAGCATGGATTATGGAGTTAGACAACAGTGCGTTCAAGTCCTAGTTCTGCCATTTCATAGAGAGGTGACCCTGGGCAAATTACTCACCTTTACCATATCACAAGAAGAAAGAAGAAAGATCACTATATAGATCACTATATATATTCTTTGAATATTTTATGCAAACAGCATGAGTTACAGTGATACCCATTTAAACAATAATTGATAATCAAATTCATCCACTCCACCAATCTCTGTCTTTTCACTTATACATTTAGACCAACATTTAAGGTAATTACTGATATGCTTGGTCTTAAGCCTACCATTTATTATTCGTTTACTGTTTCCACTGTTCCCCTTTTCTTGCCTTCCCGTGGATCACTCAAACATTTTTTAGAATTACATTCCAATTTCTTTACAGCGTTTTTGAATATTTTTTGTATAGTTTCCATAATGGTTGCCATAGGGATTCTAATATGCAGGTATAACTTATCATGGTCTACCAGTGTCAACATTTTGTCACTCTGAGTGTTATGGAAACCTGACTTCCTTTAAATCTCTTACTCTTTCACTTCTTTTAATTGAATTTTTTAAAAGATTTATTTATTTATTTTTAGAGACAGAGCACGAGCAGGGGAAAGAGAATTCTCAAGCAGACTCTGTGCTGAGTGCGGAGCCCAATGTGGGGCTTGATCCTAGGACCTTGAGATCATGACCTGAGCTGAAGTTAAGAGTTGGTTGCTTCACCGACTGAGCCACTCAGGCGCCCCTTTTAATTGAAGTTTTTATTGAGATAATTGTATATACATATGCAGTTATAAGAAGTAAGAAAGAGACTGATATCAGTCTCCCCCAATGGTAACATTTTACAAAACTATCACAACCAGGATACTAAAATTGATATAATCTACAGATTGTATTCCGATTTCCCCACTGGACTCATTTATATGTGTGTTGCATCTATGTGTATATCTTGAGTTCTATATATCTTGAGATCTATATCTTTTATCATCTATGCAGGATTATGTATCCATCACCACAGTCAAGATACTATATAATTCCAACACTGCAGGGATCCCCAGTGTTGTTAACTATATCTGCCTTCCTCCTGTCTCTGCCAACCACTTTTTTAAGATCCTGAAGAAATGGTCAATATCCTAAAATATCTTGCTACCTTCAGAGACACTGAGATTAATATACAAATTAAACCCAATACTTATCACCCCCCCAAAAAAATTATTAACTAAGAAAAATTTAAGTGCTCTAGATATGTATTGACTTTGAAGTCCCTACACCACAACCAGGACATTGAAATTGATATACCCTACTGATCATATTCCGATTTCTTAGTTTTACTGACATTCGTGTGTGTGTGTGTGTGTTTATGTATTAAGTTTTACACAATTTTATCACCTGTGTAGGTTCATGTATCCACCACCACTGTTAAGATATTCAACAGTTCCAGAATCACAAAGACTGTGTATGTTGCCCTTTTATAAACTATTCACTTCCCTCCACCCACTCCCTCATCCTTAACGCCCGACAACAATTTGCCCTGGCAATATGCCCTCCACTCCTACGTTCTTTTTATTTTAAAAAGTGTTACAGAAATGGAAAAATGTAGTATATAACCTTTGGGTTTAGCTTTTTTCTCATTATAATTTATCCCTCCCCACCTTTTAAATATAATGTCCTAAATATTTCCTCTATATACACTAAGCATCACATCTGATGGCATAATAGTTAAATCCCGTGGTAGGCAGAATAACATCCCCCGCCCCAAAGATGTCCATAACCTAACCCCTAAAACCAGTGAATACATTAGGTTACATGGCAAAAGGAATTCAGGCGGCAGATGAAATTAAGGTTGCTAATTAGCTGACCTTAAAATGGAGAGATTATACTAGCTTCTCAAGGTGAGGGCACTGTAATCATAAGATCCTTAAAAGTGGAAGCGGGAAGCAGGAGAGAGAATCAGAAATGACAGTGTGAGAAAGACTTGGCCAACATTGCTGGCCTTGAGATGAGGAAGGGAACCAAGAACCAAGGAAGGCGGGTGGTCGCTGCAAGCTGGGAAAGGTAAGGAAATGGACTCCCCTAGAGTCTCCAGAAGGAATACAGTGCCAATGACACCTTGATCTTAGCCCAGTGACACTCATTTTAAACTTCTGACCTTAAGAACTGTAAGATAATAAATTTGCATTATTTAAGCCATTATATTTGTGGTTATTTGTTGTAGCAGCAATATAGAAAACCTAATACAAAGTATCAAACATGATTTTAAAAACCCATGAAGAAACAGTCTATTATGTTTTCCCCTATTTTTACCCATTCCACCTTTCTTCCTTTCTGAAGTTCTAGGCCTGCTGTTATCATTACCTTTAGAGAATCTCCCTTAGCTATTCTTTAAAGGCATGTCTGCTGGCAACAACTTCTCCTCCTTTTCCTTTGCCTGAGAGCTAATTAGATTTAAATACCTACTATCCTAATTCTAATACAATTAAGTCATTTTTCTAGCTTAAAAACTAAATGAACCAATGTTAAGCATGAAATAAAGGCATACTCTGATGCAGAATCAAGTAGAGATACAGACAATAGGACTACAACTGGGCCAAAAAAAAAAAGGACTAGAAGTATATCACAAATTTATAATGAATGGAAACTAAAATTTGCTGCAGCACAGCAAAATGAAAAAAATTATTTGTTTTATAAAAAAATATTTTAAGTAATAAATTGGACAATATGAAGAGATATTTTAAGCAAATACACAGTGAATTTGATAAGAAATTTTTTTTTTTAGTAAGTCAAGTGTCTTTTTTTTTTTTTTTTAAGATTTTATTTATTTATTTGACAAAGAGAGACACAGCAAGAGAGGGAACACAAGCAGCGGGAGTGGGAGAGGGAAAAGCAGGCCTCCCGCTGAGCAGGGAGCCCGATGCAGGGCTCCATCCCAGGACCCAGGGATCACGACCTCAGCCGAAGGCAGAAGCTTAACAGCTGAGCCACCCACGCGCCCCAGAAATTTCCTCTTGATAGTAAAAAAAGTATCAGTAAAATTACCTTGAAGTGGGAATTAAATGTCTAACAAAAAAACTCAACGGTTTTTAGCAGAATCTGCATTTATAAGATTAATCAGCTAAAGAATGTTTCAGATTCTTGCATCCATGAATCAGTCAATAGAAAATCATTTTTTGACAGATGTAGTAAAAGAAATGATTTTGGAATAGTGCTAGAAAATTATGAAGAAAAGACTAAGATTTTCTATGAAAAGTGAAAGATCACAACTAAGCCACCAAATAATTGCCCACAGAGCTTTCTCATAATGTCAAACATCAGGGGCGTTTGGGTGGCTCAGCTGGTTAAGCATCTGCCTTCGGCCCAGGTCATGATCCCAGGGTCCTGGGATCGAGCCCCACATCAGGCTCTCTGCTCAGCAGGAAGCCTGCTTCTCCCTCTCCCTCTGCTGCTCTCTCACTCTCCGTCAAATAAATAAATAAATAAATTTAAAAGATAATATCAAAGGTCAATTGATTCATAATTTGACAAATTGTAAGTACTTTTGTTTAACCTTAGATGGGTCATGTGAACATAAGAGACATTGTCCATCAATACGTTGGTATATTTGTTTCTCAAGGAACTTACAAAATTATGAAGTGTTATCAAATCAGAGGGGGGTGGGAATGAATTGTGGTGCAGATATTTTTTAATCTTTTATAATCTTCAAAGAAGAATTTCAGCTAGACATAAAAATTGTGTTTCTAACATGACACATAGTGGTCCATTTCTATTAGGCCCAAAATCCAGATTTACTGGAATTTTAAAACAAGGGGCTGCCTTTCCTTCACTGCCTCATTCCAACATATATCGAAAATATTGGCGCTCAGTTTTCTGAAGCAGACTCTATGAAAAGTGTTATGGGTATACTTGCTTAAAAGTTACTTGGTATATACGTACAAATGCTATGAATCATTTCCAACTTATGGCGCTGTCAAAAGAAATATAAGACTATAATTTTAGTGATCTTGTCAGTGTTTGTTGTCAGTGCTTGTTGATAGAGTCATGGAAGGATTTAAAAAAAAAATACTGTTGGGGCTCCTGGGTGGCTCAGTCGGCGAAGCGTCCGATTAGTGATTTCGATTCAGGTCATGATCTCAGGGTCATGATCTCAGGGTAACGATCTCAGGGGTATGAGATTGAACCCCATGTCTGGCTCCATGTTCAGTGGGGAGTCTGCTTCTCTCATTTTACTTCTCCCTCTGCCCCTGCCCTGGTTCACGCATGCGTGCTCTCTCGCAAATAAATAAATCTTTTAAAAAATAAATAATAAATAAATAAATAAATAAATAAATAAAAAGATACTGTTAAGTCCAACTTAAGATTTTCATGAAACAGAGGAACACTTGCTAAATATTTGATAAGCTAAGACAGAAAACAGCAGTGTGATTTATATTTTCCCACAGATATCAAACTACATATGAACTAATTAAATTTAAAACTCTAAAAGAAAGGTTTTTTTTAAATTTTTTTTATTTTAAAGATTTTTATTTATTTATTTGACAGAGAGAGACACAGCGAAGAAGGGAACACAAGCAGAGGGAGTGGGAGAGGGAGAAGCAGGCTTCCCGCGGAGCAGGGAGCCCGATGTGGGGCTCAATCCCAGGACCCTGAGATCATGACCTGAGTCGAAGGCAGACGCTTAACGACTAAGCCACCCAGGTGCCCCCTAAAAGAAAGGTTTGGACCAGCTAGATAGGTAAAAGAATTTTTGTTGAGATTGAAATGCTTCATAATACAAATTGACAATTATGATTTTACACATTTTTCTAATATGAATCAAAGTGCAGGAGACTCTAACTGTAATGAATGCCATTATGTAATTTGATTGCAAAAAAGAAAAAGAACTGATGAGAAAAAATTTGAAGAATGTTTTGTTATATTGGTAAATTTAGAATTATTTTTCAAATTATGCAATACCCTCATTGAACTCAATGTTAATAATACTAAGTAGTCACAACAGTTAATGAATTTACTTAATTTGGATCAATGTAGTTTTCTAAACTGATATGCTTTTCTTCAGTGTCAAATCAATTCTTCTAAAAATAAACCACTTTTGTCAACATGAATGCAAATATTAAAGGAAGATATCTTTTGGAACTTAGTATACTTATTGGAAAAATTTTAAGTATGTTTGGAATCACGGGAGCATGTGAATCAACTTTGTATGAAAACAAATATAAATCATGTACTTCCGATGAAAATTTATTGTGTAAATTGAGATGTCCTGTAAGTATAGAGTGCACACCAGATTTCAAGTACTTAGTATAGAAAAATTTAAAAATATCTCATTAATAATTTTCTTTTTGGATTACATATTGAGATGCCAATATTTTGGGTTAATTGGTAAAATATACTATTAAAATTAATTTCACTTCTTTTTATTTTTAAATGTGGTTACTAGAATATTTTACATTACACATGTGGCTCCCATTATGTTTTTAGTGGACAGCAATGACCTAGATATTAATCTCTGGTTTGCTTTTGATGCTGCAACTATTCTCTCCCTATTAACTTTGTTTTAGGTATCCTTCATTGAACAAGAAAAAAACCTTAATATTGATGTAGTTAAATCATCCATTTTTCATTTATTACTCGTGTTTTCATGGTTGAATAAACTTCACAAAGATATTCTTCATTTTCTTTTACTCTGTATTTTCAACTTTTCTGTTGGGTTTTTAATTCATCTAGAATTCACCTTTGGGGACACCTGGGTGGCTCGGTCGGTTAAGCGTCTGTTTTTGGCTCAGGCCATGGTCCCAGGGTCCTGGGATCGAGCCCCGCGTCAGGCTCTCCGCTCAGTGGAAAGCCTGCTTCTCCCTCTCCCACTCCCCCTGCTTGTGTTCCCTCTCTCGCTGTCTCTTTCTCTGTCAAATAAATAAATAAAATCTTAAAAAAAAAAAAAAGAATTCATCTTTGTATGGTTTAAGTCAAAAGTCCAGCTTCTTCTCCAGCTGATAAGGCAGTTTTCCTAATACCATATACCAAACAAGGCATCCTTTTCCATTTTTTGTGGCACCACATTTATCAAATATCATATTCCCATATACACACAGATGTACTTCTAAACTCTGCAATCAGCTCCATTGGTCTGTTTCTACACCAGAACATAATGCGATTTTTTTGGTAATATTCCTTAATAACTAGAAGTTCAAATTGCTCCTTATTCCTATGTTGATATCAGCTATAAACATCCTAACAAAGACTTTCCATGGTTTCCCTTTGCTTCATCTCAGCTATAGGTTTTGGCCTTTTAAGTAATGTTAATATATACTACCACTGGAACTTCCTTTGACTGCCTTTTCTTAAGGAGGTTGTTCTCAATGAGTCTTTTGGAACTGTTATAGAGTAAAAATCTGCCTGTTCCTTTAGACAGTTATCTAGACAGAGCTGAATATGTTGGATAATATTTGAACTACTTTTAACCCAGACCCCAGTAAAAGAACCCTCTCGATATAAGACTTGTGTAGGGGCTTGATCAGCAATGAATGGCCATGGATCTTTAGGGGTATCCCTCCAGATTCCACTGTTTGATGTGGAGCTACCAGCTGTCTGAAACTGTGGTTCCAAAGGTCAGTGAAAACAATTCATGACAAATGAGTAAATTCAAAATTATTTCATTCACTGATAGACCACTCTGAGGGATGGAGCAGCCAGGGCTCAATCATTCCTTATAAAGAATCTTCTACATGTTGGACATTAGAGTTTCAAATATAAATGAAATGCATTTTATTTATACATTTATACATTGCTTCTTTCTTCAGAATAAACTTAAAGCGACAAAATGAATAAAATATCAATCTTCCCCTCAAGGATATCACCATCTAGGAGAAAAACATATGTCAAAACTATTACCACAATACAAAATAAAAGTAGTACAATATAGATATTATTAACAAAATAAGTGACAATTAATACATAATGGGGGGGCTGGCATCTGGCCTTCGGCTTGGGTCATGATCCTAGGGTCCTGGGATCAAGCCCCACATCGGGCTCCCTGCTCAGCCGGGAGTCTGCTTCTCTGTCTCCCACTCCCCCTGCTTGTGTTCCCTCTCTCACTGTGTCTCTCTCTGTCAAATAAATAAAATCTTTAGGAAAAAAAAAAGAAAGAAAATGGAGTGATCTTGGGGCCATACCTTAACCAAGTGATCAAACTTAGCATCACTAATAGTGACCCCTGATATGATGCAATGAGAAGTGCACAACATCTCCTAAGTAGTCTTGCTAAAAAGGTTTAGCATGAATCTAATCAAACCTCTACATCTAACTTTCAGTTTACCAAAAGTATAGGAGCTAGAGGAGCTAAATGACAGCATGAGAAAAATAATCAGACAAATCCAAAATGTGAGACATTGTACAAGACAACTGACCTGCAGCTCTCAAAAAGGCAACATCATGATAAAAAGGATAGTGCACAGCTCTATATGAAAACTGACTAAAGAAACCTAACAACCAAATGCAATGAGTGAAAAACTTGATTCGATCTTGGTTTAAAATATATATACGACTTTCTTGAAACATTTGGATGAATTCAACATGGAATTACTATTAATTTTCTGAGGCATAACAGTGGAATTGTGTTATGTAGGAGTATATCGTTATTCTTAGGGGTACATGGTAAATGTTTGGCAGGGAAGTGTCATGATGTCAAATTTACTTTGAAAATATCTAGAGCAAATAGAGCAAAATGTTAACAGTTATTGAATGCCAGCAGAACGTTGGTGAGTTTCATTGTACAATTCTTTTCATTTTGATGTACATGGAATTTTTTCATAATAAAACTTAGACTAACTTGATTCTCTTCTGTAGGTGATATTAATGTTAAAAACTAAGAAAAGAGTAGGCATTGAGCAAGTGAGAAGGGCAGTAAGGAGAGGGACATCCTAGGCTGATGGGAAACCTTGAGTAGAGGCATGAAGGTAAAATCCTTGTGTATTGAGAGACTAGGGAGTTCTCCCTGTAGATTGTATAAAATTCACTTCTGCTATACCATGTGGTTGATGAGCGAACTTCTACTGAGCCCTTGCTATTGTCACTGTCTCTTGTATCACTTAGAGATCTCTGGCTACCAGTGACAAAAATCAGTTGAAGAAAAAGCTGAACAGCCAGGATTCAAGAAGAATTGGAAGCCAAACAGCTCTGGGGATACAGGAATCCATAACAAGTCTTCCTAAGGGGAATGGATCAGCTCCAATCCTTTTCCCTCTTTGGGTTACTCTACCTATGAGTCAATTCTTAGGAGAGAGGTTAAGATCCAGACACAGGCAGGTTCTCCCAGCATGGGCACTAAGGAATCAGTTTCTTACTGGGTGGCATTCTTGCTCACCTAAATTTAATTCTATTGAATTCTATCTTCTATTCTCTGAGCAACCCTTGAATCCTTCTCATTTTGCTTGTTAGCAAGAGTCGTCTTCTGTTACTTGCCACTAAAAAACCACAGTACAATTTCCTTTGTCTCTATTTTATTTGTAGTAAGACCCTTGGACATTTTCCTGTCATACATTTTATGACACAATTGCTTGTTGTGGTTTATTTTTGTCTGAATTTTTCTAGTAGATATAAAATTAGGAGATTTTGAAAATGTTTTTTCCCTCTGGATTCTCTAGGGTGTAGGGGTTAAGGATGGAAAGTACAGTAGGGTAAGGGTATGAGATACACAAAAAGAGAAAGAGAAAAAGAGAAGAAAGGAAGGGAAAATAACTTGAGAACAATTTTGGTACTGGAGTAAGTTTGTTAAATACACTGTGGAGCCTCACCCTTAAGGAGCCTAGGACAGGAAGAAGGAATCGTTTGAGAACTAGTAACAATGCTGAAAAACAGGTATGGGGCAAGTAGAGTAGGAATTGTAGTTGAATGGCCAAGGCTTTAAGGATCTTTAAATCCTTTGGAGAGGAGAATGAATATATACAAAGTCAAGATAGAGGAGGAAGGGGGCACCTGGATGGCTCAGTCAGTTAAGCGTCTGCCTTCAGCTCAGGTCATGATCCCAGGGTTCTGGGACTGAGCCCCGCATCGGGCTCCCTGCTCAGCGAGGAGTCCCTGCTCCCTTTCTCCCGGCCCCTCCCCATCGCTCCTGCTCTCTCTCTGTGTCTGAAATAAATAAATAAAATCTTTTTTAAAAAATGAAATTAAAAAGAAAAAAGAAAAAAGAGCAGGAAATTCCTCAGGATTCAAGGCAGGCCATATTCTCGGGTAATGATGCTTGGACCTATAACAGCTACAAGAATTATCAAGGAGAGTTTTGCTTCTTAAAAAAAAAATTAAGGTGAATAAATATAGCTTAAATCTGAGGTTATATTTTGGAGTTGGAGTTAGGAAAGACAAAAGTGGTGAAGCAGGATGTAAAAATGTGGTCTGTGTTGGGGGAGGGCATCTTAAGGGGCAAGGACTGTGGTTTCACTTCTATATTTGCAGCCCCAGCCACTGCACCTGGCACAATGAGAACATTCAAATGCTTATGAGTAAACCGTTAAGTGGATGGATGAGAGAGTAATGTAGAAAAAAAAAATCATAATTTGTGGGCTATTTTAAAGAATTCCAGAGATGCTACAAGTTTGCAAGTATAGGAATGACCATGGAGGGAACGTTTTTGCATAGATAAGTTTAACTAAATATTTGTTAGGTACACATTCTGCGCTCTGCACCTGCACTTGGGAAGGATACAAAGATAAAGTACAGTCCCCACCCTAATATAACTCACAATCTGGTGTGTGCAGAGGGAGAAATAAGTACATTCAACACCAATAAGTTTGGAGATACCACATAGAAAGAAGAAAGAAAGAAGCAAGAAAGAAGTAAAACGAAAGTATGAAAAGAATTTGAAGGAGAACTCGTGTCTTGTTGCGGGGGAGGTTAGAAGACTTAACATCGGAGATACTAGGAAGTATAAGGAGGTGTTAGAAATATGCCTCAAGGCACTGGCAGAATTTCCAAAGATAAAAGCATTCAGAAAGACGAAGTAGCACAAACAAAAGCAGGGCACTGGGAAATGTAGGATATATCCAGGAGGACAGGTTGTGATCATACTAGGAAGGTCATGAATGCCAGGCTAAGGAATCTGTATTTAATCAAAGGTACTGGAAATCATTTCAGGTTTCTGAATCAGAGAGTTACGTGGTTAAAAGCAGTGTTTTAAAGAACATGAGTTCATCAGAGTTTTGTAGGTAAGACCCTGCTACTCAAAGTCCTGATCTAGGGCCAGCAGCATGAGCTTCACCTGGGAGCCTATCAGAAATGCCGAATCTCAGCTCGCGTCCCAGACCCACAGAATCTAAACCTACACAGGAGCAAGGGTCCCCAAGTGGTCTGTTTGCACATTCAACTTTGAGAAGCACTGGCATAGATTATAGTGGAGGAGGAAGATTTGACTTAAGGAGACCAGTTAGAGGACTCGGCCAAAGAGAGATGAACAAAGATGTCAGAAAGACCCAACAAGCCTAATGAGGTTGGCCAGAAAGGGAGAAGCCGTAAATGATGCAGAACTTTTAGACTAGATGGTGATGGCGTATTTCTGCCTCACTCATTTTCCTAATAGTTAATCTTCTTCCCTTTGTTCATTAAAGTCATTGTTTTAACACATTTTTCTTCTATTTGTTCCTTCTGTTCATTGGCAAGCACTGCTTCTTTCTGATTGTGCTCATTGCTCACAGGCCATAAAACAAGGGACATTTTCTCAAGCCTTGTTCTTAAGGAATGCAGATTGCAACTAATCCTATGCCACATGCTGGAGTAAAGAAATCACATGAAGAGATTAGAAAGAAGAAGAAAAGTGAAAATATCTTCTTTCGTCGATCAGGGTTCTCTTCCCTTCTGAGTTTAATACGAATCAAACAGGTGTGCATTCAAAGCATGTGAGTGTGTCTTCATCAGCTTCTAATCATCGGCTTCAAGAAAATTCAGATCTCTCAGAAAGAAGGAAAAATAAACAGCTGAGCAGTGTGACTCATTTACACTTCAAATATACTTTGAATTGGTTATTCCTCAATTAATCAAATAGCTGGTGTATCCCTAAAGTAGTATAAAGTGACACGCTGTGTGAAATCAATTTTTCTTTCCCAAATCATTAAATCCAGTAGCCTGTGACTACAGCCCTGCTAATTCTGGTACCAGTCCTTTCATCCTCCATTAACTCTGGCACGCCTAACAGGCTGTCAAGAATAATTTCCCAGGACGTAAATAATTCAGAAATTAAAAATTAATAAATAATAACAGAGAACTACTGGGAAATAGGCTGGGTCAATTAGTGTGTTCTGCATTCTGTTTCTTCGCAGCAGGGGGGGGCAGCCACATTCGTTACTTGAATCTTTCCTTCGATTCTGAGGTCTGATTTACCGCTCTTCATTACTGGATCCAGTCAGACACAATTACCTCCATCACTATCTCAGTTCCTAACTTCAAAGAAACGAACGTTTTCTTGTCTGCTTTTTTTCTGCTTGCAGCAGGCTCAGCTTGACATCCCTGGAATTTCTTCCATGCAGACTAATTAATAAGTCTCCGACTTATCATATTCACTTCTCTTCTTTGATGTACTACCTTAGTCAATCATCCCATTTAATTAGAATTTCAATGATAACTTTACTTATCTTGTGGCTAGATGTAAATTAAAATAACGGGATTTTAATTCTCTTCTGTATGGGGTTATGACATTTTGGAAGAAAAAGTTTCAACACAAACATGATATCATGTACTCTCTGTGTGGGGGTGGAGGAGCGTTCTGCCAAATCCTTTTCCTCTTGCTACAAAATAGTGTTGCAAAGATGGAAATGCACTGGATTTTTCTATAGCATCATTTCACCAAGTCCTTCACAGGGGGAAAAAAATTGTCTTGATTTGCATAAATAATTGGATCAAGGCACAGGTCATGTTGCCAGCCAAGGCAGTGGCTGTTTTGAAGAAAAAAAGTAGCTCCAGGAAAATCAAGGCTTTGGTGAACCAACCCTTTAAAGGCTTCTGCCCTTTTCTGTCAAGCCATGCCATTTTCCATTTTGGTAAAATTCTAGAGTGGCTTCTTTAGACTTCTTCCACAAAATAGCACAAGGAAAATTAAAAGGCTCCTCCAAGAACACAGCAAACATTAGTAGAGCACAAGATGGGATACTGATGCGTGATATGCAAAACTGGTTAATAAAGGAGAGTAGAAAGCAGCATTTCATTTCTAGGCAACAATACTAAGGTCGCCATTTATTATTTATTCCACTGTGTGCCAGCCTCAGTCACATGCTTTACCTCTGTTAATTCTGCTATGTAATAACCCATTACATAGGCTTATTATCCCCATATTATAGGTAAAGAGAGAGTCTCAGCGAGGTTAACCTGCTTTCCTAAGGTCACAAAGGCAGCACATGAAGAGGATGACACAGAGAAAGCATAAGAATAAAGTTTCAAGCCTTGGAGCATAGCATTTAAAGACTTCCATGATCTAGCTTTATTCTGTCTGTCTGCCAAACTCATGTTCTTTCTACTCAATTACATAAGCTCATCCAAAATGCATCTTCAGGGGCACCTGGGTGGCGCAGTTGGCTAAGCGTCCAACTCTTGGTTTCAGCTCAGGTCGTGATGTCAGGGTTGTGAGATTGAGCCCTGCAACTGGGCTCCGTGCTCAGAGGGAGGTTTGCTTAAGACTCTCTCTTCCTCTCCCTCTGCCCCTTTCCCTCTCTCTCCCCCCCCCAAATAAATAAATAAATCTTTGAAAAAAATGCATCTTCAACATTAGCCCAATGCCAGATTTTAGCATAATAATACCTTATTAATACATCGTTGATGGTTGCCTTAATGTTTATAAATATTGGCTGAAACTCAGTCGTTGTAGTTATAAACAGTGATCTCAGTCGTCATAAATACATTATTTTTAAATAACAACTACAAACAGATAATCATACGCCATATACATAAGTTTTAGAATAAGAAAACGAGCTTTTCTCACATTTTGTTATATTATTTTTTTCCCAGGAATAAAATTATTAGCTTTTCTCTTTGTCACTTAAAAAAAGTTACTACCAAGAAGAACAACACTGGCAATTTCACACAATTATTCTATCCTTGCTCTCAATTCCCACCCCCCCCCCCCAGTAACAATGCCCAGTAAGACAACAAACAGAAGTTACAGTGACCAACAGAAACTTACTTCATTAGTAAGACATGAAACCACTGCATTAATGCCATTTTGAAGCTAACCTTTCAGGGATTTAATACAGTTGTTCTTTAACAATAGAACTTGGTTCATTTGCTACTTAAGACATGATTATTTAAATTAAAGTTAATTGGTTTCCTTACTCCCCTTTAGGGCATTAGGCTCAGAACATTTCTATTAGAAAAATCTAATTTGTCTCAAATTCCTATTTCTAAATTTTAGAGTGGTTAAAATGCTCTGATACTTTAACTCTTTGTAGCAAAAATCATCTCTAAATGAGAGCTCAATTGGCAAAGCCATTAAAGATGCAGGTGACGCAATTAGCACAAGGGCAGGATAGAAGGCGGAAGACACAGAGCTCCAGTGTAAGGGGGGCCGTGGGTCCCTGGCGGGGCCTGTCAGAGATCCAGGAAAGCTCGAACCATTCTGCTACTTCTCTTGAGGTTCCCAGTACAGAATATCCCCAACTGACCATGGTTCTCCTTGACAATAGTGCAAAAGCGATACACATTCACTAGAAACCATCGTCGAATTTTGAATTTGGCCCTTTTCCCAGGCTGGCGATCCACAATAGGGTACTCTGTCATGATGCTGGGCAGGGGCAGCAGCCGCAGCTCCCGGTCGGCTGCACCATCATGAGGGTGAACCCCTGACGCAAATATGACCATTCTGCACCCAGGCAACTGCTCTGGTTTTCACTTCCAGTACAGTATTCAATCAATCACAGGAGATATTCAACACTTTATGAAAAAATAGGTTTTGTGTTAGATGATTTTGCTTAACCGTAGGCTAATGTGAGTGCTCTGAGCACATTTAAGTTAGGCTAGCCTAAGCTGGGATGTTCATGTATTGTTAGGTGTATTAAAGGCATTTCCAACTTACCATATCTTCAGCATACAATGAGTTCATTGGGATGTAACCCATCGTAAGTCGAGGAAGATACGTATAAATTTAATAATGAAGACCTGCCAAAGCAAGATTACCAAAACCACGACATATTTGAAATGTTTACACTGAACCAGTTAAAACTTTTAATACACAAAATGCGGTGTGATGTAATTCAGCTATTCACAAATAATCACAGGATTAATAAAATGCATTAATTCATGGAGCTCTACAATGTGTGACACCCAATAATGGGACAAAGTGTGTGTACAAGTTCTACAATGAAAGTCTTTCTATTTCTGTCATGTATCTCAATGACTACCTCTATAACCTCATCTAGAAATAATGTTGAAATTCTTAAGTTCAAGCTCTTCTTGAATAGGACACTCAAGTCCAAATGCTCCTTCTCACCATTCTTTGATTGACTCCAATCTCATTCATTCATTAAAAAGAAATATTTTTGAGTGCTTACTATGCTCCAGGTACCACTTCTAGGTATTGAAAATATATCCATCAAAAAAATGTTTTTAAAAGGACAAAATTTCCCTACTCATGCAGCATACTTCTAATGGAGGCAGACAAAGTATAATAAACATTACACACACACACACACACACACATATGTATGTATGTATAGTATGTTAGAATGTGATTAGTGCAGAAAAAACAGAAAAACAGAACAGGGCAGTGGCGGGGATGGGGGTTGGGGGGGGGCAATGAAGGACAGAAATGAGCAATTTAAATGGGAGAGTTAGAATAGGCCTCACTGAAAAAGGGACCTTGAGCAAAGAAAAGCAGAGAAAGTGAGAGTAAGCCATGTAGATAACTGGGGGAAGAGCATTCCAGGCAGAGAAATAGCCAATGAAATAGGAACACCATGATGCCTTTGTGCAAATTAGAAAAGGTCCCCCACCTTTCCCCCACTGCCCAAATATTATTGACTATATTAATTGATCTGAGGAGAATATTTAAATTATCAGCTGAATGATTCTTAATAGATCTTAATACTTAATAGGATCTTAACAGATACTGAGAAGGAAATCAACAAATTCAAAACCCATTCTTGACATGGTTAAAAAAAAAACACAAATAAAAATTGATGGCTATTTTCTTAACACAAAACTTAGTAGATACTTTCTTGCTAATGTCAGGACCAAAAGAGAAATGCCCATTATCTACACTACTATTTAATACTGCATTTGAAGGATCAGCCAATGGAACTGGACAAGAGGCATAAGAACTAGAAAAGAAGAGGGAATATACCTGGGTAATATACCTGGAGACCACCCAAAAATTAATAAAAAATTAAATACCAATCATAGGAGAATTTAGTAAGATAGCATGATATAAATTAATAAACAAAAGTTCACAGCCTTCAATAAAAAGAAAACAATTAAATGGAGTAATGAAAAAGAGGAGGCATTTACATTAGCAACAAAACAGTTCAAACACCTATATATAAACTTAATAAGAAAAGTATAAAACCTATATGAATAAAACTTTAAAAATAGAGATGAATAAACGGAATCATATCCCATGATACAATGACTCAACATCATAAAGAGGTCAATTCCCCACAAGTTAATATATAAATATAGAACAATAAAAATGCCAACCAAATTTTTATTGGAGTTAAATGAGTTGATTCTAAAATTTGCATGTGAGTTGATATGCAAAATTTTAAATTATTTTTAATATTTTATATAAAATATCTTGAAATCTATAAAAAGCAATCAGGCACATGAGAAGACAAGATAACAAAAGCCAAGAGAAATATCACAAAAGAAAGACATCTGTGGGGAATTCAGATAATGGAGTTATCAATCATAAAACACTAAAATAATTACGCTGAATATACTCAAGCACTCAAGGTAATAGAAGTCAAGATTGAAAAATTAGCATATAATGGGAAGCATAAAAAGAGAAACAAATGGAAAGATGAGAACTGAAAATGCAATAACTGAAATTAAAAAGTCATTCAATGTGTTTAATAGTGCATTAAATATACTGAAGAGAGAATGAAGTAGAAGACCAAGTCAAAAGAAAGCAGAATGAAGCACTGAAAAACAAAACAATAGTAAATACTAAAGAGAGGGTGAGAAACTGTGGTGGTTTTAAGATATAATCCTAAAGGGGTGCCTGGGTGGCTCAGTCGGTTAAGTGTCTGCCTTCAGCTCAGGTCATGGGATGGAGCCCTGTGTCAGACTCCCTGCTCAGCGGGAAGTCTGCTTCTCCCTCTCCCTGCCCCCGCTTGTGCTCTCTCTCTCTCTCAAATAAATAAATAAAATCTTTTAAAAATAAATAAAATACAATCCTAAAATTATTGATACTCTATCCATCAAGAGGTGAGGCTATATAAGTCCACTGCCTTTGAATCTTTGGTGTGTGTTATTATTATTTTAAAAAGGAAATATAGGGACACCTGGGTGGCTCAGTTAGTTCAACATCTGACTCTTGATCTCAGCTGGGGTCATGATCTCAGGGCGGTGAGATCAAGCCCAGCGTTGGGCTCTGTGCTCAGCGGGGAGTCTGCTTGAGATTCTCTCCCTTTTCCTCTCCCTTTGCTCCTCCTACTTTCTTCTCTCTCTCTCTCTCTCTCTCTTAAATAAATAAATCTTTAATAAAATAAAATAAAATAGGAAATATATATTTGGTCTTATTCTGACACATGGCTCCTAAAACTCTTAGAATTCCCTAATTGATAAGAGCTATAAAGTCTTTTGTTCTGTTAACGAGGTGACTTTTGGGCCTCACCTAAAGCTAGGGGCTGGCTGCCTGAAGAACCAACCATGTGATTACAGAATTGGTGGGGGAACCACTTCCATGTGCCACTGTGCCAGGCCTAAACTCCATGGGAACAAAAGATCCTTTTTGGGGGGCCTCGCCCTATGTATCTCTTCATCTGGTTGCTGATTTGTACCCTTTAATATCTTTTGCAATAAATTGGTAATCTAGTGAGAAAATGGATTTCCTGAGGCCTATTAGCCACTCTAGCAAATTAATCAAACCCAAGGAGGGAGTCGTGGGAACCTCTGCTTTAGAGCCAGTTGGTCAGAAGCACAGGTAACAACCTGGACTCATGAGTGGCATCTGAAGTGAAAGGCAGTTTGTGGAACTGAGCCCTTGACCTGTGGGATCTGATGTTATCTCCAGGTAGACACTCTTGGAATTGAGTTGAATTGTAGGACATCTGGCTGGTGCCACAGACTTGCTTGGTGGTGTAGGGAAACCCCTCCCACCTGCCCTCCCCCACGCTGGAATTAGTGACCAGACCTTCAGCATAATGGAAACCATGAGCATAATAAAATGGTTGTTATTTTATACCACTGTGTTTGAGGTGATGATATATTGCAACTAATAACTAGAAGAGAGACCTAGAGATACAGTGATAGGAATACAGTGTGGAGCTGGAGTCCCAGAAGGAAAGAATGGAGCAGAAGCAATATTTGAATAGATAATGGCTGAGAATTTCTTAAAATTCATGAAAGATATCAAGATACAGATATAAAAGACCCTACAAACCTCACAGAATTAAGAAAAGCTTGCCTAAGCACATCATAGTAAAACTAATGGAAACCAAACCTAAAGAGAAAATGGTCCCAAAGATAGCACAGAAAAAAAGGACAGATTTCTTTTAAAGAAGAAAAAATAATAACTTGACTTCTCAATAGACCACGAAAACCAAAAAACAACAGACTGTTATTTTCAAAGTACCAAAAGGAAAAAACCACCAACCTTGAATTCTTATTTAGCATAGCAGAAGCTGCTGATGTCCTGCATCATATTCCTTCAGCCCAATTCTAATTTTGGCTTCATTTGTGGTCAGCTGATTAGTAACCTTAATTATATCTTCAAAATCCCTTTTGCCAGGTAATATAACATAATTATGAGAATATCACCATGGGACAGAAGTCACTGGGGCCATCCTAGAATTCTTAGCCTTCTGCCTACCACACATACTCTGTGACCCACAAATTCCACTTCTAGGTTTATGCCCAACTGAAATGTATACATTCTCTTCACCAAAATACATGTACCACAGTAGCAGCACTGTTCATAACCCGAACTTGGAAACCACCCTATGCCCTTCAACAGAAGAATAGTAGTATGTTTGCTCAATGGAATTCTATATAGCAGTGAGAAGTTTAAAAATATATAGATGAATATTATAAACATAAGATTGAATAGAAGAAACCAGCTACAAAGAATATTGGTCATTTATATAAAGAACAAAAATAGGCAAAACTTATCTATGGGGTAGAAGTCAGAATAGTGGTTACCCTTGGAAAAGGGGAAACAAATGGGAGTATGCAGAGAGGCCATTTGGAGTACTGATAATATTGTGTCTTGATCTAAGTCTGTTCAGTTTGTGAAAATTTATCAAATTATATATGTATTGTATGTGCAAAGATTTAAAATTACTGCTTCAAACAAATCTTAGAAAATCCAAAAGAATCTTCATACAAATTACTAGAAATAATAGAATTTATCAAGATGGCTGAAAGTAGAATTAATATACAAGCAGTTGCATTTCTATATACCAGCAACAAAAAACTAGAATACATACTTTAAAAGACAATAGAATCAGAAAATGTCAACTTTTAATTAACCTAGAAATTAATCTAACAAAAAGCATGCAAATCTCTATAGAAAAATGATAAAACTTTATTAAGGGATATTAAAGAGGACTTAAACAGGGGCGCCTGGGTGGCGCAGGCAGTTAAGCATCCGACTCTTGATTTCAGCTCAGGTCAAGATCTCAGGGTCCTGAGATCAAGCCCTGCGTCAGGCTCTGTGCTCAGCACAGAGTCTGCTTAAGACTCTCTCTCCCTTTTTCTCTGCCCCTTCCCCTGCTCTCTTTCTCTCTCAAATAAATAAAAAAAAAAAAAAGAGGACTTAAATATACGCTGAGAGATGTTATATTCATATTTATGAAAACTTCACATCATAAAAACGTTAATTCTCCTCTAATTGACCCACAGATTCGATGCAAGTGCAAACAAAACTCAGAGTAGCTGACTCTAAAATGTATCTGGGAGAGAGAAAAGGTCAAGAATTTTCTTTCCAAAAAAGAAGGAAAGGTAGTGCATATTTGCACTTCTAGCAGTTAGGATTTACTAAAGAATTTAGAGAGTGTGTAACTAATAAAGAAAAGACAAAGTGACCAGTGGAACAGGACTAAAGAGCCAGAAACAGACCCACACAGGTATGGAACTTTGGCGT
Source organism: Halichoerus grypus (assembly GCF_964656455.1). NCBI lineage: Eukaryota > Metazoa > Chordata > Mammalia > Carnivora > Phocidae > Halichoerus > Halichoerus grypus. Next base: position 88,673,435 of record NC_135714.1, read on the forward strand.
ACAACACAGCTAAGATATCAGATTGGGGGGGAAGGGGGTATTCAATAAGTGAAGTTGGAAAAAAAAATAAGATTATACATAATGGAAAGAAAGAAAATTGTATCCCTAACTCACTCTATACATAAAAATCAACTCTAAATGAGTCAATAACAAGACTTTAAACCGCTAGAAAATATAGGTGATTATCTTACAGACCTTTGAGTAGAAAAGCATTTTTTTTTTAAAGATTTCATTTATTTATTTGACAGAGAGAAACACAAGAGAGGGGACAGAAGCAGGGGGAGTGGGAGAGGGAGAAGCAGACTCCCTGCTGAGCACAGAGCCCAATGCGGGGCTCGATCCCAGGACCCTAGGATCATGACCTGAGCCAAAGGCAGACGCTTAACGACTGAGCCACCTAGGCGCCCTAGAAAAGCATTCTTGAAACAAGACACAAAAAGCACACACTCAGAAAAGATACATTTGACCACACTGAGATTAATAACTTTTACGAAAAATCTCTCAAATAAATGAATTTTAAACCTCAAAGTTTCCTAGTTGCAGCCAGAAAAAAAGTGTGAGGTAAGTTCGTCTTACTTCAATCTCACAAAAGTTTATGGAATATTTAGTTAGAGTACACAGAAGTCAATGAATGGGGAACTGAGAGAAAGATTAATAAAAACAAATGAGGTTCTTGGAAACATTTAATAAGATGTCCACATCTCTGACAAGATCGAGAAAAACGCAAATACAGATTGAAAGAGAAGAAAAGTCACATTATAGAACTGGGTTAAGTGTGATGAGGGAAAACTATGGCAGTGAGACCACTGTTCTTTTTCCTCTTGGGGTACAGGGGGGCGTGGAAAGATAAGTGAACAGTACTACAGTGGGGTCAGATTTCCCATCTCCTGTTGCCGTACTCATCTGTCCAGCCCAGTCTCTCTAGAGAGAGAATATATATTCCAAGTAAATGCACTCATTTGTTCACTCATTCAAAAACCACATGTGACTCTCTGTCCAATGCCTGGCAGAGACAAAAGGGATTCCAGAAGGACAACAAGTGAAGGACTGGAAGGGAGGAAGTAACTCATGACTAGGTCAGGGGAGAAGCAGCTATTTGAGAGTCAACAAAGGGAAGGATATAACTAGAGCCTGCCATCTGGTGTGGTGACAAAGATGTGAGGAATGACGTAATTAACAAGACTCACCATCCAGGACAGATCTCTAATACGAACAGGGCATCTGCCCTCAGTCACTTGCCTGCTTTCTCACCTCAACAGTCAGGCTGGGAAACCTGGAAGGGAACTTGAATGGATACTAGGATGCTCTACTCAAATTCCCACTTCTGGACCAATGCAGCGGGTTCGCCGCTGCTTCCCTGACTAGACATTGCTCTCAGCTTCAAAAAACTGCCTCACCCCTGGTCAGAGGGCATGCAGGCTCAGGACTGACTGACATGGGAGCGCAAAGGCCTGGCTCCCTCACCCGTTTGGGACAACTGTGAAGAGCTCTTTACTGGAACAGCTGAGGCCTCATTGTAGATCCCGTGCTTCTACCTTCCTCAATTCCTTAGGAGTGGGTGTGTTTTTTAAGGGCATCCCCCAATACGCCAGCATGCAACTCTCTCTCAGTATGTTTGCAGGGAGCCTAAGGTACAAATTTAAAGGCCCTTTCTAGCATTTTTCCTTAGGGCCCAGACAAAGTGCTCTTTACTTTTTTGGAGGTCATGAACCTCTTAGACAATATAATGAAAGCTAAGGATTCTTGTCTCAAAAAAAAAAAATATACATAGGCACTTAATGTAAACTTTTAGATGCTATTTTAGAGGGTTTTTTTTCCCCCTTCCTCCTCATTTTTTTTTTTTAAGATTTTATTTATTTATTTGAGAGAGAGAGAGAGAATGAGAGACAGATAGCAAGAGAGGGAAGAGGGTCAGAGGGAGAAGCAGACCCCCCGGTGAGCAGGGAGCCCGATGTGGGACTCAATCCCGGGACTCCAGGATCATGACCTGAGCCAAACGCAGTCGCTTAACCAACTGAGCCACCCAGGCGCCCCTTCCTCCTCATTTTTAAGGCGCAGCTCAAACTTTATTACCTATGTGAAGCTCTGTACATAATCATAAGATTAGCCACCATTTATTGAGCACTTGCTTTAGACAAGACCTGTGCTAAGTGCTTTAATTTTACTGTGCCTTTGATCATGGCATAACTCATTTAAAGACTTGCTCAAAGTAACACAGCTAATAATTAGCAGATACTGGATTTTAATCCAATTTGTTAACCTTGTGCTTTGAATGAATGACAAGAAAAAAGAAGGGAAAATTAAAGAGAGTAACTCCTCAAAGGTCACCTAATTAACAAGTGTCTGAATTGGGATCTAAACCCACGACTAACAACAAAGCTGGTGCTCTTTAGGCTAAATGTGTCCTAGCGCCCCTCAGAACGAAAAAAGTTGATTTTGTCCCACTTCGGCCCTTTGCAGCTCCCTTTGTCATTTGCATTTGTTTCTACAGCGATTCCCAAAAGAGCTTTATGCGGCGCTGTTGTGGATTGCTGACGGGCATCCAAGCCCCCAGGCAGGGACGGCACGCCAGTTGCCGTACAACATGGCGGCGCTATGCATCTCCCGCCCATGGAGGGGAGCTGAGTGGCATCCGTACTACAAGGCGGCGCTGGTTCTGACGTAATTTCCCGTCCGACGCACTCATAGTTAACCTTTAAACTTGCAAGCACTTCCCTTTTCCTCTTCCGGGGACGGTGTCCGTAGGTATGGTTGCTTTTTCCTTTTGCTTATTGCTACTGCCTCTACAATCGGCCGCCATCCGGGGAGTTGGGGGAGCCAGGATCTCTCAGCCTCAGCCTTTTGAACTGGCGTGGGGTAAAGGTTCAGGAGGAGAGCTGGTGATGAGCAGGTCCTCGGATTTTTAGCTTCGGACAGCCATCAAACCGGATCTCCCCTCCGGAGCCGGGAGTAGCCGGAGCTTACCGCTCGGGGCTTTGCCGCCTTCTAAGTTGCGTTTGGGGACCCACGAGTTGTGGTCCGGCTGGTTGAGACTCTGCGAAACCGCAGAACATTTTCGTATCTTAGGCCCACGTTTTAGCATTGGGCCTGTAGATGTGTTCAGGCTTTGGGAGGGCGGACGACCAGCATGTTCGGGTCGTTATTTCAAAATGTTTTCATTTCCAAGGCCAATACCAAGGAAGATAAAATGTTAATAGGGAGTATTCTGTCTTGGTTTTGGGGCTGTTAACGGAATGGTGGCTGTTTGGATCTCTCGCATTGGCCTTCGGTGTCCCTTTTGGTGTCTGACAATTATGTTTTAGTGTGATGTTAGTAAGGAGCTTATAACAACAAATGCAGGCTATTTTCTTTTACATGTCGTGTGATGAAGTGATTACGAAGTTTGAGGTAAAAAAAAAAATGAGGATTCAAGTCTTGTTTACGTTTTCATGTTACTTTGAGGGGTTAACTGAAAAACGGCTCCTGTGCGTACTTGCATAACCGATTTGCTAAGTGACCTCATTCAGCAGTATTATTCCCAGTTGATAAATGAGGGAAAAAAACCCAGATGCCATAATTCAAAGACGCTTTGATGCCAAAATATTATTTGGCGCTTGATTTGTCCCACATGCTACTTTGGGGCAAGACACTGATTCTTGAGCATCTTTTATGTGACAGGCACTGCAGTAGGTTGAGCAGGTTAGCTTATGTCATTTAATCTTAATGACAGCCGTGGGAACTCAGTAAAAATCTATTTTAGAGACAAGGAGGCTAGCTAGCCCCTTGTGCAGTATATTCCAGGAGATGGCGTAAGTGAGGATTCAACTTGTGTGTTCAGGTGCGGTTTTCCTTTAAAAACTTCTAAATTTACCTGTTACTAGCATTTTTCTGGACACCACCAAACAGAATCAGACTTACTGAGGAATAAGTGGCAAATTTTAACGAAGTACCATCATTGATTACTATCAGGAAAACAAACATGGGCCTCCTAGCATTCTTACCAATCACTTTTAAATATAAGTAGTTTTAAAGTATAGAATTCTTTTCATAAGGTACTTTAAGGATTATTGTATATAAATATGTATATGGAATGTATATATTATGTGATGCTGTTTTATTGTGAGGTTTGAATTATTTCTACAATGCAGTTTTATTCCATTCTTAATTTAGGCATTCAGAATGGTCCAGCGTTTGACCTACCGTCGTAGGCTGTCCTATAATACAGCCTCTAACAAAACTAGGCTGTAAGTATTTCTAAAATTTAAATTCATATTGTTGTTTACTCTGCAGAATGCTGAGCTTTTCCCTCTTATCTCACTTCCTAGGTCCCGAACCCCTGGTAATAGAATCGTTTACCTTTATACCAAGAAGGTTGGGAAAGCACCAAAATCTGCATGTGGCGTGTGCCCAGGCCGACTTCGAGGAGTAAGTGATCCTTCTGCTCTGAATAACAAGAACTAGTGAGCATTAATATTTTGGTAAGGGAATGAGCGAAGGAGAGGTCACCACTAGGAAGGTTGAGAAGTACTTAAGCATCCATGATCCAAGTCTGTCAAGAACATAGACTTTTAAAGCCTGTGTGACAGATACAGTGAAAAGCCTTTCAGATAAATCAGTATATCATTTCCTGTTCTGACCTGGTTTAGTGTTTATACTTGTCACATGTTGAATCCAGGACAGTTTCTGTTAAAGCATCACAAAATAATCTCAACATTGACTTTGCAGGTTCGTGCTGTGAGACCTAAAGTCCTTATGAGGTTGTCCAAAACGAAAAAACACGTCAGCAGGGCCTATGGTGGTTCCATGTGTGCTAAGTGTGTTCGTGACAGGTAAATATAACGTTCTTAAATGCACGTGTCTGTTCCATTGCATGCTAATCATAGAAGACTGGTGAAATTTAAATTAAAGTTGCATATTTTAGAATCCTCTAGACTAGGGATAATTGGTGCTGTAAAACGCATAAATGATGCTGGTTCAAATTAATTCACTTGCGATTTGGGGGCATCCTTATGCTAGATGTAGAAATAGGGGAGGCAGGTAAGAAACTATTAAGTTGTCAGATGGGTAGATGGAGAGCAGAAGGTCTTAAATGCGGGAACAAAATAACTACATGTAGTTCTAGTGTGGCTGGAGCAGAGTGTTGTAGGAGGTGATAGACAAGAGGTGGAAGTCTCAGATCATGAAGGCCCTTACAAGACAGATTTTTAGCTTGATCCTTAAGTATGGAGGGATTGATGGGTTTCGAGCAGGGCCGGGAGACCTTTGGTGGGCTGGAAACTAAAACTGCAGCAGGATGGATAGTAACGACACTCGTTCAACAAAAGGTGAGTGCTTGGGAAGGCGAGGCATGCCACCTGCATTAAGACCTAAAGGCTTGGTGGGGAGGGTCATAGGAGATGAGCACGTTCCAGGTAGAGGACGCGACTTGGGTATGTGAAAGAATTGGTAGTGGCCTAGGTAGGAGTGGAAACAGTGGCGTTTATGATGGTAACATTTACTGGGCATTTTAATGATGAACATTGTCACAGGTCCATCAGGGAGGGGTTTCTAATCTATTTTTTGTGAAGAAACCAAGGCTTGTTTTTTTTTTTTAAGATTTTATTTATTTGACAGAGACATAGCGAGAGAGGGAACACAAGCAGGGGGAGGGGGAGAGGGAGAAGCAGGCTTCCCACTGAGCAGCGAGCCCGACGCGGGGCTCGATCCCAGGACCCTGGGATCATGACCTGAGCCGAGAGCAGACGCTTAACGACTGAGCCACCCAGGTGCCCCGACACCAAGGCTTGTTTAAATTCTCATAGCCAGTAAGGGGCAGCACTGGGATTCATTCTAGGTTTTATTGAGACCCTTCTTTTAACCTTACTGATTTTATAAACATGAATTGCCTCTAAAGACTTACGTGGAAGGATTTGTGAGGTGGTTGGTCTTCACAAGTTAAGGAACTGGTTCAGAAAGTGGGTTGCCTCCAGTTTATTCAGCTAGTTCTATAAAGTGGTTGAGCTAAGTTTCTTAACCAAATCTGGCACCAAACTTGCAAGTTCACTCTGCCTTTCAGGAGTTAATTTGTAAGGGGATGGTAAGGCATGTTATAGTAATTCAAATACAAGGTAAATGTAACTTCCATGAAATACAAAAAAACTGAACTATGATTGAAGTTTAGAGGAGAAATTACTTCCAGGTAGCTGGAACTCTGGGAATGGTATTTGAGGTGGTACCTGAATGATAGGTAAATGTTGGCCAAGAGGTTGAAAGGGCATTGTAGGCAAGGAATGTAGAGGAATGAGAAATGAGATTGAAAAGGTACATTAGAGATGAGAGGGTCATGAATTAGTTTTAAGCGAAAGGGGTTTGGTTTTTTACTCCTTGTTCCCAGACTTTGCTAGACATAATCATGGGCACATTTATTAAAAATACGATTTACAGGCCCTAGCTCTTAGAGATTTGGGTGTAGATCTACTGGTAGTCTACAGGTTAGTATTAGCTGTGACTCTGAGAGGAGTCTGGTCTCTGAGTAAGTTTAGGGGATTTTTAAGGGTCCTGAGTGAGAGTGGCATCAGTTGTGTTTCTATAATATAATTAACATTGGGGAGATTTGAAGGAGTCCAAAATCCCAGGGATTTTAGGCTGCGTTTAATATAATTAGATAACCAGGAGACCAATAAAAGAGTATAAGTGGGACAGGTTTTTGTGGGAATTTGCTTTCTCTGTGGAGGTAACTTTGCTTTTAACAAATGGTAGTGAGTACCTGCTGTTTGTCAGGTCCTAGGCACTGTAATAATAGTGATTAATAAAATGTACTTCCTCTCTAAATGGAGGTTCAAAGTACAGAAATTGCAACTCCTTCCAAGTTTAATCTTCATAAAGTCTTGTGAAATGGGTATGAACTTACTGCTGTACCTTACAACAGAGAAGGTAACTTGCTAGTTACCTAGCTAGTAAGTAGCAGAGTTGGCTCCAGACAGTCAGACTGCAGAGTCGTTACACTTGAGAACGTGCCTCTTGCTAATAGCTTTTAACCCACCATTTTGGTTCCGCACACATAATTCCTTCATGACTCAGAAGAGGGCAGGTGCAATTACATAGAATTGAGGGATTATCCTGCTTTAAATGCCAGCGTAGGAAGGAGACCTTCAGCTAAACGAGCCTAGCCATCTAATTTCAGCTCCTAAGTGTTTAGTCTGTACTTGCAGGTTTCATTTACTTTTAAGTATTCATTTAATATTTTTCTTTCTAGGATCAAGCGTGCTTTCCTTATCGAGGAGCAGAAAATCGTTGTGAAAGTGTTGAAGGCCCAAGCACAGAGTCAGAAAGCTAAATAAAAAAATGAAGCTTTTTTGAGTAATAAAAAAAATCAGAAGGCTTGATCTGTTATTGCTGTTGTAATTTGTTAGTATACCTGTTTCTATGTGGTGTTTGGGGATTCCATGATTTTTAGGTGATTACTTTTTCTGAAAGACAGGAATTGGAGGTCAATAATAGGTAGAATTTTTTGATGGCAGCTCTGGAAGACTTGGGATGCTTTGAGAAGAGTGGCCCTTAAAATACCTGGACTTTTTTTTTTTTTTTTAAGATTTTGTTTATTTGACAGATCACAAGTAGGCAGAGTGGCAGACAGGGAGAGGGAGAAGCAGGCTCCCCACTGAGCAGAGAGTCTGACTGGGGACTCGATCCCAGGACCCTGGGATCATGGCCTGAGCCGAAGGCATACACTTAACCTCCTGAGCCACCCAGGTGCCCCTGGAAGTTTCTTTTAATTCCACTGAATCATTTCCATAGAATCTCCTTCACCAACGTTGATAGGACAGAAATGACAGTGTTCAATAAGTTACTTGAAATGGAATCTTTTTTACACCATCTTACTTAAACTTTTCATTTCCTTGGTTCACTTCAGTTCAAGATGGTCTATTTTGGAGAGCTCAGAACTTCATATTCAGCAAATAATGAGCTCTTGTATACAAAACTTCATGTCATGGGTCTAATGAAATTCAAATTCTGGTTGATGTTGAATTTATAATCAGTTCAGAAAATTAAAATAGCAGACCTTAGTTACATTCTTGAAAGCCATGTAATATTGTTTCTAACAACTCTTAATAATACAAAAGTATGTAAAGATAGTAAGGATAGCTCATTCTTAAGAGTGCTTAGACTGTACCAAGCATTTTCTAGTATTCTGCCTACGTAAGTTCATTTGAATTGCCTTCCAAGACCATTTTTTCAGATCATGTCAAGCTTATTTTTAATTTCAAGGGAGGATGGAGAGCAGAGCCCCCAGGCTATTTGCACAAGCCAAGAAATCTAGACATCAGAAGAGAATTCTGTATATTTTGACCCTTTTCCTCAATCTAGATGTTCCTGTTACTGGTGTGATGTAACTTAGATGTCTCAGGCAGAGGAGTGTTTTCCTCTTACAAAAGACTGCCCTTTTAGGAAGAAAAAAACTAACTTCCTGATAGACACAATTTTTAAACATTTTTGCAGAAGAGGAAAGGTGTCCTGGAACTAGTAAGTGGCTAAGCTGGCAGAGGAACTCAGGCAGTAAAGAATTTCTAACACTGGGTTTGCCACGTGCTTGACACTTCAAAGTACTTCACATCTGAGTCCCTTTAACAACCCTGTGATGCCTGTGTTATCCCCAGTTTACAAATAAGGAAACTGAGGCACACAGGTTGTATAATAGTACCCAGAGCCATCTGTTTTTAGGATTTTTGCAAATGACATATTTAGTGGTTGAAATCGACTGTCACTCCCCATAAACACGAGATGATAGCTGAGGCTCCTTTTGTCAGCATGGCGTCAGACAGTTGAGATCCATCAGGCGTCCCTAAACACCTGCCAATCCTAAGGCTTGTTAAGTAACCAGGTAAGAGTTACCTTCTGTAATGCTGTTGTACCCTAATTGTTTAATCACAATATAAGATTTCTAATGGGGACATAACGAAAAATGGAATTCTGAGGTAGATTAACCACTCATTTCACCATGACTTAGGTTGACCTACACTGCAGGGACAAGTATGATGATCCTGTGGTGTGTTCGGTCTAAGAATGTGAAAATGAGTACTTTTAAAAATAGCATTGAAAAACAATGCCTTAACATTTAGTTCAGTTAGTTGCTTTGTAGACTAGTTTTTGAAAGGCTTGAGATGTAATTGTTTAATACTGGCTGTGGAGGGGACAGCCTCCCATTTGCCAGCCCAGCATCCAGGTGCTTCCGTCTACCACACAGGGTGCCGTAGGACAGCTTTCCTGAACACGGACTACCTGGTGAGTACTACTAAGCTTCAGCAAAATGAGTGGACTGAGAAATTTGAGAAAGCTAAAGCATTAAAGTTACATTTCAAAGAATTTGTTAAATGGTTTAGCCTTTTTAAAATTTGGAACATTCTCACTTTTATAAAACGCCTGCAAACAATTTGAAAAGTATGGAAAAATAGAATGAAAAAAATCCCTTCATTTCAGTATACAGGTTATCATTTAACAGTTTGATGTTTTCCCATTTTGTTTTCTAGGCACAGGAGAGATTTTTAAATCAAAGTTGGAGGCATACTATATAAATTTTCAACCCACTTAATGGAGAAATATTTTAGTGGCTGCATCTGCCATCAAATCTATGTGCCATAATTGACTCTTTTGAACATTTAGGTTATTCCCAGTTTTTCTCTTTTTTTAATACTTGTGAGCATTCTTATATATTTGATCATTTCATTTATGTTGATTGTTTTTAAATTCATAAGCTGGCACTGAAGTATGGTACGTAAATAAAGTTTAGTTCCTGGGGTTACAGTATTGCTTCCTAAGTGTCTTAGTCTGCTCAGGCTGCTGTAACTAATTACCACAGACTGAGGGTCTTAAACTACAAACATATCTCAGTTATAGAGACTGATAGGGCTAAGATCAAGGTGCTGGCAGATTCAGATTCTGTTCTTAGTGAGGGCCCTCTTACTGGTTAGCAGAGGGCTGGCTCCTTGTATCCTCACATGATGGAGAGAGAAGCAAGCTCTCTTGTGTCTCTTACAAGGATGCTGATGCCATTATGAGGACTTCACCCTCAAGATTTAATTATCTCCCAAAGGCCCCCCACTATTTACACCATCACATTGGGGATTAGGGTAGGAATTTTGAGGGGGACACAGACATGCTAATGTCCATAACATTAATGGTATGAGATGTGCCTAATTGGTGACCCATTTCTTCACCTGTGTTAGTTTAGCCACTGAAGTTCTTGACCAAGGCCACACTTTTTTTTTTTTTTTTGACAGCGAGAGAGGGAACACAAGCAGGGGGAGTGGGAGAGGGAGAAGCAGGCTTCCCGCTGAGCAGGGAGCCCGATGCGGGGCTCCATCCCGGGACCCTGGGATCATGACCTGAGCCAAAGGCAGATGCTTAACGACTGAGCCACCCAGGTGCCCCCCACAGGGCACACTTCTTCAGCTGCCCTTTACTTATGCCTCTCCTCTGAACCTCTCCCCCTCGCACTGTGCAGTCCAGCTTCCTTCACCCACCCCAGCACTCAGCAGTGCAGAATTCGTCCTGTAGTGTGTAGATCGAGAAGAACATAGATGGGTATGAATATAGTGCCAACTCTGCCCAAGTGACCAAAATGAATTCTGCACTGTTCTGCGTTTTGATTTTGTGAAAAAGCAAAATGAAGCTTTTATTGAATCCAGTTCTGTGTCTGTGACTTAAGTATTCTTGACAGTTTCCTAAAAAGACATGCGAATGTAGTCAGTGGTTTTTTTAAAGTCTAGTATTTCTCCTTCCATTGAATTGCTTTTAAATTCTATTAGAAGGATGGGGGAGGGGGTTTTCCACCCTTAAAAGCAGGAAATCTCCATATGTTTAAATAAGTAAATTAAGTTTATTTTCAGCAGTGTAATAACATACTTAAAATTTTTACCTTAATGATTTGGAGCTTGGGTTCCCAGAATTCTGATAGTCAGGACTATGTCCAGCTTTAACTATAAACTATTTCTTATCACACCAATTAAAATCATATACAATTCTTGTGGAGTAAGATTGTGAAGCAGGGCTGAATATTAAGGTTTTTCTCTGAGGTGGATTACTTAGTAAGAGTTTATAGGCGTAAGAGTTTATAATTATTAGGTATTGCCAATAGAACCAGTGGTTGTGGAGCCAGCTCGCTCAGGCTGTGAGAGCCAGTTGTGTGCATCTCTTCCCAGCTCTGTGTTCACTGATGTCAGGTTGGTACCTTGAAATTGGCATGGTGGGAGTATTTACACCTGGGAAATCAGCAAATGCTACAAAAATTCTTTTCCCTCCTTGGGAATTGGATGTTAAATATTACCAGCATTTACACCTGGGGCGCCTGGGTGGCTCAGTTGGTTAAGCGTCTGCCTTCAGCTCAGGTCGTGATCCCCGGGGTCCTGGGATCGAGCCCCATGTCCGGCTCTCTGCTCAACGGGGAGCCTGCTTCTCCCTCTCCCTCTGACTGCCATTCTGCCTGCTTGTGCGTGCGCTCTCTCTGTCAAATAAAGAAATAAAATCTTAAAAAAATATTACCAGCTGGGCGCCTGGGTGGCTCAGTTGGTTAAGCGACTGCCTTCGGCTCAGGTCATGATCCTGGAGTCCCGGGATCAAGTCCCGCATCGGGCTCCCTGCTCAGCGGGGAGTCTGCTTCTCCCTCTCCCGCTCCCCCCCTCATGCTCTCTCTCTCTATCTCATTCTCTCTGTCTCAAATAAATAAATAAAATCTTTAAAAAAAAAAAAAAATATTACCAGCAAGCAACTGGCTATTACTCAAGTTATAGCCTATCATCACAACTTAAATATGATGCTGTTAGTTTCAGGAGCTCTACATATATCTGGTACATATTTGATAATGATTTACACTTTAAAATTGTAGTAAGTGCTTATTAATGCTTTGATTCTGAATATTCTGGAATTTGATTTTATAAAGTACAAAAAGCGTTTATTGAATCCGGTTGTGTGAATGTAGAGGAAAACAAAAACCTTGCAGAGGTGCAAGTTTCATCTCTTTAAACAATGAGAACTAGATGTGATAAACACTGTATTCTAAACCAGGAGTAGAAAAGTTAAGAGAGTCTTCATGAATTTCCTTTCTAAAGGATAAGACCCACAATAATTCTGGATCAAAAGATGCTTTCTGGTTTCCAAAATATTAGCTGTTCAGTAATTTTGAGTAAATCTTAAATGTTCCTGGTTAATTTGAAGGATTATATAAATATTTTTGCCACTACATTTATAGTCTTAAAATTTGCTTTAGCTTTCATTCGTTCACTCAGCAAATATTTATTAGAAACGACTGTGTTACAGAAATTGTGTTGTTGGGTAAATAATAATACAATAGTCAACAAAACACTCTTCCCTACTCTCGTGGCACATAGGGGAAACCATGTTAGATAAGGAAACAAATACCTTTTTAATTGCACACTTTGGGATAAGAATCATAAAGAGAAACTACGTTGTGAAACAGGGCAAGAAAGAACCCTCACAGGATGGTAAAGTAGGCTTTTCTGAGGAAGTGACATTTAATATTGTGGCAAGGATAAGTAGATTTTAGCTGGGTGACAAAAGAACATTCCACACATAAGAACCAACATGTGCAGATGCCTTAAGAAAGAGATTGTATAAAAAATAAAAGCAATTCATGCAACCCAATTCACTCAATATTTGCAGCTGAATGAATCTGATTTGTGAGAACAAATTGTTAATCACTAAGAGGGAACATCCCTGCTACTCTATAGCTTTTAGTCCACCTACGTGGCCCCAGAGCCAAAAGATGTGTGCCTCCTTTCCTTCCTAAGGGAGACCAATGGAAAAAGCTTTCCTAAACTGTTTTTAGCTTTCTTAGGAAAAGCTTCCCTTTTAGGAAAAAGCGTTTCTAAACTGTTTAGTTAGGAGCAAAGACACTCTCCTCTGCATTAGAGGATATTTAAATTATGCAATCCCCTAGATAATTTAGGCATCAACCTACTATTAAGGAAGAAAGGGATCAGCATTATTGACTGAATTCCCCTAATATTCATTCAGCTTCTGTATTCCTTGGCCTGTGCAAATAGCCTGAGGGCTTCACTTGCTCACGTTGTGTGCTTGCTCTCTTTTTCTCTCTCGGGTTGGGAGTAGGCTTACAGCTTGACATTCCTAAAGAACAAATGGCCTTAAAGAAAATTCAGATGTTTACTGCATCTTAATACAAGTCGTACAAAGACTTTGTAAGCTCTATGGTCTTTGATAAAACTATTCAACTCTACTGATAGTGCAGAAGCAGCCCTGGACAGTACCTGAGTGAATGCTCATGGCTGTGTTCCAGTAGAGCTTTATTTACAAAAACTGGTGTTGGGACAGATGGGGCCCACAGGTTGTAGTTTGTGGACCCTCCCCGCCCTAGATGGCCCCTGCTTCCAGCTACAGCTGCCATCTAATGGCAACTGCATGAGAAACCTCAAGACCAGCAGAAAACTGCCTTGTTGAGTCTAATTAACCCAAAGGATGATGAGAAAAAATAAAGTGGTGGTTTTACCCCATTAAATTTTGAGGTAGTCTGTTACATAGCAATATACCACTAAAACAGTGGTACAGTGCAATGGTCTTTAAATATGATTTTTGCTTGGGGCACCCGGGTGGCATAGCTGGTTGAGTGTTGGATTCCTGGTTTCAGCTTAGGTTGTGATCTCGGAGTCCTGAGATCAAACCTAGCCAGGCTCTGCGCCCTGCATGGAGTCTACTTGTGACTCTTTCCCTCTCCCTCTGTCCCTCCAGATTGTATGCTCTCTCTCTCTCTCTTTCTCTAAAATAAATAAACTTTAAAAAAAAATAAATAAGATTTTGTTTGCATATCCCTTAAAAAGTTTTGAAAAACTTTGTAGACCTTTTCCCATTTTTAGATCATCATCTAAAACTTTTCATTATAAACTTAAATCATTGCAAAGAATATAATTTCCAGCACAGTAAAGATGTGAATAATTTGGGAAAAAAAAATCACCTTTGAAATATATCAAATTGAAGCTACATAGCAACCTTAAAAAAAAAAAAAAAAAGACAGGAATAGATTCTTTTAACAGTTGGATGATTTATATTCTTTTTTTCTTCTTGACTCATATCATTCCATTTCCTCCATGGGATTTTAAACTTTTTATGTTGAAAGTCTGTTCCTGATTGGTGATTTCCCCAATTCTATTCTAAGAAAGAAAAGCAAAAGAGAGAGGCATGGAGTCCTGCCGCCCATTTGTCCTCTGGGTAAAATAAAGCAGCACCGCCCTTTCATCTGTGTTGTTTTTGCTTCACTTTCATGGGATTCTCTCTCAGGAATTATCTATTCTTTGATAATTTAAGGGAGGTGAATGAGGGGAGGATGATAAGTGAAAATTGTCATTCCCCATCATTCTGCATTTCATCTGAGGTCAGGTCATCCCAGTGCGGGCCAGGATATCCTGCTCCAATGTCTAGCATTTCCCTTACATGTAAGATAGGGGAAGACACAAAGTCCTGCCACTGTTTTTTTATTTCTTGAACATCAATTAAGCAAACATTATTTATAATTCGTTTACTATTTATAAGGCAGTGTTCTGGGCAAGAGGATAAAAAAAATAGACAAAAATCCATGCCTTAATGGAAATTACATTCTAATGAGGGGAGACAGACAATGAATAAATGAATGAATGAATGAATGAGTGAATACATGGAATATACAGTATGACTGATCTATAGAGAGAAGTAAAGCAGGGAAAAAGGACAGAATGCAGGGGGAAACAGTGGTGTGAGGGACGGCTACTCTGAGAAGGCTGAAAACAGCTTATCTGGGAAAGAGCATTCCACGTAGAGGACAGTCTGGAGGCCAGAGGGTGCCATGTGGCTGGAGTGGAGGGAGAAAGCAGGAGAGATGAGGTTAGGAAGTTCACAGGGTGCCAGATTGTATCTGTTCTTGTAGCTCACTGTTCCGACTGCTACAGCCCTCAGATCTGGGCAAGAGGGGCCTCTGCTCTGGCTTCTCCCTACCAGTACCCCACCCCATAAGCAAAGAGTCCAGGGGACTAGAAGGGTATGCTACCCCTGAGCATATGTTCCCCCGCTCCGAGGGTACATACGGCCTCAGATACCCGCGCCCAAGGCATCCCAATCCCCCTTGCCCGGCCTGAGTTCTCCTCTCTGGCCCATCTCTCAGGGAGAACTGTGCCCCCGAGGTGCTCCCCGGAAGCCCGAGGGCATTTGCAGGGGCTGTGCCAGGAGCTTGGATGTGTGTGAGCTGAACTGCCACACAGCGGCACATGAAGCCCATTGAGGTAGGTCGGGCCAGAGGTCTGGAAAAAAGGGGGCTGGGCAGGGCACAGGCTACTCCTATGCCACCACGCTTAGACAGAGAGCCCTGACAAGTCCTAGAATCATAATGTTGGGCTTGGCCTTTAAGACCTTTGGAAGGTATGTTTGTCAAAAGAGAGGCTAGAACTTACCTTGTTAAATCATTGGTTGGCTCAATTTATACTTTGCCAGTGTTTGTTTATTTATTTTTATTTATTTATTGACAAAGCGAGAGAGCACAAGCAGGGGGAGCAGCAGAGGGAGAGGGAGAAGCAGGCTCCCCACTGAGCAGGGAGCCCGATGCGGGACTCGATCTCAGGACCCTGGGACCATGATCTGAGCCGAAGGCAGACGCTTAACCGACTGAGCCACCCAGGCGCCCCTTTCCTAGTGTTTAGACATGATATTTGATGTGATAGTACACATTTATTTGTACTCCTGTGCTGAGTCCTGCAAAACGTGTGGTCTGCTCTCGAGTGGATGGGAAGCCATCGGAGGCTCTTTGTTTGAAGACTGTGCTGATCTCAGTATTTAAAAGTGTCCATTTATTGCCCCCAAATTTTATTGGCCTCCAGTCAGTGCACCATGGAACACCACCCTTTCTTTTGTAAAATGGGAGACAGATGACTGTACAAGAGGGGATGAGAGGGAGAATAGCTGTGACGCCTTCCTTCCTGGGGAGATCAGTTTTAGGAAAGAGGACATAGGGATAATCGATCATCCAGAAACTGTTTTCCTTAAAACTGGTGAAGCCCCAGTTCCCCTTGGGATGTCTTCAGGTAACTCTGGAGATTAAAGATGTGAAGGACCACAATTTGAAGATCCCTGATATAGTAGAAAGAGTATTATACTAGAAGCCAAGAGACCTGGACCGTGGCACTGGTTCTGCCACTAGTGACTTCTGTTATGGTGGCAAGTCACTTCCCTGCTCCGGAAGACTGGATTCGGAATCTCCAGAATCTCCCATCATGGATGCATGAATTCATTTCATCGCCTTGGTAATGAGTTGGACATCTGTGCTTCAGGCACTGGGTGGGGCTTTGAGGGTGAACATGATATCACCAGTGCCCTCCAAGACCTCACAGTCTAGTTTAGTTCAGGTGCTCATGGCTCTTGGTAGATTTGTTTGAATCAATGGTTCGAGCTCAGACAGCAGCTATGAGACATGTTGGAAACGTACTGGGGCACTGATGCTATGTATTCTGTAATGTATGGGACAGTCCTGCTCAACAAATTGTCCTGAGTCCTACGAGACTGTCCAATATCCAGTCAGATTTTTATGTAGGTGGGAAACCTATTTACTATTATCTAAGCATTGGTAAACTCCATTTAAGTATAAACAAAAAAGTATTTTTGCATGGTTTTAAAAAATACTGAATTTTCCAGGAGTATGCTATATAAAACCAAGGGAGATTATATTTTTCTTCTGAACATTACAGGAGAAATTCAACACTTTGGAAAAAAGAAATAGCAAACCATAAAATTTGGGTCTTCTGCAAGGTAATCCAAGATTCCCAGTTTTTAGGGGAAAAAAGCTATAAATGTATGTGATGAATGTGTTATTTTACATTTTTTCTTAAATTGTTGGGGCTGGATATTGTCTGCACAAAATCTGATTAGCAGTAAGTTAATTCGTGGCATAATATATAAATCTATCATGCTCTGAAAAGAGCCCCATGATTTCTAAGTGTTTTGTTTTCTGAACAAGTTAGAGAATTACTAACTATGGGCAATTGGGAGTTACCATAGGGTTTTAAGTACACTAGTGTTTCGAACATTTTGATGGAATTCACATCAGTTCATTCAACAGACATTAACTGTGCACTGGGTGTGTACCAGGCACTACACTGGTACTGCCCCTGGGGAGAATTTCTGGAGTACACAAAGTCTCCTATCTCTTCTTAGCTCCCTCTTTCCATACACACAGGCATGTGGCTTGGTGTAGTGGACAAAGCATGGTCTCCACTACTTAGTTATGTTACTCTGAGAAATTACTTAAATTCTCCGAGTCTCTGTTTTATGAACCTCAAACATGGGTGGAAGAATGCCTATCTTCCAAGATTGTTCAAAAGATTAAGTGTGCCTGGACCCTAGTAGGTACTTAATTAATATTAGTTCTGGGTCCCTTTCCATCTCTCCTCAAAACCCAATCTCAGAACACATCTGCCATCAGCCATAGTGTGAACATGAGTCAGTGTGTTCCCTTTAGGCCTATTTATATTTTAGCTTTAGAATTCCTGATGGTGGGCTGAAAGACTGACTTCTGTCAAAGGAATTTCGAGCAGGTGAAGCTGGTGATTCAATCTGCTGGGAGTCAAGGATCATTCTATTAAATATAAATACAAAGCCTACAGCTGATGCCAAGGACATGGTCAACGGTGAAGAGTACACTGGGATTGCCACCCCTTTACAACCACATGTCAGGGACTCAAATGAGGTTTGACGTATGAAATGTCCCTTTCTGTTTTAAAAAACTGAGCATTATGATATGGACAAAGGTTCTCACACTTTAGATTCACTGAAGAATCTCTGATGGTCAGATTCCTGAGCCCCATCTAAGACTTCCTCAGTCAGAATTTCTGAACATTCAGCCAAGAACCTGCATTTTAACAAGATCTCCTTGCTGATTCTCACAGAGATGGATCTTGAACTGCCTTTTCACAAGATAGGGCAGAAGTATATACGATTTGGTGTTAGACAAATATGGGTTTAAATCATAAGTTCCCCTATTAGTCACCAATTAGGTGATTTTGAGCAATTGCCTTGCCCTCTCTAAATCTTAGTCACCGCACCTATAAAATGAAAATAACATATCTGGAGCTGTTTTGAGTGTTCAATTAAATATCCTGTGTTATCCACACCACAGAATACATGATCCTTTCTTGCTTCCTTTTTTTTAGATTTTATTTATTTATTCATGAGAGACAGGGAGAGAGAGAGAGAGGCAGCGGGAGAGGGAGAAGCAGGCTTCCTGCTGAGCAGGGAGCCCGATGCGGGACTCGATCCCAGGACCCTGGGATCATGACCTGAGCTGAAAGCAGACACTTAACCATCTGAGCCACCCAGGCGCCCTCTTGCTTCTAGTAAGGAACTGCCTTCTTGCGTATTTATGGAGAAACCAACAAAGTGCATCAGGATGGTCAGGATGGCTGAGCTGAAAGCAGACACTTAACCATCTGAGCCACCCAGGCGCCCTCCTGCTTCTAGTAAGGAACTGCCTTCTTGTGTATTTATGGAGAAACCAACAAAGTGCATCAGGATGGTCAGGATGGAGTCTTCTCATTTGAATGATTAAAAACAAGTGATAATGTTGGATATAAACCAAAAAGTCCACTGATACCTTATCCTCCTCTATCATATTTTATCCCAAATGATTTTTTTCTCTTTGTAAGGAATTACAGACACACACAAACACACACACAGCCTGAAAATCCCAAGCTGTATTTGATTAGTTCTGGGCAGAAGCCCGTTAGGGCATCTGAAAACCACAACTGGAGACATCTATTCTGATGGGCCTAATGCTCTGGGTATTTCCTTTCAACCGAACTTGGGGGGAAAGTACTTTGATATAATGTACATATGGAAATATTTTACAACATTCTTAAAAAGTTAGATATTTTATTCAGTATATATATAAAACATACTTTTCTCTTCAATGTGTGCAAATATGGATAAATCAATGTCTTAAAGAGTCCCTTGTCATTTCTAAGATAGAATTGTTTTGTTTTGTTTTGTTTTGTTCAATCGACTTCAGTGAGTATGAAAGGGCCAGACTGACAGCCCTGGAGACCGAGGTCTTTTCTCTGGGCTCCTGGCAGACAGCAGGGGCAGCTGCTGTTCAAACGTAACCCAAATGCCTTACCTCTGGGAACATCATTTCTGGAGGTGAGAAGACACTTTGATTTCTCGTTTACTCTGAAAGATGGTGGGGGGATGACAATGGTATTGCTGGCCATTTACACAGGCCTTTGCTTCTGAGGCCACTGCTGCATTTCCCAAGTGCAACAAAATTGCAATCTGAGTTTTGGTTCAAGAAAAGAGTGAAGCCTTTTTTTTTTTTTTAAGATTCTATTTGTTTATTTATTTATTTATTTATTTGAGAGAGAAAGAGCAGGAGGGAGAGGGAGAGAGAATCTGAAGCAGACTCTGCCCTAAGCACAAAGCCCAACTCGGGGCTCAATTCCACCACCGCAAGATCATGACCTGAGCCAAAACCAGAGTCGGATGCTTAACCGACTGAGCCATCCAAGCAGTCTGTTGTTTTAAATGCTGTCCTAATCTTGGGGTGAAACATTCCTTGCAAAGTATTCTTCATCATAAGAATCTATTAATAGTGGTTACTTTCAGGAAGAAGAAATAGGGAAGGGGGAACCTGAAAAGGAGAAGATGGCATTCAATTTTCATATTTTTATCCTTTGTACCTTCTGAATTTTATAACTCTGAACAATGTAATCTTATTTTTAAAAAAGCAGAGACTGTCTGATGGTGTTTCAGTCCACTTTTGCTATTTATTTTTTATAAATTTCTGCATTGAAAAATGAAATCTACTAGGTTTACTTTAAAAAGCTTAACTGGAAATTATTCTTTCTTTTTTTTTTCTTAAGATTTAATAACTCAAACTTGCCAGACAAATACACATTTCTTTTTGCTTTTATAAGTCTATATGATTTGCAAGGCAACTAGATGCAAAAGAAAATATCCTGGGTTTGATATTTTATTCATCTGAAAATGTTGCTTTCACAAGATTTTTCTTTCATCATTAAAAGAGTAAACCATTTGCATTTTAAAGATATGCTTGACTGCTGTGGGAAGCAGCCTTTTCCATTTTGTGTAATGTTTCCTTGAGTTTATTTGATCACAGCATTGAGGCAAGTTTATTTCTAATAAGTTTGCCTTTTTATTATGCTTGCAAATATTGTTTGTAAATCTCAAGGTATTGAAAATACATTTTGGCAAAATACTGTGATTCCTGTAAAAGAGAACTCCTGCCCTGCTGTGGCCACAGAAAGAAATTACATGTGGTGTGGCTGTCAGGAAATCATACTATTATTTTGTTGAATTGCAACAGCGTTGCAGGAAAGGTAAAAAATGTCCAGATTTCTAGTTATTCTTCTTTAAAAATTTTAATGTAAAAAATATATATTACATATGTTACAGAAGATTACATATATATTACATGGAAAGATATAATTTAAAATATATGTGTATAGTTTAAAATATATATGTAAATAATTTTTTAAAAATCTGGACCCCTAATGCTGCATACTAATGCATTCTTCAAAGTGGCTGAAAGTATTTGCTGCTTCTTTTTTAAAAAAAAATATTTTATTTCTTTATTTTGGGAGGGCGGGGGCGGGGAGGAGCAGAGGGAGAGGGACAAGAAGACTCCATGCTCAGCACGGGGCTCCAACCCAGGACCTGAGATCACGACCTGAGCCGAAACCAAGAGTCTGAGGCTCAACCAACTGAGCCACTCAGGTGCCCCTGAAAGTATTTACTTCTATCTGCAATCCAACCTTCACAACTTTCACTCATAATAATATCTGAACATATAGAAACCATCCGTTGGCACAAAGCTTTAATGGATTTAAAGGTGTGGGCTTTGCAATCAACAGGCCAGGGATCTGCCACTTTCTGTGTTAACTTGAGCATTTTGCCCAATCTCTGTAAACGTCAGTTTCCTCATCTGAAAAATAGAATCAACAACACCTATTGGATGGATTAAATAAGATAACCTAATACAACTCCTGTGTATAGTACACACTAAGTGTTGGCTGCTTTATGCTTCTAATCTGCTCTTTTTCTTTAGAAGATGGCTCAAATCTTTTCCAAGGTAAACTTTACCTCTGGTGGGCTCCATCCACACACTTTTGCACCATGGCCCTGACTTTGCTCTGCTCCTTAACACCCTCCCCTCCTTCTGCCACCTTCTGTCCTGCTCTCTTCACAGTTTTCTCCCCTTACCTTATACAAACGTGCCCAAGTCCCACCATCCTTAAAAATCCTTCTCTGCTACCACCTCAGCTCTCCTGTCCCTTTCACGCCCAGCTGTGTTTGGAGGGATAAATCCTATATTCCTTCACTACTCTTATTTTTTAAATTCCCAGTCACTTTCCCCCTCTGTAATCTGGCTTCTCCTGCCACCATATTACTGAAATTAATGAATTAATTCACATGAACATTGATCATGATACCATGCCTTAGGACTATGCCTTGTAATGGAGTCAGATCCACTCTCAAGTCATTCTAGTATCATGTGCTTAACAATATACTCCCTTGGCCAATGATCACCAACGACCAATTGACAAAGTCCGTGGCTTCTGTTTAGTTTCACTCCATCTGACTTGCTGGAAACTCCCCCTTCCGAACCTTCTCTGCTACTGCTCTCCCACGACTCTCTGTTCCTTTGATCTAGCTGTATCTACTGTGAGATATCCTCTTAATCATGGGGGTGATTCCATAAGCATCATCCTCAGCTCTCTTCCCTCTCTCTTTCAACTTCAGTCTCTGAACCTCCTATAATTTAGCTACATTTGGTGGGTATGTGTGGGCATTTTTCTGGGAAGAAAGCTCATAGCTTTTATCAGCTCTGCAAGGAGATCTTTTGGAGGATGATCCCTCTAAACAAAACCCCTGCCTACTCTATCTCATGTTTAGGCATGTTCATCCACTGATAAGACCCCCACTATCACCCAGATGCTGCAGACTCCTGGATCTCTAACTTTGGCCTCTTTCTTCACCCACTAAGGTCCCCTCGTAGAGAGTCCTTCTAGAACAATAGTTATCAGGCAGATGGCAGGACCTCAGCCTCCAGCTCCATGAGAGGTATTGAGTGGGTTAGGGGTGATGGGGTCATGCACATATAATCAGAGTCCCTGGGAGGAGGAAGCTCCACCCTGGCTCTTCACTATCCATGGAAGCTCTGCTTGACCTTGGCTATTTCCCCTATCGCCTCCTCCAGCTCCAGGAGAAGTCTTCTTCTTCAGTCCAGCTCTTGGACTCAGCTGCAGAGTTGCCCGGGATCATTACTACACAGCTCACTTTCATCAGAGCCCTTTCTTTCCAAAGTGCCCAAGTCTCATATCCATTTGTTGATCAAATTCACCTGACTCTACCTGTGAAAGATCTTATATAGTCTTTCCATCACCACCAACCTCCCTGTTCTGTGTATTCCCACAGTCTATCCCATGCCCTCATCATCTCTCATCCAGTCTTTTACAATGAGGTCCTGGAAGGTCTCTCCAGCTTGTGCCTTTCTGCTGTCCCCCCCCATCTTCCAAACACACAACCAGTTATCTCAATTTTAAAAATCCTTCAGTGTTATCAATCTATCAATTTAGATAAAATCTAAGTGCATCGTGGCATTGAAAGACCCTCCACTCTCAGGCTTCATCCTTCCTTTTAGAGTCATATCTCCAGCCATTCTTCCATTTGTCTCCCCTTGGACTTTTCCACCTCCCTGCCTTTGTTCAGACTGGTCCTCACACCTGAAAAGCCTGACCCTTAAGGAATATAGCTTCTCTTTCAATGCTCAGCTCAAATGTGAGCTCTTCTGTGAGCCTGAAGTTTCCTACCTGCAAGAATAAGTAACTCCTGCTTCAGGACTCACTAAGCAATTGGTCCCCAACTCCAATAAGCATGCCCTTCTCAGACAGCCCTGCCACTGACTGTGTGTTTGTGTGTGTTTCTCCCCTGATCAGAATGACAGTTTCTCGAGGCAGGAATCTGGCATTGGTTACCTTGTCCCTCCTCCACCCCCACCCCAGCACTTGGAACAGAGCTTGTTTTCTGCTACATTCTCTATAAATGCCTGGTGAATGAAGGAAGAAATGAATGGTGAACACTATCATCACCAGCACTAGTGCCTGCCCTCAAAGGTCCCCATCTCTTCTGAGAAAAGGGAAGAAGTATATGAGATTAGGCAGATGCTTTCAGAGTGTACCCATAATTTCCACAAGACAGGTATTCAAATATGGAAAGGAGCTTTGAGATAGAAAAAAAAGAAGATAGCAATGAACAAAAACAAGCCAAATTTTACTTTTTACCCAGCTACTTACTACTACCTAGTTAGCAGTAAGGATAGCATCTTCATTGGCATACTGAGATTTGTTCAGTCTCTTAGAAAGAGCACCTTGGTGGGTGCCTGGGTGGCTCAGTCGGTTAAGTATCCAAGTCTTGGTTTCAGCTCAGGTCATGATCTCAGGGTCATGACATCGAGCCCCATGTCAGGCTCCGCACTGAGCGCAGAGTCTGAGGTTCTCTCTCCTTCTCCCTCTGCCCCTCATGCTTGTGCACTCTCTCTCTCTAAAATAAATAAATCTTAAAAAAAGGACAGGGGCTGCAATGTGGAGGGAACTGGGGCAGGATATGGTTGGGTCTGGACTAACAAGTGGTGGTGGAGATGGAAAAGAGGGAACAGACTAAAGAAACATGAAGGAAGTACAGTTGTTAAGGTGATGCACTGAAGCATGAAAAGAGATGGAAGAGCCAGGGGTTCATTCATTGATTCATTCAACTAATATTCAAGGAGTCCTACCATGTGCCAGCACTGTAGAGGTGCAGGGAATTCTGTGGTGAAAATACTGTCCCTGACTTCAAGACATTGAGTTTCTGATACTATAGACGGCTGTCTGCTGGCACATGGTAATGAACATCCAACTACTCCTACTTAGAATGGAAACAAATTTGGGAACCATTATTAGTCATCCCTTACAGAATAGAGCAGTGAACAATACTTGGGTAGAGAGACCGACATGCTCATGAAAGACCAGAAAGAAGATGTCTGCGATGTTCCAACATAATACTATTTTTATTTATTTATTTTAAAGCCTTTTTAAAAAAAGATTTATTCATTTTAGAAAGAGAGAGAGAGCATGGGGGGAGGGGCAGAGGGAGAAGGAGAAGGAGAGAAGCAGACTCCCCACTGAGTAGAGTCTAGGGAACTGGATCTCATGACCCTGAGATCATGACCTGAGCCAAAATCAAGAGTCTAACGCTCAACCGACTGAGCCACCCAGGCCCCTCCCATAATATTATTTTTAAAACTTTATTTTAATTACAAAAGTAATATATGTTTATTGTAGAAAAATTAGGAAACACATGCCATTTCAAAGAAGGAAAACAATCTATAATCTCATCACATGGATATTAATCACCTTTATGTCCCTCAGACTTTTTCAGTGTACAGTGCCCAGAAAATGCATACAATAACAAATGGGCCAATTTCTATGTACAATTTTGTGGACTGATTTTCATTACTTTAAACCTATTGTGAACATCTTCCATTTCAGAAAACAAACGACTACACTATCATTTTTCATGGTTGCATAAGTATTCTATTCACTTATTCATAATTCACTTAATCTGCTAATTTCAATGCTTCGGAAGTAACTGATGATCAGGTGGAAATTTATTTCACTAGCTTAAAAAATAATGTCTCTTAAAAATAATAATATCTCTTGAGACCCATACTAATTCAGAACTTCACAATGAGGGATCCTGGGTAATATAGTTCTAGCTTAGAAATCCACATAGACACAATAGAGGGCGCCTGGGTGGCTCAGTCGTTAAGCGTCTGCCTTCGGCTCAGGTCATGATCCCGGGGTCCCGGGATCGAGTCCCACATCGGGCTCCCTGCTCGGCGGGAAGCCTGCTTCTCCCTCTCCCACTCCCCCTGCTTGTGTTCCTGCTCTCGCTATCTCTCTCTCTGTCAAATAAATAAAATCTTTAAAAAAAAAAAAAAAAGAAAGAAATCCACATAGACACAATAGAAATCCACCACAGTCTATCTCTTATCAGTA
Source organism: Halichoerus grypus (assembly GCF_964656455.1). NCBI lineage: Eukaryota > Metazoa > Chordata > Mammalia > Carnivora > Phocidae > Halichoerus > Halichoerus grypus. The sequence continues at coordinate 88,698,487 of NC_135714.1, forward strand.
TGGTATCCACATAATACCTTTTTGAACTGTGTTTAACTTAATTTTCAAATAAGGGCAGTAGCAACAATATGCTTTCTCCTAACGTAACACAACTATCCCTCATACAACTGTAACCTGCTCTCTCCCAAGAAAAAACAAAGTCCTTTTGTTTATTTTTGGGTGAGAATCATCCCTCTTCTAGATAAGTCATATTCCTTTTTCGATATCCAGTAACTTAAATACTGAGAGGTCAAATATTATCAACAAATATTATACTATATGTGGTGGGAGAATAGGAAACAGAAAGAAAAAATATTCATTAACATACATACAAATATATTCACATTGAAACAAGGAAGAAATACTCATAACTATCACAGTGCTTATTTCTACAACCGCTCACATGGTTGTAGCTGGTATTTATACTTACAGTTTTCCACTACCTATTCCATAGTCCTTTTGCCCTCAGCAGAAACTTACAGCTGGTTGTAGTTCTTTGTCTGCCAGAGTGACCTACAACTTAATTCCTGAGAGGTCTGGGCCATTACCGGTCCTGCCCTAGTTGTTATTTTCCATGGATTTTAATCATAGAATATGGGGGGACTAAGAGGCACCTCTGGGAATCTCCTGCATCCTAAACACACTCCTCTTTACTGACATTTTGTAGTGGCAATCAAATTTTCTCATGAATGTCAGGCTCAAACCCCCTAGTCAATATAGCACCCCTTACTTGCTTTTTGATTCACTGGCATGAGCGCACAGAAGTGGTAAGGTGATGGTTTCATCTCTGTTTAGTGGAACCATTGATGTGTCCCTTGGTGGAAGGATTCATTTCCTGGAACTAAAACTTCTAGACCAGCAGAACCCAAAGTTGTAGGGAATGGGAAACAAAAATCTCATTAGGGCATCACTAGAAGTAACAATGAGAGGAGCTGCTCCCATTTTCTATACTTGATTCCTGGACTTGTGAATCCTGGTTCTAAGGAAATGGGCACATATATTGATCACTGATTTACAGCACATGCTGCATCTTGACAATCACTGTTTGAGCTCCAAGAGGTGTTGACATTCAGCTGGCATCATAACTGAGTTTTCAAAAGGCCATTCCACCATTCCACACAGCTGCTTCAAGGTGATGGGGCACATGTGAAAACCAGCGAATTCCATGAACATGAGCCACAATTCATTTGTTGTCAAACAAGTTTCTTGGCCAAAGCAATGCTGTGTGGTATACTGTGATGATGTGTAAGGCATTCTTTAAGTCCACACAATGGTGATTTTTGTAGCAGCATTGTGGGCAAGGAAGAAAAATTCGTATCCATGTAGTGTCTATTTTAGTAAGAACCAAGTGCCTACTGGAAGTGGTCCTATGTAATTAACCTACACCAAGCGGGCGGCTCATCTTCCTGGACAATGGTGCCATTTTGTGGGCTCATTGTTGATATCTACTATTGGCAGTTTGGGTACTCAACAGTAGATCTAGCCAGATCAGCCTTGGTGAGTGAAAGTCCACGTATGACCTCCATCCCTGCTGTCATGGCCACTTTGTTTGTGGGCTCACTGGGCAAAGACAGGAGTGACTGGGGAAAGAGGATGACTGATGTCCACAGGATGGATCATCTTACCCACCTGATTATGAATATCCTTCTCTACATATGTTGTTCTTTGGTGAGTATGCACATGGTGCACAAATATCTTCATACTTTGAAATTTAAAGATAGGTCTATCTCCAGACCTCCTCAACAAATTTCCAGTTGTGTCCTTCTAATTCCCTGGCCATCCAGCCAGCCAAATAATTAGTCACTGCCCATGAATCACTATAGACCTGCAACTCTGGCCATTGCTCCTTCCAGGCAAAATGAACAACCAGGTAGACTCTGACATTCTGCCCATTGGAAAGATTTTCCCTCATCACGTCCTTCAAGGGAGGCTCCCTCTAAGTGAGGCTGTTGTGCAAAGTCATTTACTTTCATGTACTGCAAGCACATTGTGCAGAACTACCTGTAAAACAGCCCCCCCTTCTCTCCTTGAGTTAACTGGTCATAGGCATTTTCCATAATGCCACAGGTGTAGGTTCGGAGAGAAGAGTCAATGTGGCAGGGATGTGGGTCATGTGCATCTGGATTATTTCTCATGCAATGTAAATATATATTTAAGATCTACAATGAGACTGCTCTCCCATATAACTCTTTCATTTGATGATGCAATGCTGCTGTGGACACCCATGTTTATGGGTTGATAGGTTTGACAAAGCCAAATTGGTGATGGAGTGTTCAGGTCTCATGGTAACTTGTTGCCCATGGTCAATGGCATAGACTCTGCTAAGGTCCAATGGCAGGTCAGAAGCTACTTCTCAGTGGAGATATTTATCTGCAGAGGGATGGCATAGGTTTGCTGCAAAACTCTAGGGCTTCGTGCTATGATTCACCTAAAGGGGCTTGTCAAAAGCTCCATAGAGGCTCCCTGGCTGCCACAGACATTACAAGTGATAATGGATCTGCTGGGTTATATGGCCTGAGTGACAGAGCAGTTCGCTCAGCACACTGGACCTATTGCAGAGGCTTTGCTTATTCTGGGCCCCACTCAAAACTAGCAGTTTATTGAATTACTCATTAAACAGATGGGAATAGCATGAGCAGATGAGGTCACTACATGATTAAATATACTTTAATCCGCTGTTGTTCTCCAAGATCCTTTTTTTTTTTTTTTTTTTTTTTTTTGTAGAAGGATTGAATTGGCTAACTCAATGGGATGTGGTAGGAATTGCCACTCTGCAGCTTTCAAATGTTTGACGGTGGCATCAGTCTCTGCAGTCATCTGGTTTTTGGCTTTGGTAGGTAAAGGCCTTTCTATTGGTTCCACTTAGTCTTTCCTGCCATAAGAGCCCTCACTCTATGGGTCAGGACACCAATGTGGGGATTCTTCCATATCTGAATATGTTTATGCCAACTGTACATCTTAGAATTAATCCCCACATTCTCACCATCTCTAGAAGGAGAAGTAAAATGAAAGCAGTGATGAAAGGAAACTCGTTCCATGTGTCCCTGTTGTTACAATGGGCATGTACCTATGTTTTACTTGTGAATTTTCATTTCCAAATTTTAAATAATAACAATGATAACAACAAAATTCACAATCTAATATTGTATTAGGAAGAATTTGATACACGTGAGACATGATAGTGCCTCACCCGGTGCCCAGTTAAGCTGGGGAAACAAACACACTCATGCTTAGACAGAACCCAGAGGTTCGTGAGACCGTCAACACAGCTGCTAAACGTCTTTGTAAATTAATCCGGGCTAGAATTGTGTATTGTTATCTGACAAAAAACCAAAAAAACAAAGCTATTAATTTCCTCCCTAATACATATGCAAAAGAACTAAAGTCAATAGTATCCATAGTCTTGATAGCTCTAGTTTGTTTAAAATTTACTTAAAAACTTATTTGTGGGATTGTCCTTCTTTTGACTGGCAGGGCTGTTCCTGACTTTTAGGCTTTTAATTAATATTTCCTACATTAAACATGAAAATCTTTGCAGACATCAGTTTTATGCTCGTTTCTTCCTTGAGTGTATATTTGCTTGTGCATAGTAAGAATCAATCATTTTTGCTTTTATGTATAAGTAACTTAAAATGATAGGCTCTACTGTATACAGTGTTTTAAATCTGTGTTTCTTCCAACATTTGCCCTTCTTCATCTATATAAAATATCCACCCACTGAATAATTCAATGGTATGTTTACTTAAGGGTATGCTCTAATGTCCATGGTTATATTCATTATTTCCTTGGTTTTTGGTTACAGAGTTTATGTTGTGTTTAACCAAAACATTTTCTGCAGAAATATTTTTGGTTAAGACACAGATGGTAACAGATGTACATTTTTATTCATAAAAGGTTTTTTTTTAATACTTGGTTTATAGAATATTACAAAGTCAAATTGGAAAATATTTCAAATTTTAAGATGTTAAAAATAATAAAGAATTGGTTTCTGGAACAAACTTACATTTTGGAACAGAGTAAAAAAGTGACAGTAATAAGTCAATAAATAGATGAATGTGAAGTTTTGACTAGGTGGTTTTATTTTTTACTAAAAAATGTATATTTTTAATTTAAAGAGTCTAGGTTTTTTCCATAATGCATATAGAATTATTTGGTCCTAAAATATAAAGGAAGAAGGATAAACTTGTCCCATCTTAAACATCTCAAGATTATACTTTCAGGGATCATTTTTACAGTTCGTTACTAGAGAAGTTTCTCTGAACGTGTAGAGTACCCACATTAAACATCTCAAATCTTATTTCCATTTAGAGCAATTGCCTTTAGGTCTCATCCAATCACAGACTATACTATACTTCTTAAGTTTCACTTCTCAAGCTTCAGTTTTGTCATATGTAAAGTGCTGATAGTAGTATTTCCCTAATCGAGGCGTCATGAAGATTAAATAAGAACCAGTGTAAATCATTTAACATAGTATCTGTCAAGCAGTGGTTAATTAATATTAGTTGTCCTCCTGAAGCTATAAGGGGAGCTTAAAAACTTTTAATTTCTTACAAATCAAAACCACAATGAGATACCACCTCAGACCTGTCAGAATGGCTAAAAGTAACCACACAGGAAACAACAGATGTTGGTGAGGATGTGGAGAAAGGGGACCCTTCTTACACTGTTGGTGGGAATGCAAACTGGTGCAGCCACTCTGGAAAACAGTATGGAGCTTCCTCAAAAAGTTGAAAATAGAGCAACCCTACGACTCAGCGATTGCACTACTGGGTATTTACCCCAAAGATACAAATGTAGTGATCCGAAGGGGCACCTGCATCCCAATCTTTATAACAGCAAAATCCACAATAGCCAAACTATGGAAAGAGCCCAGATGTCCATCGACAGATGAATGGATAAAGAAGATGTGGTATATATATACAATGGGATACTACTCAGCCATTAAAAAGATGAAATCTTGCCATTTGCAACGACATGGATGGAACTAGAGGGTATTATGCTAAGCAAAGTAAGTCAATCAGAGAAAGACAATTATCATATGATCTCACTCATATATGGAAATTAAGAAACAAAACAGAGGATCATAGGGGAAGAGAGGAAAAAAATAAAACAAGATGAATCAGAGAGGGAGACAAACCATAAGAGACTCTTAATCATAGGAAACAAACTGAGGTTGCTGGAGGGGAAGGGGGTGAGAGAATGGGATAACTGGGCACTGGGTATTACATAGGACTGATGAATCATTGACCTCTACCTCTGAAACTAATAATACATCATATGTTAATTAATTGAATTTAATAAAAAAGTACCTCTCAAATTAAAAAAACTTTTAATTTCTATGTTTTTCCTTATTTTTTTAAGGCAACATAATTTTAATTGTTCCAAAGTTTTGCTTATTTATAAAACTATGGGAACTTCAGAAACATTCTGCTTTATAATACCCAAAAAAACTTCCTATGTATAAATACTGGTTCTGCTGTAAACCCACTTGATTATTGCTGATATTTTGGAGATGGAGTTTTAATAAAGAGAGAAACCAGGATGATTTCAAGATTTTCGGCCAGAAAGATTTTAGCATTTATGAAGATAGGGATGGCTGTGGGAGAAGCAAAGTGGAGTAGAGGACACGCGTTATTTAAAATTTTGGTCACGTCAAAGTATCAGCTTTAGGCATCCTGTGGAGATGTCCTCTTGATATTTTTGATACATCTGGACTGGATATTTTAAAAATTTTGATAATATATTAGTTCAGCAATTATTAGTAACAATTGTTATTACTGTCCCCGCAACTATATCGGGAAGTAAATGTTCAGCAACTGGGGCTTTCTGAGTCTCTTGAAAAATCCGCTAATATAAAAGGTAGAATTTTCCAAATGTTCCCATTCATCCTGCAGCTCTGGGAACCTAGAGCGCCCGCGTCCAATCAGCTTCCAAATCCCCAGCGCCGGCGACGGGGAGGGCCTCCGATGGATTAGGTTCCCCTGCTTCTCTCGCTGGGCCACGTCTGACGCCCTGCAGGTCCTTGAAGGTACATAAATCACCTGCCTATTCGTTGGCAATAATTGAGCTTCTTATTCAAATTTATGATTAAAGAAGCTTAAAAATACATAGCTTAAAATCATATTGTTTATCCATTCTTCATAGTTTTTTCTTTTGCCGCTAGGTAGACAAACTGCCTTCTAGAGTTGCGGACCTGTAATTCTCTTCCCGGCGCACGCGCCGGCGAACGGGAGGGGCGGGGCTGTTTCCGGGTGGCGCGTGGGGCTTGAGCTCGAGAGAAGCCCCTGCCGCCACCAGCATGGAGACTTTGTACCGCGTTCCGTTCTTAGTGCTCGAATGCCCCAACCTGAAGCTGAAGAAGCCGCCCTGGGTGCACATGCCGTCGGCCATGACGGTGTACGCTCTGGTGGTGGTGTCTTACTTCCTCATCACCGGAGGTAACTCGGGCTGGCTCGGGTCGAGAGGCCCTGAGACGCGGAGAGCCGGCCCGCCGCGGAGGCGCGTCTATTCCGCTCTCAGCCCCCCGGGGGAAGCGTCTCTGTGCTCTCGATCTTTTCGGAGGGTGGAGGGAATTTCTGGGGTCTCAAGTATTAACGGCCCAAAGGTTTATTTGCCCTCACGCCCTGTTCTGTATTCTGAGAGGCTACTCTCATTGTTCTCACTGTTCTCACGCCCATTGCCTTTCCGCACCTCTAGCAACTTAGCCTAGGGATCCGAATCCAATGTATCTTTCAAGCCCATATTGTTGCTCTCTTTATTGCCTGCCGTTAAGTTTTTTGACAGAGATCCTGGAGGAGTCTAGTCTTGTCCATTGTACTTCCATGGTTGGTCAAGAGCGTTTGGGACTTTTACTTTGTCTATAGTCCCTGGAACCTTGGAAAAGACTTGACAGTCCTTAGGTTTGTTAGCTCACACCTAAGGGTCTGGTGTTGCTTTTTTGCCCCGATCAACAATAAATGTCAATGGAATTTTCCGAATTCACGGTTTTGATAAATATTTGAGGTTGGAGTTAGATTTTCAGAAGGTAAGCAAAAGTTGAAGAGCAAAAGTTGAGAATTTAAAGAATTAGGAAAATAGCAGTACTTATCTGCAGAATGTCATATCCTGTTTTTTTGTTGTTGCTGTTGTTTTGTTTTTTTCAAATACAAAGTTGCAAAAGGGGCGTTGTTTTGTATAGTGATGAGTTGGCAATCCAGCTAGTCTTCCAGCCACCACCCTTTGAAGCCACAGATTCAGGATTTACTCAAGACTGTTCTACTGTACTTTCAGATTTTGGGATGTGGAGCACTTAATTTGGAAGTTATAAAATTGAAGTTTAAAGATTAGGGACAGCAAAAGTGGCTCCGTTTTTAAGGGACTAGCCATAGACATATTTATTTTCATAGATGTGAAAAGAATTGGTACTGAAGAGGGAATCTGAAACTATGAGGGCTTGGTACTAGAATGTGATTTTGAATCTATTCCCCACTCTCAATTCAGAATCGTGATAGTTAACTTGTACTCATTTAAGTAAAATACATTTTGAATATTTTTGATATTGGTCCTAGCATTGCATTAGCATTAACATTTACTCAGCACATTAATAGGTACTGTACTGAATAAATGAAATTTAAAATGCATGTGATTAAAAAAAATAATAGAGTCTTCATCTGCTTTTATCTGCTAGCCTCTTTCTCCTAACCCTTACCCCCTTGGAGTCCAAGGCTTTGTTAGAAGCCTCACAGTTTTCTTTCTGTCCACTTATTCTCTGTTGATTGTTGTAATGGGGAGATTCTCCGCTCCAACCCCAGGGGCAGATTGCAAAGGACACCTTTTAGTGGCCAAGGCCATGAGGTATCTCATACAAGGAATCGGTTTTGCCACTGGAAAGGAGTCTCTTCTAAAAACTGTGAGTGTACTTGTATAAATAAATATTTATTGCTGAGAATTATTCAGCAAATAATGCATTGAGCCCCTATTAAATTCCAGGCACTTGGTACTGGGAATAATAGTCAATGAAACATAAGGATGCTGTCCTCCTGAAGCTTGTAATGTCATCGTTGAGACAGGTTAAATATCATAAATCTTTTTCCACTGAATTATTTTTTTCATTACAAATACCAGAGATTCATTGAAGGGAAAGAACAAGTTACGAGAAAATAATGGGAGTTGGGAACATCATTTATATTGGAGTGTGGTTCTTAGGGAAGTGACATGTTAGCCAAAAATCTGAAGAATTGGGGGAAAGGAAATACTAGGCAGAAGGAAAAGAATGGATAAATATGGAATCAAGAGACCAATTAGGTGGGTTTTGTAGTTGATTGAGACTAACTATGTTGGTGGCAGCAGAGATGGAGGAAAGTATAATGAAAGATAGTTTGCAAGTAGATTCAGTAGTCTTGATGGATTGATTGGATGTACGGATTGGTTGGAGAGAATGAAGTATGAAGGAATCTTAACTTTGAGCATCTGAGTAGTTGGAAGGGTCATTTTCTGAGATTGAAGAGATGAAGGTTTTTTGGTGGGGAACGGTGAACCAGAGGTCACTTCAGGATATGTAATAGTTGGACATAGCCAACTACAATTAGCTGGCTATGTCAAGTTTGCTGCTGAGTCTAGAATTGAGAAAAGAGGTCTCCATTGAAATTGGTTAATAACAGATTTTTTTTGAAATCGTCTTGTAAGCCAGATATTGAAGAACATAGAGAAAGTCCCTGTTCTTAGGGAGCTTACATCTAGTTCTACTGGTGGTAACATTTGATAGGTATTGGAACACTGACCATCATTAATCATCAGCACATGGAATTAAAACCCTGGGAAGGGATGAGATCAGTTCAGGAGAGAATGTAGAAAAAGAAGACAGTGGATCAAGCCCTAAGGAACTCCCAACATTTAGTGGTTTTATAGAAGGGGAGGCCCTGCTAAAGGTGTAACAAGAAAACGTGGACAGGAGTGTCACAAAAGCCAATTTTCCTCCAAAGAAAATGGATTTAGTAAACTGGATTGAGTGCCACTGGGAAGCCTCCTAAGATAACTGAAAAATGTCCTTTGAATTTGGCAACACGGAGATTACTGGCAACTTTAGCAAGAGTAAGATCAGTGGAGGCAGATGCCAGGTTGGAGTGAGTTGAAGAATGAAGGGTAAATGAGGAAGGGGACAAAAGTTTACCTTTTTTTTTTTTTCTTTCCAGAAGGAAGTCTGACTTTGTTTCAAAAAGGAAGTATAGAAATAGGATGTTAACTAGGAGGGTTTGGAGTCAAGGGAGAGTTGATGTAGGGAAGGAGTGGTTGAAAATATAGGCAGGAGGAGAGCTAGCCAAAGGATCCAAATCTGTGAGAAGGTGAAAGGGGATGGAGTCCTGATCATTGCAGAAGGAATCCCACATTGATAGGAGGAGGGACTCTTTCTCTCTTGTAGCCGGAAGGAAGGAGGTAAGGATGGATGCAGATGCTACTTTATAGATTCGGTGGTGGTGGAGAGATTAGGGAATTCCTGTGTGATTGCTTTGTTAGTCAAGGGTGAGGGAGACACAGTCTTATTATGCTTAAGAAAAGCTGGAAGTGAGGATGTTGGAGAATAGTAGAAAAGGTAAAGAATAGATGTTGGCAATGGGAGATTGGGGAAACTATTAATGTTGATGGACATTAGTATTAATGATCACAGTGACATTGTGACCTAAGTGATGGACATTAACGTTAATGATCACGAATCTCTAGTATTGCTTGTCTGCTTGTTGGTATGATTTAAAAATGTCTCCTTATTTTATATTTAAGCAAGAAAATTTATCTAATTACCTCTCAACTGATAGAAACATATCCAAGCATACGTGGAACATTTTCTTGAACTAAAATATAGCCTTAATATTAAATCTCCTTTATTGTGGAGAATTGGAGTATCTTGAGTATTAGAAACAGTTACTGAATGAATTTCTTTTATCAAATACCTGTTTTAGAGATAATATTCAAAAATATTGAGTTCAAGTTTTGAATGGTTTATCTAAAGTTTAGGAGATTAGCTGGGTTTCACTTGATTATCATAATATATCACAGCAGTCCTATTGAAATACAAATGAACCTTTAGAGACATGAAAACTCTAACCCTTTTTAAAAATTAGGAATCCAGGGGCTCCTGGGTGGCTGAGATGGTTAAGCGTCTGCCTTCGGCTCAGGTCATGATCCCAGGGTCCTGGGATCGAGCCCCACATCGGGCTCCTGGCTCAGCGAGGAGCCTGCTTCTCCCTCTCCCTCTGCCTTTCTCCCTGCTCATGCTTTTTCTCTCTCTCTCTATCTCTGTTTCTCAAATGAATAAATAAAATCTTAAAAAAAAAATTAAAAAAAAATAAAAATTAGGAATCCATTCTAATCTATACTATTGTCTTCCATATAGGAATAATTTATGATGTTATTGTTGAGCCTCCAAGTGTTGGTTCTATGACCGATGAACATGGACATCAGAGACCAGTAGCTTTCTTGGCCTACAGGTAACACTTACCTTTTTGAATGGTTTGGTGGGAAGGATTGTTGCTTGGGTATGGATGTTTTCTAAAAATGTAGTGAAACCTGTGGGTCCATCTGCATTTAGGTAATAGCTAAAATGCTAACTTCAGAGATGGCAGGAAGTGGGCAAGAATAGAAGTATGTTACTTATTTATAGGAAATAAAATATTTCACAGTGATTGACATGATTGCTTATTTAAAGGAAGGTATTGGTTTAAAATACATTTTGGCTATTCTGGGGATCAGCAAACTGCGGGTACCTATTTATTTGTACGTCATGTTTTATTGGAACTAGGCATGCCCATTTGTTTATATACTATCTGTGGCTGCTTTCAAGCTACAGCGGTATGTGTGACACAAACCATGTGGCCTGCAAGCCTAAGACATGTGCCGTCTGGCCATTTAAGAAAAAAGTCTGTGGACCCCTGGATTATACTATCAAATAAAAAAAAATAATTTTGGGGATTTGGGCATTCCATTTCAGTAATGAAACACCATTCCAGTGTGGTTTGGTTCATCTGAGCAGTGCTTATAGTACTGCTTTCTAAAATCCACTTGAGGGGCGCCTGGGTGGCTCAGTCGGTTAAGCATCTGCCTTCGGCTCAGGTCGTGATCTTAGAGTCCTGGGATCGAGCCCCGCATTGGGCTCTCTGCTCAGCGGGGAGCCTGCTTCTCCCTCTCCCTGCCGCTCCCCCTGCTTGTGCTTGCTCTCTCCCCCTCTCTCTCTGTCAAATAAATAAATAAAATCTTTAAAAAATAAAATAAACTCCACTTGATAACTATCTACCAAATATAGCTATATATTTGCATTTACACTTATTTTAATGGTATTCCTGCATAGAATATTCCCGAAAAGATTATTGTGATTCTTTGGGAGTGGGGGAAGGCGATCTTGATGGTAGGGGAACCCTTCATAGTGTTGTCATTGGCACTGTTTGAATTTTGAGCCTAGTGCATGTATTGTGTTTTCAGTTAAAGCAATTAGCTAACAAAAAATACCTTCCGTCACATATACCTACGTATAAATTATCCCTTTAACAGAGGAATTTGCTTTTTGGGGATCCATGAACTCAGGGTTTTGAAAGCTCTGTATTCCCAGAAAAATCAGATATACATATATATAAAAATTTGCATATAATTCTAAGGGTTTATAGATTGCTGGAAATCCTTGTGGGGTTCATGGAGCCCTGGGTAAAAACACTTTTAAAATTTTCCCTTTGAAACAACATTATTTTTATTGATTGATTATTAAAAAAGATTTATTTGTTTATTAGAGAGAGCGTACACACACGCGAGTGGGGGGAGGGGCAGGGGGAGAGAATCTTCAAGTAGATGCCCCACTGAGTGTGGAGCCCCATGTGGGGCTTGAGTCCATGACCCACTGAGCCAAAACCAAGATGCTTAACCAAACAGATGCTTAGCCATCTGAGCCAGCTAGGTGCCCCAAGAGGTTTATTAATTCTCATAAAACTTCTAGAAACATTTCTAACCAATTCAGAATTTGAAATTGATAATAGAAATTTAAATGCCATAATTTTAAAAAGCTAAACAAAAGTTATGGGTAAAGAGTCCATATATATACACTAATTGGCTTTTTTTTTTTTTTTTTTAAAGATTTTATTTATTTATTTGAGAGAGAATGAGAGAGAGACCACATGAGAGAGGGGAGGGTCAGAGGGAGAAGCAGGCTCCCTGCCGAGCAGGGAGCCCGATGCGGGACTCGATCCAGGGACTCCAGGATCATGACCTGAGCCGAAGGCAGTCGCTTAACCAACTGAGCCACCCAGGCGCCCACACTAATTGGCTTTTTAAGCTAATAAAATCTCAGCACTGATTTTACATAGACAGATGTGTTAGTTGAGGTTTTAAAACTTTATGAATAAAAGCTCCATGAAGACACAGATTTTCATTGTTGTATCTCCAGACCCTAGAATAGTGCTTGATACATAATAGGCTCAATAAATTTTGTTGACAAGAATACACAGAAATGTAGTAAAATAGTTTTACCGGTAAGAATAAAAAATTAGCACAAAAATATTTTAGCAGAAATAGGAATTTCAATCTAAAGACAAGTGTTTTATTTTTCTGGGAATTTTCACTTACTGTTTCGCTGTGGTCTTTTTCAGAGTAAATGGACAATATATTATGGAAGGACTCGCGTCCAGCTTTCTGTTTACAATGGGAGGTTTAGGTTTCATAATCCTGGACCGATCGAATGCACCAAACATTCCAAAACTCAATAGATTTCTTCTTCTATTCATTGGATTCGTCTGTGTCCTATTGAGTTTTTTCATGGCTAGAGTATTCATGAGAATGAAACTGCCGTAAGTTATTAAGTACTTTTATAATCAGCAATTTAACTTTTGTTGCAAGGTGGTAAAATAATTACTTGGATCACGTAAAATCATGGGAGATTTAATTTAACCTTCATTTAAACAGATAACAGTTCTGAGAACTAAAGAAATTTATGACTTGCTCGAGGTTATAGCTGTGGTTAGTAGCCAAATTGAGATCCGTAGGTCTTTCTGAGTGTTATCTCCGTACTGTTATTTTACTGTAACGTCACTGACTGGTGATACTGTTTCTTTAAATTGCTTTTTGGTTAATCTATAAAATATGGGATTCCAGTAGTAATAGTGATAGTAGGGAATATTATTGCTGCTCTCTGAGTACTGGTATAAGGAAAACCCATTAAGCCTTGGACAGGGAGTTATTGCCTCTCCAAAAAGTTGGGAAAAGGATTTCATGTGTGTGCGTGTGTGATGCAGCTAAATCTAGGATTTAAATTCTTATGAGGAAGGAATTT